>NW_021703771.1:29717038-30239096 GCF_005190385.1 Monodon monoceros
TGTGTGTGTGTGTGTGTGTGTGTGTGTGTGTGTGTGTGTGTGTGTGTTTTGTTTTTTAAATATAGAGATAAATGTTTTTTTTATGTCTGTGACCTTCCCTTACTCTTTGATGTCTGTTCTTAGCTGAACTCTCTACTGGTCACACTGAGTCTTTACAATCCCCAGTCACTTGTGCTCCAGCAGGCCCAACTGTCCCCTTCCACCCGCCTTTTGCTCGTTGGGGCTCTCTTTGTTATTACTTTAGTACTCTGTCTAGAAATATTTCTGTTTCTGCATCCCTTAATGGTTCAGCTATTTAAATTTTACTGTCTCTAAAATTTGATTATAATAGGGAAGAATCATATTAGTATGTGTTTGTGCCTGTGTGTGTATCTTTAATTTTTTTTTGTTTTTTAAACATTTGAGATCAGGATTAAGTATTTTCTATTAAAAACCTGTTGCTCCTATAGGCGTAAATGCTTTAAGCCTGACCATGATTGTAAGATTATCTGATAACAATGTAAGGACAGGCCTCCTGCACTGAGCCTTTAGCAGAATGGTTTCAAGATTGTTTTCATTTGTTGCCTGTTGAGAAAAGCCGCAGGGAAATGTCAAAGTAGTACTCAATGACATGTTAGACTACTTTTAAGCAAAGGGTAATTTTTAATTTTTTATTGTTAGTACAATTGCCTGTGTGTGTTTTTCTTTCTTCTGTATCTTTATATCATGTAGTTTTATTTCTTTGTCCTGTACAGTGGCCCTTTGATTGCCAAATCCTTTCTTGCTCTGTGATTTGGATGGAGTGGATTGCTTCTCTCTTAGGGTTCTCTCATCAGATTTTCCTTAAGCCTTGGGATCTTCCCTCATTTCCTTTGTCCCAATACATGAATCAGAATGAGAGTGTCTCTGTGGAAGGGGAGGGAGAAGAGAGGAGAGTTGAGCAGAAGAAAAAATCTGCTTTCAGAAAAGATGCTGTTTCTTAAGGGGTCAGACCTGAGGGGAAGTGCTGAAAGTCTAGCAAACTTACGAATCTGCCCCTCCCTTCCCCCAGCTCAAACCCCTAACACGGGGGAGATTCAGTACTGACTGTCATGTTATCCACTGGAGAATTTTACTAATAAAATTATATCCCAGCTCTACTCAGGGTAAGTTTACATGTTGCCACAATGACGTATTTTATCTGATTTTATTATTAAACTGTCTCAGCAATTCATCTGAAATTGAGTCATCACAATTGAAAACTAAAAGTTTTACTGGAAGATTGTGAAATTTTTGTACAAAATGGATTTCTCCCATGACAGATTGTTATTAACTTGGAATGCCCAGTGAAAAATGAGGTAGGGTAATACTAGGACACAATTTAACAGCATTTATGGTTATCATGTGTACTGCTTTATTATCAACTTTTTATTGTATTCATAATGTAGAAATAATATAGAAGAGATGTATGGTTTATCAAGTGATGACCAGTGGCATATTGCATCTTGTTTAGAGGGAGGCAGTCCTCTTGCCTTGTTGGGAATATAGAGTTTAACAAGACACTTGCCATCATTTCCTTAACAGGGATAATAAACAGAACAATTCTGCATAAAAGCTCATATCAGCTTCTTTCATGCCTTTTCTTTTCAGAAGGCTGCCTAAGGGTTTAAGCAATTTACTGGTCTGACCCGCATCCTTTCTCTGCAGTCTGCGGTTCTTTTGTTTAACATTAGTATGTGGGCAAACAGCATTCTGAGCTGTGCAGAGCTTATCAGCCCGCGTCCAGTCGACCGGAACCCTATTCTATGTATCTAAGCGGGGCCACATTTAATACTTCACAGTGGGAGCATCTGCAGTTTCCAAAAATGACTTGTTTATCAGATAAACTCTGTCCTTATGCTGACAGATGTGGTGGATGGTGGATCTTCAGTATCATACTTCTCTACTCTAAGGCTTGTACAAAATATGGTATGCTGAGGGACGGTGAAACCCAGAGTCATGACAAGGATTGTTTATGTAGCCACTCTCCAGCTGCACTCAGAATTCACTTGCTGGGTTTGGGGAAATGAAGGCAACTCTCAGTTTCTCTTTTGGAATTGAATGAGTAACTAATTCCCATGTTACCTAAAGTGTTAAGAAGAGGAAAGACATTTTCACTGTTAACATAACATCTTATGATTTCATTGGTAAACACTGTAAGGTGCCTTAGTGCCATGGTCTCTAAAAGCCAGGAGCCTGAGGGGGCTCACTGAAATATCGATCACCATTTACCCAGTGGTACCAAAGTGTTGGGAAATTAGAAGTGGGCTTAGGAGACTTATCTGCCATTAACCCAAGATGATGCTGATATAGTCTGTTAACTCAAAATGATCTTTTCTTTAAAATTTTTATTAGAATTATTAGAAGTTATTTTAAACACATTGAGGAATTATAAAAACCCTGCTTTTAAAACATACAACTCCAACTTTGAGATTTTATACTATGGGCATACAGTATTATGCAATTATTTTGAAAGCATTGCCAGCTTTGCATATGTGTGTATATATACGCAGATATGCAAATATTTAGTTTATTAACGAAAGGTATTATGTATGCCTTTTAATAACGAAAGCTTTCCTAATGCTGTATTTTTCCTCAAAAGAATGAATTAAAGGATTTTTTCTTTTTGAAATGTGTGCTCTTGGGACTTGTTCCCAAGAGAAGTCTAGTTGTGATAGAATGATCTGGACCTTACCCTGACATTTTAGAAATTCTAAAGTAGCATCCAAAGTGATGTTAAGGAACACAGGTATGGGCAACCTAGTGCCTTTCCACTAGGATTGCTGTCACAGAACAAGTACTGATTTTAACTGATAAGGTTTGATCCTTAATGCAATTCACATTGCTTGTGGTACACTTATAATTTAGCACATATGTTACGTTTTTGCTCCTACCTATAATTACTCTTCATACTAAAGCATTTTCCCTCTAATTATTTCACTAGTGGTAGCCCCCTTCACCTCTCAGCTCTCTGCTAATTAAATACCTTTAAACATGTCTTTGTTATTAATTGTGAAGTGTTGCCATGACCATCTGATAAGATAATTTTTGGAAAACCAATTTTAAATTAATAATTTAAACTTCAGTATTTTCATATAGAAATAAAGGCAATGTAATAGAGCAAAACAATAATAGAGCTCATGTACCATAAGCTACATCTCTGAAGCCTATGTGGTCAAAACACAAGCAAAGTACAATGTTGCTCCTAACGAAAGTATAATTAATATAACATACATATCGAAATACTTCTAGGAAACATGATGTGTTTTTGAATTTCCTCCATATTTGCCTATAGCGTTTAATGACTTTTTTATGTATAGTTAAACACATCCAGGCACTGCCTTTATATAAGCAGGCTTATCGAAGGAGCAGCCATTAAGAAATATATTCGATATCAGACTAGAAGACATTTGTGTGCTTTCCCCTACTCTCACTAATGTGTGCTAGCCAACTGTTCATGCAGAAATTGTAACTGTTAATGAGGGTTAAAAGGAAATTTTAAATTAGGTGTCATCTTTTGAGTAAAGTACCTCAACTGCTATATTCTGTCTAATATTTATTTTCTATCTTGCCTCTTGCTCTGAACACAACTCACCACTAAAAAATAAAAATAAAAAATAATTATTATTACAAAATGTTTCAAAGAAACCACACACATACCCTTTTCTGGCCCTGCACATTTCCTGGGTCTAACATTTCTGATTGCGCACTGTTTTTCCTGACACTAAATCCCGTGTGTCATATGCATGGCTGCAGACTTTGGCCTTTTCACCTGCTGTTTTGGTTGGCTTTAGATGCAAAGCAAAGAATATGAAAAAGAGAAAGGGGGAGGGAGGGAAGTTTGGAAGACTGAAGCTAAAAAAAAAATGGCAAATGTTTTTAGCGCCTTCATCTAGACATGTGTCCCCTCACTCTGTGACATGGCTGCTCCAATGTTGCCATGGTGAGGATTTCTAATCATCCCTACACATGACAGGCTCCTATTTGTCTGCACTCCCTTGGGTGTAAATTTCTACGCTTAAAAAAAAAAATCCATGTGAGCGTATCATCCGCCGTGCAGATGTTTCACTGCTTTAGAATATCAGGCAGCTGCTTGTGCCACCGTAGACAGCTAATTGGAGACTGCATCGTAGGAACAGAGGCGTAATTATGGCATAAATACACATCCTCTGGTGCATCATTGTATCTCTATTAACAGAAAATTTTAAACAGTGCTCAGAGTGTAATTAGTGTAGTTGATAAAGTTGTAAAACATGTAAATAAGGGAAATAGCAGGTACGTGGCCAATCCGCTATCCAGCACTAGGGGATGCAGATTATTGCCTATTTAGAAATAATTAGCAAAGCTGCATTAGCAGAGCCTGTGTCCAACAGAAGCAAGGCAAACATTTATTCTGGTAACAGCTCTTTCTGTGCTAGCCATGAAAATCTACTAATATTGGTAATTTAGCCCTCATTACCAGAGGATAAAGCATGAAAAGAGCTCAGACATGAAATATGACAAGTAATATTAATTTTTATTCCAGAGGAAAGGATGCTTCCTTGGGTTGCATGCTGATTTCTCGGCAGGGTCTCAGCAGTGCGTGCAGAGGCGGCAGTGGGTAGCTGGTAGTTGAGAATTCAGGGTATGGAGCTGACTCCCTGCTGGAGGTATACCCTGGGGTGGCTATGACAGTGGCTGATGAGGCATGCCACTGTTAGTGCCCAGCCAAACCTCAGGTCACAGTTCAAAACAAGCACTCAGCCATTAAACTTCAGTCCTTATGGGCCTGTGAGGGCTTATGTCCTCATTCCTGCTCTTTTCCACCCTCCCAGCCCCTTTTCTCCTTCCTCTCCGACATTTCTTTTTTCTCCCCTGGAATGATTTTGCAGAGCTATACAGGCAATCAGATTGATTTTTGTGCTTGCACCACCCTTTGCAACGTGCTCCTGATAATGAGCTGCTGTTGTGGAAAAGGAGAGTGAGGGAGGGGCGGTTTCAGCTGCGCCCGAACTCCGTCGTGAGCCCTGGATGAGGAATGATCCTTTGGCTCATATACATTGAAGACTGTGTCACTGAAGAATATCACCCTGTGACCAGGAATCATGAATGGCAAAAACTGGGAGCTTGTTTTACAAATACACTTCCTAATGAAGAGAAATGCAAAAGCTAGTTTCAGAAACCTCAATTCATTTTCCAGACAGTGGGATAAAAAGGCAGAATGTTTGGGGAAGAGCCACCTTTTTTGCATTAATCTTTGCCACTAGCTTGTTCTTTGTTTTACTCTTGAAGCGTTAAAAAAAAAAAGCAGAATTAAAAAACAAGCCTATGAAACTAAGCATGTTTTGTGGCACTTGTATCCTTTACCATTATCTCCTTATGTCCTCATGCACAGGTATGGCTTCATTTTACGTGCTTCTGGGCGCATAACACATGAAGAACCTCTTTCCTGAATTTTATATTGAACTGCTAGGAAAAAGTTAGTCAATAACCAACTCAATTTCCTCCCAGTCTGAGTTTCACTGTATGTTCAGAATGCCATGCAAACACTACATCTTTAAAAAAAGGAAAAAAAGAGGTTTGACATTTCGGAATTTTTTTAAATGAAAGTGGTACATTCATAAACATGTTGAAGTAAAGAGATGGTCAACCTTCTTTTTCAAATATAAAAATTGAGAATCCGAATTCTAGCTTCTCACAGGATAGACAATGAAGGTTGTCTCTTATCCAGTGCACATTGAAAGTGCAGGTGGTGTTTGATACAGCAAACATCTTTCTATTCCTCCTTTCTACTTTTTAATCTACTTCTTAAAGGATAATAAGGTGATGGTGGCAGCTAACTAAGAATTACCTTTACTCTTGTTGTAGGGCATGTAAAAAGTGACTAAGACCAGAGTTACCGATGCGTTTTCAACCACACTAGCCTTGTGAATACCGATCTGTATCTATTGGGCATGGTCACACATGAAATGCAAAGGTGCACACTTGCGTAGTACATACGTGCCATACCTATTGATACCCGATAACCACAAACACACACTGTTGCTGCAAAACAGACTGAATTCTGAGAATGCATTTTTTTCCTTTTTGCTTTTCCACTTCTGAACCCAAAGCAGCAACCCTGACCAGTTTTTAAAGCACTCTTTCTTCAATTTAGCTCATGTCCCTACCTCTTATGAGCTGAAAATTAGCACTGGAATTGGAATCAGATGACCTGAATTAAAGCTCTGGTAAAAAAAAGTTACCTTGGGCAAAGTGACTTCCTTGGCCTCAGTTTCCTCAATTGTGAAATTGAAAATATCTCCTTTGTCTACTTCAGAGGGTTACATGAGAACCCAATGATATACCTATAGAAGTACTCTGCAGACTGTAAATATGACATAAATTACTCTTTATATGATTTATGTCATTAGTATTTTATTTACACGATTTACTCACTAGACAGTGTTATTACTATATCAGCCCCCCTACCATCACACTGGGACATTTGCCCACGTTTTAAAACGGAGCACGAATAAGCTCAAATAATGTCATAAAATTAATCTCTGTGTCTGTACGGTGCCAAAACTGCTGATTCATAAATGAAATTGCAGTCAACCAACCAGATGTTTCTTCCACAGTATGCCAAACTGCTACTTTAACTGATTTTTATCCAAGAAACTTACTATGTATATGAGGATTGTATAAACACTGCATTAATCATTTTCATTTCAAGTCCATGTAAATAATCTCGTGTAGATCCCACATACCTTGGTAAGTGCACACTTCCTCACTTATTGGAGACACAGCTTTCACATTCTGCAAAGTGAACGGCACTCAGAGAGACCGCCTAGAGGACAGTTATGCCCAAGTCGCAGAGTTTTCCCAAGGGACCTGCCAGAGGAGCCCGCTGCTGAACAGCCCTTGTTAAGAGAAATCCCGTGTAGGACAAAGCTCTGATTTGAATGAGCACAGTTGTTTTAACCCCTAGTTTCCTAATTTCCTCTGTTGGTTTCTGGTGTTTGACAAGCAGTTTCCGTTTGGAGACGTTACACTGTTCCTTCTACTCCAGCACGATACCCACTGCCTTCACTAAATTGGCACCAGAACAGCAACCATTGCCAAGATCCATGCAAGGGCAGGAGGGACTGAAAGGGAACACGAAGCAAAATGATCCCTTAATTCAAGTGAATTATTGTTACCTTTCTTCACATATTCCTCCTCTCCTCCCTCATTGTTCTCTTTTCAAAAGAGAAGTAATAGGTTCCAAATCAGACCACAAAGAGGATCTTCAGAATCAAGTTAAATTGGAGCACAAGGATTGGGGCTGATGGGAATATGGATTTGCAAGGTGCCAAGTCTGATCTAATTTACGTCCATTTCCTGATTTCCAGCCTTTTGGCATTTATTGAAATAGGGTTTCATTTTAGAGTTCTTGTATAACATGTATTCCATATATGTTCTTTTAATTTTAATTCAGAGCACATAATTGTATATATTTTCTTCTGTGAAAATCTATGTATGTATGAATGGTGAATTCGATGTGCCAAGTATTTAGACTAGTTTTATAATTTCTCTGGTGCTTCTCTAAGTAGCTTTCTCCAAAGGGGCTTGTAACTCATAATCACAGGAGCTGTTTGTGAATATATTTCTCTAGGTCAGAAATTTTGCCAATGCTGACAGGCACCCTGGACAGCTTTTCAGAAATCTCCTGGTTATTACTCATCCATTAGAAAGGAAAAAATGATATTTTGCTTCAGTAGTTGTTTCTCTCTCTTTTTCCTTTTAAATTACAGAAATAAAGTGCCCATTGTAAATCGTTCATGCTGGCGGACAATATTGCATGCAGATCAGGCAGACAGCTCATTGGATGGAGATGGTATGGGGGTGGGGGAGGCCTTTGTGAATGAGTAGACACTAGAGAGGTTCTGAAATGGTTTTAGTCAGGTCAGAAGTAGCTCGGCAGTGGCCAGGAAAACTAGCTGCCCGTCCTTTAGGGTACAGAAGGGCTAACACATTTACCTCAGGAGTTTCTCATTAAGTTGTTTTAATAATAATAAAAACATGTGCTTCCTATTACTATACTTGCATTTTCTGTACTCTAGCTTCTGGGTAAACAGGTCTTGAAAAAACAATAGTTATAATAGTTGATGGCCTAATTGAGATTTTTTTTTTTTAATCCTGCAACCTTGAAAAGTAGAATTTAGGACAGCTAGGATTCAGAGAGAGAAAAAAACAATAAAAATGAGTGTATTGAATTTCAGTGTTAATAATATTAGGGGGAATTTAAATTTCCTTCTTTGTACTTTAACATTAGCATTAACTTTAGGGCTCTCTCTTCCACTCCACCTCAGAATGTCCATGGTTGGGAAACCTTGGAGATGGGAGATTGCATTAGAAGGGCAAGCTTCTTGCCGAGAAACTAACCAAACAGCAGTAGGAGATCTATTGGTAAAAGAGCAAAAGAGGATTCTAAATTCACAATGGTTTTTGAGAACAAACTTTTATTTTGGTAAATTTCTTTTTAAAGAATAAGTAGGTGTCTCACAGAATCCCAAACATTGTTGCATCTATTGAGGGTGAGAAAGAACTTTTAAAAGTCCTCAATTCCTTATGTGTAAATGGAGAAATATATAAATCTAGAAGAAAGGTGAATAATAGAAACAGGTAAAATATTGGCATATATCATGTAAAAGCCATTATGTTCTTGTTTGCTTTGCCTTCATCTTTATTTTTTTCTTAGTTCATTAAGTAGACCTTTTTTCTTAATATTCAAAAGCTGGTCTAATAAAGAGAAACTGAGTGTTCATCAAGATTCTCAAAGTTCTAGTTTATCAAACCTCTTGAGGTACAGGGCTTTGATTGTTCTGGAAACATTCTGGTTGGTGATGGTGATAACTGAATTATTCAACACTAAGTGAAGTGTTATTGACTACGGAACTAGGACTTGATGACTGCACAGGCAAAGCTCTGATCAAAATTTCTGTTACTGTAGATTTATTGAGCATTTATTTTGTGCCTAGCACTCAAAGCCCACAAGTAATGAATTGCTGAAATAAGCTGCTCAGACAGCCAGAACTCACAGTGGCACAGTCATTCCAGCCAGTTCAGATATCCAATTGAACAGTTTATTGTCTGAAATTTCATGTCTCCTGGGTTGTCCTGAATGAGCTGAGACAAGGCCACCAACAGCATACTCCGAGTTCTTCTCTGCTTGTTGCTATTTTGAAAGGTCCTGGAGCTACTGTCCCCCTGGCAAAATCACTGTGCTCTTTTATTTTATTTATTTATTTTTTTAATGCGGTACGCGGGCCTCTCACTGCTGTGGCCTCTCCAGTTGCGGAGCACAGGCTCCGGACGCGCAGGCTCAGCGGCCATGGCTCACGGGCCCAGCCGCTCCGCAACATGTGGGATCTTCCCAGACCGGGGCACGAACCCGTGACCCCTGCATCGGCAGGCGGACTCTCAACCACTGCGCCACCAGGGAAGCCCCATTGTGCTCTTTCAAACATGAGCTGATTCTTTTTCAGTTTATTGAATGCCTTCAGAAAACCAGAAAACATACGGAAAATCTCTGTGAGTTTTCTTTCAAAAATGGATAAGGTAGGCGATCATAGGTCACACTTCAAAAAAATCCAAGTATTCCATCATTCCTTTTGGTAATTCCTTTGGGCATGGGAATTATTACTATTTATGATTTTCTATTTCTACTTCAACCTAATTGGGAAGATGGGGGTGTGTGTGAAGTATCAGACTTGAGAACTGAAATAAGTGAGAAGTATAAGTTTTTCTATACAAAATTTTAGTGCATAGCAAATAGCCAACTTGGTTCAAAGTAGAAAATAAAGAGTAAGAGATATGGACGACTAGGAACTGTAGACAATCATCGTGACAATAAAAGAAAGGAGAGAGAGGAAAGAAAAATGGGAAATGGATAGGCCAAGATCCTTGATTCATGAATACTTGTTTAGCATCTTGTTTATATTTTCTTTCTCTTCTTTATTCATAACGTATACATTTTTTTCTTCTTCCTATTTTGCATCCTTGCTTTTACTATGTAATTTTCCTCTAGATATGAACAGGTAAAGGAGACATAATTGTATTCTTGTATCACTGACCTATTAAAACATATGAGATAACAGAAAAACAAAAATAAGACTTGTGCTCTGTTAAAAGAATATGGAAGGCAGCTCCCTCTTAAATCGTTAAACATCTAAATATGTGTGTGAGGTTGACAATAATGTCCTGTCTTAAATTTAAACCTGTAGGTGAGAGCTACCACTTTTCATGGATGTATGATTTTTTTCAAGGATGCTATGATTTTCCAAAACATTCTAGAATATCCTCTTGTAAAATTTTTAATAAACTTAGTTTATTTCACAAGTCACATGAGAATATCAACCTGTTTCTTGTTCAAATTGATTTTACCAGCTCTTTTATTATTAATTTCATTAATTTTATTTTATTTTGAGTATTTTCTATACCCGAACATCAAAGTATGAACTTGAAATAATAACTCCAACAAGGAACAACAACAAAAAAACAGATAACTCAGTAAGAGTGTTTCTACCTACATTTCTGGACTTCAGGCTTTTAGTTGTTTAATTAATTCTAAAATATTTTGTTTATCTCCATTATAGTGTAAAGCACAAAACAGAGAGGGGAAACGTGTATGTGAAGTTGAAATCGTTTCTATTAAATTGAGGGCCATAAGGCAACACGTTTTACTTAAGAGAATAAATATTTAAACCAGAATAGAATTAATGAATTTCATTATTTCTGAATACATTAACTGGAATTAGACCCTAGTCTGTGAAGTGAGCATAAATGCTTCTCTCAGAGGGTATAAGTGGTTTGGGTGACCAGTGTTTTTGTATCTTAGGCTACAGTTACCACTGGATGTGGGAGGGGCTCTAGACTTCAGAAAATGGCGTTATGGGTAAATTTTAGTGAACTTTTTGGTCTAAGAAGAGTATCAACCACATAGGATTTACTTGTGGGCTTTGAGTAGTGCCTAGCACAAAATAAATGTTCAATAATTCCACAGATCGATAAATCTGATCAGAGCTTTGCCTGTGCAGTTATCAGTTTCCATCATTTGAAAACTATACAAGGTGTACATCTCATGTTGACAAATGACTTCCAATTTGGCAAATATCTGTTTGATTAAACCATCAATACACTTATTTCTGAGTAATTTGTGGTTAGAATATGAGCGCCATACTAATAGCAGGATGATCACACATTGCTAAGAGAGACAATGCTAGTTGAATTGGGACATATTTTACCTTTTGTATACCAGAACTAAATTTTAATAAAGAGCTTTCCTATTTCCTTATATCACTTTTTCTTTTGTTCATTTCCACTAATGAACCCATTGGTGTATTTGGACTATGGATATTTATTATTCAATTAGAATGTCTTGTAAAGTATATCTGCAACATCCTTGGAATAGTTTTATTTTCCACAAGTTTGGGGCTCTGTAATGCGGCAAAGTTTTGTTCCTTATCAGTTAGCATTAATACAGTTGGGTCACTTGTTCTTTTCAGGGAGACTCTTCATAGACATTTTTTTTTTAACATCTTTATTGGAGTATAATTGCTTTACAATGTTGTGTTAGTTTCTGCCGTATAACAAAGTGAATCAGCTATATGTATATGTGTATCCCCATATCCCCATGTCCCCTTAGACATTTATACATCAGTCTCAAAATATATTAGTAATCATACACAAACTTTTTCCATCATGTCTTTTTGCATTAATAGCTTGGTTAAGGCCCACTTTACTATTGGATCAAGGCCCTTTATTTCTTTTTTCTCTCTCTGATCACCTACTTCTTAGGGACAAGCTTCTTCAGAATATATGAGTACAGAAACAAGCACGTAGGCCTGTGGGCAGTAGGATTCAGTTTCCATCTGTTTGTTCTGAGTATACCCCAACAGCGTATTTAAGGTGAGCTTTCTTACCCCATGCATAGATCTCCCATTGATTTCAAAAGGATACTGAAAAGGGCATAAAGAGATGAAAATCTGATGCTAATCTTAGAAACTGGAATTCATTTTCTTCTTCCAGTGGGTTTTCATCATCTAGTTTATTCTTATCATTTTAAAAATATTTCTATCTCTATCCACCAAAGGTAGAAGTTATCACCAAAGGTAGAAGTTATCACAAAGAGAGAAAGGGAGGGAGAAAGATTGTTTTCAAATTCCAGACTAATAATTTTTACCCAACAATTTCTAAAAACAAGCTTGAAAAGAAAATGCTTCCTTTAAATTAGCTGCCACTGTGCAAATTAAATTAGTTCAATAAGTAATCTGATCGTGACTTGCTATGTCATGTAGCTAATTAATATATTATGCTTTGAAGAATTCTCTCTATATTAAATGTATATATAATACACATTTTATGGCTGATTTTGCAAAGCAGTTTTTAACCAGCAATAGTTGCTGTGTGACAGCTCAAAGTTAAATTTGGAAAGTAAACTTTAAAAAGATTAGTTATGTGTGCCAACTTTTATCAATACAAGCTGAGCCATTTAAAAGCAGTAGTTCACTTCCCTTTTAAAATTGTTCATTATGGGTTTAAATTACATTTCATTTTACTAAGTGTTAACAGCCCAAGTTTGTGATTCCACTTTAATATTATCATCTGAAAATTAAGATGGTAATGAAAATCAACCTTCATGATTATTCCCCAGGAATGAGCAAATGTGGTAGTTATTGTGTTCTTAACAAAAAAATATATTAATGCTACTATAAAAAAGGCATTTAAAGATCTAGGTTTAGAGTAACTCATTAACCCTTGAGCATATTACTCAAAACTGGCCTCAGATTTCATAAACACTGGTTGTTTCCATCTTTTTAGAAAGTATTTACAGAAAAAAAAATCACCTAGATCCATTTCAGTACACGAGTTTAAACCACTTGCACTTACATATTTATACCTATGTGTATAAATATCAGGTAATGAAATTAGTATATACAATTATTTTTATGAAGGAAACCAAATCATTTTGTAAATAAATGCGATTTTAAATATTATTGAATACATGTTCTAAATGTCAGCAAATTCAAAAGGTAACGTATTTTGCATTTCACATTATTTAGGTATTGTTAGAAAACATATGTACCAAAAGTCTCTATCTTGGGAGGGAACATACTATGACAAATAGCTTGGGAAAAGTTTGCAAAAAAAATCAGGTGCTTTCAAAATATCAACTATTATTAGTCCTGCTTTTCTGAATGACGAAACTGAGTCTTAAAGATTTGAAGCAACCTGGCCACGTTCTCCGAGCTAGTGAGAGATGCAACAGTGTGAATCCTGTACTAGACTGCTTCCAGGCTTTTTGGGGTGAGGGGAAGAGGTGATTTACAAAGTCTCCTTTATTATACAATACAGTACAATAGAGATGGAGGGAGAATGAAGGTAAGCCTTGCTGATTCTAAAAAATTTTCATTTTTGTTTTTGTGTGGTAGCAAGCTACATAAGAGAGAGATCATGAGGGTCCAAACTAGGATAGAGGCAACTGAAATTTAAAATTATATTCAGATGGTAGAAATATTGAAGGTCAAAATCAAGAGTGTTAGCCCACTGACTGGACAGGAATTGAAGAGAGAGATGTGCTAACAAGATAGAAGAGAATTGACTAAATAGAACAGAGTTTACTCTGTTTTTTTAAAGATCAACACAAAAGGAAATTAAACTGGTAGCCTACCACAATGTTTTAACACTTTTCTATTAAAGGAATCTCCTTTTACCTACCGCGCTTCTAATTTGTTAAAAAAAAGAAAGAAAAATTTTCTTCTTTAGACTTGATTATTCTAAAAAATTTAGTTCTTCAAACTCTAAGTTTTTCTTATGTTTTCTTTCTATATGCTTTTCAAATATGTTTCCCTCTCTTACAGTGAAGACTCACTAGCTAGATTTAGTCAAATTAAATGTTCAAATGCCACAAGTGCCTCTGATATAAATAATCTGCCATTTGGGGGGCAAATTTCCTAAGTGATTTTATAAAATATGTCCAGATTGACATATTGTAACTTTTTCTGCCCTCTCTCCTCCAAAACATGGGTATATATAGGCAGGTAGGTATTCTTACCCAGAATAACTTAATGTAATTCATTGTATCATTCACTATCAAAAATATCATTCGTTCAATAAATTATCCAAAAAAATGCTAAAATAAACTGCACTCCCCCCACCCTCACTTCGTTCTGCCAAATTCTATATTCCTGAGTGCCGATCAGCCCGTCAATGAGATCAGGGTGTCTGTGTGTTAGAACATCTTTCCATTAGGTTGCCACGGCTCTGAAGCAGCCACACACCCGTCTGCCCATCTCCTGACCTGGTAGGGTCCAGAGGCTGCAAGTTGTTGCCAGTACCTTTAGCTTTCATTTGGTTTTCTTGCTTTGAAGCCCTTGGCTCAAATGTGGCTCAAACAATCTTCAGTTTCACCAGTAGGTGGGGGAACTCATTTCTTTTTGCTTCTTGTTACCTTTTTTTTTTTTTTTTTTTCCCCTCTTAGGTGGAAGTATAGCATTCTTTCCTATGGCCTTTCTCACAATACCACTAAAGTTCTCTGGACTTAACAGTTACTGCTTCCTAGAATGTAACAATGAGGAAACAGCAGGAAGATATTTTGGGAAATAAGAAGCTCAGATTTAGATCTGTTGACTAAATTAAAGATTAGAAATCAGGGAAATTAATCAATTTTAAATGGACTTCACTTTTTGTAATTAAGAGAACACTGATGGCCCTTGAGAAGTGTCTTCATTTGAGAAGTCAGATATAGATAGAAGCCAAATTTTAAACAATAAGTATCTAGATGATGAAAAGATTGCATATAGTTTTCCCTTTAATTCCTTTGAATGAGACAGAACAAAATACAATTAAATAAGATGAAATCTCTATTTTTAAAGATCAACAGAAAAACAAACCACTCAACTCTTTGAGTAAACTACTGTAATGTTTTAACAATTTTTCTATTAATGAAAATAATTTTATCTACCATACTTCTGTTTAACCTACCTATGCTATTTGTGATACAAAGATGGGGAATATTAGCCATCACTTTTCATTTGCAGAGAAAAGAAATACTTATGGTTTTCTTCCTTTGTGTTTTCAAACACTTTCCCCTCCCTTATGTGCAAGAATCACCAGCTAGATTTAGTTAAGGAATTTAAGTGTTTAAAGATAAAGAGTTCTTCATTGCAAGCAATGGAGAATAACTTGCCAGATAAAAGACTCTAGAGGGTGAGTATCGGGTGGCTCACAGCAGTATACAGGAGTCAAAATAACAGTGATCCATCTAGAGATTAAATCGTGCGTTAGTACTTGGAGCTTTGGCACGCGTTAAATGAATATATGTGAACTGACAAACTTAGGTATTCTTTGAAGAACCTTTGGCTCCCATAGTGCCCTATCACAGCTCATACAGTTGGGGAGTTCACAGAGCCAGGAATGTATTCCCATTTTAAGAAGCAAAAAGAAATAAAAAATATAAAATAAGGTAGATGTTCACTGAAGATGTATAAGATACAGCTGAAATTTTTAAATCATTTGCCTCCAGGAAATGGTGACTATGACCTGATTGAAAGTTAGAATTGGTTTGCCCAGTTTTTACTAATCAATTCTCTCAAAATATTGACATATATTGACTAAACCTAAGGTATGCAATGCAGTCAGTTTACTCAAGAGTTATGATTTAAAACGTAGACTCAGAAAACCTGAAGATAAACCCAGATAACGTATTTCACTCTTAAATTATGTCCACAAAAAGTATATCACAACTATTACTAATCTTCATCAATCTATTAATATGTCAAATAAAAATTCTCATGCATGATTTTCACTACCTTATCTTACAAATTTTGCTTAACAAAATAAGCTTATTAAGCAAAAGGCAGCTCAATTCTAAAATCCTTGGCTACACGAATTTATAGAAGAAATATACCTATTATATTAGAAATAGTTAATAACTACCATAACTACTCAGCTCAGCTTGATAAACCACCCAATCCAAGTCTATCTAAAAACATGTGATGTTATTTAATTTATTACCATGTATTATGTGTCTTTCTCAAATTCTACTTCAAAGAACATCTAAGTATGTCAGTCCAAATATACCCATTTAACAAATGTACTGAGGCTCAAAAATATAACACAGATTTTATTCTCTAGTCTGGGAAATAGTAATTTTGACCCCTCTATACCACTGTTAAACACAGAGGATTTATTTTGAAGCTTTCATTTAAGGAACTGAGTTATTATTCTTTGCTTGACCTTTGTCCATGGCATATTTATCATGATGCCCTGTAAAACTATAATGTGTGAGAAAAGTAAGAAAAGGAAGTAATATACTTGTGCTTCATGAAGAAAGGAGAAATAGGTATAAATCAGACTTTTAAAATCCGTTCATAGATACCTCTCACATAATCCATTTATAATTTCAAAATCCCTCCTAAAATTATTTTTATACATTCTTAAAACAATTATTACCTAAAGTAACTTGAAATGAATCATGATCTGTGATTTCTAGGATCTGTTGCCAGGTATTGTTTATATTTATCACTGAGAAGAAAAGAGGGAAACAACATTATTTTTAAAAGTACAGAAAGAAATGTTTTCAAGCTGTTCCCTTAATGAACTAGAAATAGTAACCCTGTCAATTCATATAAAAATAGTGTTATAAGCCTATGTCATCTATTTATTACTGGAGAACAAAAGGCTTCATCCATTTCCTTTAGAGAATGACATTTTTGTAATTCGCTGCCCATTTCATTTGTTCCAAAGGCCTTCGTGGGGTGACAAATATCCCACAGAAATGGCTACTGATACTTGATAGGATAATGTGCAGCCCCTCAGGACAAGGGCAAAGGCAGCAAACTTATCATCCTTTAGTTTAGCTTAGCATGGGTCAGTAACAGCGCCAGAGGTGACAGAAGATGTTAAAGTGTGGGAAGCAAGAGCAGGAAGCTGTAGCAGGGTGGGTTTATAGTTTATCCTTTCTTTTGCCAAGAAGCTACGGAGACAGCTTGAATCACATTGTTGATTTGGTTCACTGCACGCCACACTAACTGTTTCTGGAAAAGAAGAGCAAGGGGGAGAAAAATCCAACACTCATGGGTCATTCTCACCAACAGCATGTGGCATTTCAACATGTCCTATAGGAGTAGGAAATGCATATTTAATATTTTAGCTTCAAGTTCATATTTTAAGAATGCATTATCCTGCTGGAAGGTCTGTGGTGAATAATCAGTAGGACATCGCCATTATATCAACCTGATAATTTTGCAGAGAGAAAAGCACTAGCTGTGTTGTCTTTCATTTGGGAATATTCACAATATTGTTTTCTGTGTCAGAGTGGGGGGAAAAAAAACTACTAGTATGACTCTTCTTAAAAATTTTAACTTAAAAATGTTCCAAAAATGTAGTACTTTGAATTTATCATTAACACATGTCCATTAAGGACAATTGACTTGCATGAAATCTGAATATACCTATTTTATTCCCAAGAAAATTAAATCAGTGTAGAACTCTCCCTCAAAATATTGTAAAAGAATGATATACACCAGCTGGTATATTACTCCTGATTCTATTAAAAGATCATGGGAGCAAATTCTTCTAAACACTTCCCTGTTTTGAAAAAAAGAAGAAAGTAAAAAGAAAAATATAAGTTCTTCATTAGGCAGGTATCTCTCGTTATGGCTGTCATTGCACACAATGACAGAAATGTGATGCTTATGCTGTGATGTCACTAATGGCACATCTGGTAAAATGGTTCCTGTTTTGCAATATTAAGAAATCACTTTTTATGTTACATGTGATTTGAATTAATTTGTTTTAAAAATTAAATGATACAAGGCAAAAATTCCTAAAGGACCGATAGGATAAAGAACTAAAAATGGTGACCTTGTTTCACAAGCAAGATGCCAACTCCACCTGAGTAATTAACAGCTTTGATGAGCATTTTGAACCATAATGTCCTCCATAAGAACTGTCAGAGCCTCTCTGAAACATTTACTTTTCTTAAGCAGAGAAAAAAGGCCCACTTCTGAACCTTGTCTTGCTAATATAGATAATAAGATGTTACCAACAGAGCATAATGAGTATTAAAACTTAAATATACTAAAGATAGTTTTAATTGAATAAAATCCTTTGCAGTTCGACATAAATATAAGGAATGTTATAAAGCGTGAAGTATTTTCTAGCAGACTCATTTTATTCCAGGCATATCTGGAAAATTACATAATGCTGAATTGCAGGAAGATGAAGACAAACTGATGCCTACTTTGAAATAAGTATGTTAAATAGTTCACATACTTTATCTCTGAAAACCTGGTTGTGTGCTCCTAATAGCACTATTGCTGGCTAAAATTTATACAGTACCTTTTCCATTGAGTTGGAAATTGGTCCCTTTTCAGGGAGAGGTTCATGTTTATTTCCGATGCAGAAGAACTTGTTTTAGTTTTGAAGGTAAATTGAACAAGTGATTGCTTTCATATATCATGTAATTCCTTACATGTTGATGGCTGTAACTTTTCTACTTAACACATTTTATTCCTTACCATGCCTGTCACTGGTTTAAGCAATCTGCGGGTAATTGATTTCTTCTGTAAAACAGATAACATTTGCTTAAAGCTCTTCTGATAGCTTTACAGCCTCTGCATTAGGAGAAGCACTTCCGTCACCACTGGCATTCGTATAAAATATAATTATTATATATCCATCAAAGACTAAAAAGAAAAGGGGAATAGGAAAAGGAAGTGCAAATATTTCCTGAATTCAGAACCATGGCAGTCATAATACTACTAGTGCTCATCAACCCACTGCTCACCTGTTTCACCACCTTGGTCAAATAATCCACCCTCCCCTTGAACTTCATTGTTTATTTTAAAACACAAGCAAAGAATCTTAGTCTTTTTCAAATGCTAAACTGTGTTCCAGCCATTAGGTTTCCTAATAAAAAATATCTTTGAGTAATGACTATTTCCAACTGTTTCACATTTTTACTCATAACTTCAGAAAAATATGTAATAAGTTCCCTAAGTAAACAAGCTTCTAATGCACATAATTTGAATACAAATATTTTCAAGTGGTCAGAATTATCTTTTTCTGTCTTCCTTTCTCTTCTCTCTCTCGTTTTTGTTTGTTTTTGCTATTGTGTTGTTTTGCCTTCTCAAGACCCAAACCAGTTGCTACTTTAAGGATCTTTTGTCTTGAGATAAAAGAGGGGATGATTGTGACCCTTTGTAAAGGGTGGTCTGTAACTCAGGAAAGCCAACCTGACTTGGTTTTTCATTGATGTGTGTGTGTGTGTGTGTGTGTGTGTGTGTGTGTGTGTGTGTGTGTATGTGTATACATGAAAGAAGACCACCATGAAAATGGAAATATAATGATATTATGTTCCAGAAAAATTATTTGCTGTTCTAAGGAACTAATAGGTATGGCTTGATCTTTTCTCCTTTCCTTTTTTCTTTTTTTCCCTCTAAAAATCTTTTTAAAATAGAAAACGAATTATTCTTCAAATCCCAAGGGTCAGTTCATTTAAAAAGTACACTGTAAGCTTGAAATGTGGATAAGAGGGAGATAGACCAGAATGGGATAGTTCACTTTGAGTTGATGGAGAGTAGTCTGTTTGAGTTGGGTGTTGTATTAGTTTAGTATCTATTATAAATATTTAGATAACAGAGCAATAAATAAATAGTCCACCAACCAAACAGGTAAATGCTTTGTTTTTTTTCTATCATAATTAAATCTGATTGTTCTTCACTTTCAAGAGGAAGTCCTGAATAAGTGGGTACAAAATTATAATTTTTTATCTCTTGCATTTTTCTGTTTTCTTACTAGAATCACTTCTGCATACCTCATATATTAAGCATTGTTCTGCCTTTAGCTCATATGTTTTTCACACTGAAATTCGTGATTTTTAAATGGAAACTGTCCACATGGGAATTTCTTAATGAATAATTCTCAGGTTTGTTTATTTCTAATTCAGTTTCTTGAGTCAAAACTAAGAGTGACGTTGACTTCTCCTTGGCCTGGAAAGCTGTAATTTTGGTTCTAGGTGCTCAAACTTATCTGGCCCCCTTTTGGCACTGTTGCCTATTTTGCTGTGTACTTTCTGTTAACTTCAGTCAAGGTCTCTCAGCTTTCCTCCGTCCTGTTATCCCGCTCCCACTTCCCAGCATAGTTCAAGCCAGTACCATAACTCTGTGATCAGAGAGAACTCCATCCTGTCACTTTGCCCCAAACTTAACTCTTTGGAAGCCCTGCATCTTCCAGGAAGCCTTTGAGTAGTGATCAGAAGAGAGCTGACACATTCCCTATCCCCATACTTCTGCTACATTTCACCTAAACTTTTTGTAATCTCTACCATATGCCACTGAGTCTCCTTAGATGAATTTATGATCATAGTTTAGTATCTACTTCTTTTCAGTTAATGTGTTATATGACTGACACTGATTTATTCAAGTTTGTGTCATCAGTTCTGATTTTAAACTCTTAGAAGTTGTAATCTCTGCCTGAATAGTTCTTGTCCAATGACTACTGTAGCATTATATGTAAATTTATAACCAATAGGTATATTTTAATTATGATGCCATTACACATTTTCTAACTGTAAGAGAGAGTAAGCATTCTTTTTTTGTTTGTTTAATTTTTAAATTTAATTTTATTTATTTTTGTATACAGCAGGTTCTTATTAGTCATCAATTTTATACACATCAGTGTATACATGTCAATCCCAATTGCCCAGTTCATCCCACCACCACCACCACCCCCCCTGAGAGGAAGCATTCAATGGTACGATGCCATTCGATCAAAAAGTAGAAATGTTAGTAAAATATTCAAGTCATAAATCATAATTTATTTCTTTTCCCTTGATTGATTTCAGGGCTTCAAGAAATTTGCAAGTGTTATTATTTACTCTCTTGATAGATTACATGTGTTCAGTGTGCTTAGTTGTAGAGTTACCTTCTCTGAATTACATATGACACCAGACCATTAAGATGATGGGGGGAAAAAAATCTGTCTTTAAAGTTTTATCTTAACAATTGAAATGTTTTATCTTAACAATTGCCATCCCCTAATTTTTAGTACCAATTCTAAAATGATTTAAACTCTTCCTGAGGATCTGTGTCATATATTTGGACTGTAAGTTCTTTGGGGGAAATATATCACAGTTTTTACACTGACTGTGTATAGAAGTCCTAGGCACAGCTCCAGGCCAAGAGATGCTTTTACAGAAATGATGTAGAAAAAGTTGTTTCTTCAAATACCTAGTTCTAAATCACATCATTATGATTAACTTGTCTTTAATATATCAGCAATACCTTAAATTAGGTTTACTTTTTTAAAACTCAGAGAAATATCATTCAGAAGTGAGTAACAACATATTACTAATACTTTGGGAAAATCAAAGCAAAAAGCATTGGCATTTGGACTGACTTGTGAGGTAACCCAATGTGATGAAAGGGAGGATTCTTATTAGTTGATTTATTCTTGAGAAAGTGCTTCTAAGTCCAAGTACAGCATTAAATGCCTTTCTCAAGTTCCTAAGCGGGAACTTCCAATTGACCTATGAGTTGAAGTCTTTTGACCTTTGGGTATCAAGTCTTTTGACCTATGGTATCATTAGCTAAAATTTCTCTTCTAGCTAATGATATTGTTAAGGCTGTTATTTTAACTGAAATTTACTTATTCTATGTGATAGCGGTGCAGAGGTCCCTAAATACGTTTTAATCTGAAAGGATGAAATGTTCTATAAACTTAAAAATAGCATTTAAAAATACCTACATTTGTTTGTCCATTACTTTTTCTTTCAAGTATGGGTCTTTGGGGTTCCCATCTAAGTATTTGTGCCTCTGCAAGATATGTGTCCCAGGAATGTAAAATAATGCAAGTTTTAGGCATCAGATGTAATGTAGTGTAGTGTAGTGTAATGTAATGTAATACAGTATAATGTAATGCAGTGTAATGCTGACTCCCTTGATCCCTCTCAGGATGTCAGCACAGTTCAGGACTCAAGAGCATTGCATTAGCAGTCGTGCAACTACACCAATTTAGCTGGGGCGTCTGAAAACGGTCTACTTCCTTAGCTCTAGATCTCAGCCACTTGGTCTGCACTGCAACTTAACCGGTGGCCATAGAGATTACCAGGCTGAGTGCTTTGCATTGTGGCAGGCCAGAGAGGAGGAATTTAACATGGGAGAGAATGTGTAGGCACTGGGCCAGAGGCAGGTGCCAACAGGGTCATGGTCATGGTGATTTTGAAGCCAGGATGATCTTCGCAGCTCATAAGTGAGTATGAGTCAGAATGTGTTAGTTTATTTCATCCCATTCTTGTCTTTCTTTTTGTCTTTTTCCTATTTCTTGTCCTCTTAAAATGAGAAATATTCCTCTTTTAAATTCTGCCTTCTTATCTGTAGTACCAGTACCTGAAACATAGTAAGCACTCAGTTAATGTTTATTGTATGAATGAAGACATGTGTGTATAAGTCTTAAGAGCTTAGACATTACTCCAACTGTAGATAAGCACAGACATTCATGATTATTAGAATCCAGTGGGAATACTCTGTTTCCATATAAAATCACAACTTTATTTGGAGACCTTTAGAGAAATATAGCAATATCAGAGAGAAGCAAATCCAGGTCTCTTATATTTTACCTATGTTGTTGCAATGTTTTAATGTGGAATAAAAAGACATTTGACATTGTTTAAATAAGTCTGAGTCACTCTAGTCTGGTTAAAATGTTCCAGTGTGCTAGTATACAAGGTTTTCCCTCATGGAAAAGCAAAACCTAGAAAGAAATAATAATCAATAAGGAATGATAGACACTGAAGAATTAAAGCTATGTTTTCAAAAGTTACTCTTAGGAGGAATTCTGAATCATCTAGTAGAGGGATCCTGACAAGGGCAGGGAACTGGGATCCATGGAGGACAATGAAAAGACTGGAGCAGAAGAGAGCTTTGCCATCCCCAGGAAAACCAGTACTCCTTATTCTCTCCCCCAGTCCTCTCCAGGTTTCTGTTATTCAATGCTCTTATATTACTATATTCCAAGAAAGTTTTGATTACTATCTTCAAGTGGTAGCCAAATGATAGGAGTCAGTAGGTCTACCTTCTTGCATGGGTACCAGGCAAGATATCTGAACAGGAAAATGTATAGACCAGTGCCAGAGAGCAGAAAATTTATATATTAGGCAAGTTTGCAAAATTCTTCCATTCTTTATTTTTTGGGAAAAAAAAGGACAAAACACACATTTATGCACACAACCCTCAAACTCCCTACATTTTTTACAGCAGTGTTTATAAGGAACATGACTGTTTAAAGTGTCATAGTAGATAATGGTTCCAAAGGAGCTCAAATAGTAACGGTCCAAATATGATTTTGATTTATAAATATCTTCTTATAAAAGAAGAAATGTTTTACTAATGATGTGGCTGGCGAAAAATAAATGAGCAGTAGTGCTCCTACATTTGTGTTCAGGTTTATAAGCTATTAGGGGACTTCATAGCACTAAATAAGACTGAAGACAGATTACTTAATGAGTTCAGTCAGGTATTGATAAGCCACTAAAACTCCAAACCATTATTTATTGCTGTTTATTATTCTCCCATCCAAATAAAAAAAAGACTCTCTTTTATATTCCTAACAGGTATCTGAGAATTTCAGACTTAAAATGAGATATTCTAAGGTAAATTTTCTTATAGGCTATAAATTTTAAGATGTTTCTTCTCGGAGAAAGGTTTCATGTTTAGAGTTAACTTGGTAGGCAACTGGCTATGGCCATTAAACGTATTATGATATTCGGCTCGTAGGAAACAATATGCTGCAACACATAAAGTTATCAAGTATTAAAAAAAGGTAGTCTTGCTTTGTGTATAGTCTCCTGGCAAAGGCTCAGGAGACATAGAAGGACATAGTCAAAGACAAGGTGGAGATGCTTGGGAAATTCTCAGGTAAAATTATGCAAACATTCCCACATCCCTGGAATACTCTCACATTAACCATCTCTAAAATCCATTTCTGATGGTGGAGAAAATAATCTAGTTCACCACTGAACAGATTTCTTTTGCCTCTGTTAGCCTGTTAATGAGATAGAAAAAGAGTGCAAGCAATGAGGAATAGATCCAGCTAGAACAATCCTAAACTCAACCTGAAGCTTACTATGAAGCTCAGTCAGATCTAGCCTAAATCATTTGACCTCCAGCCAGCCTGAAGATTGGTGAGCATGGAAAAATGGTTGTTATTTTAGGACACTGAGGAGAATAGGAGTGGTTCATTATATAGCACTATTATGGAAATAGCTGGCTGAAATACATGCCAATGGTAATCTCTAGTAGGACTGATTAAGTACAGTTCATTAAGTACAGTCCATCCACATAGACATAGACATGTTGAAAGGTACTGACTTTGCAGATTTCATCACTGTATAAAAAGGACATATCCTAAGTCACAAAAATTCTAAAACAACTCTGCACCAGTATATAAAGAATTAGTCATTAAGACATAATTAGGGTGTATTGAAATCTGGCTCCAAGAATAATATATAGAGTAATAGGGAACTAAACCATGAATTTAGTAATTTTATTTTGTGGAAGCACTATTTACAGCTTCCCTGTTTACTAAAATTCTATGAATTTTTAAGGTTAAAATGCTTTCTCTGAAATATTTCCTAAAGAGCTTAATCCACATAAACTTTTTTCATTCTCTAATATTCTACTATTCTTTAAGAAAGAAATTAATATCCCTCCAACAAAAACTCTGTTACTTAAAAGTTCTTCTAGTTTGAAAAGTGTTAAGAGAAGTGATAATTACAGGAGTTTGACCTTCTATAGGAGTTTATGTGTCGCCTTTGAAAAGAGGGTACAAGTCTACAAATATATGCAAACATTGTGGAAAAAAATCACAACTCATATTGTAAATGCTTAAGGAAAGATACTCTTATGCTTGTAGTAGATTAAAACTGTTTCCCACTATATATGTAAGTGAGGTGATCAAGTATTTAGGCAAATGTCTTGGTTAGAGTCCTTAAGTTTTACACTTGTGGGGGTTAATATTCTTTCATCTGACAGATTATCTGGAGTCCAGGTTGTGTTCAGAGAATACAACCTATAACTTCTTGTGAAATTCTTATAAAAATTATGTTTGCGAGTAATATTAGTCATGGATGATTGAATAAAGGTTATATATTCTATCCAGTCCTCTGTATTAAGTGTCTCCTTGCATCAAGCTAGAATAAGAAAGCTGTAAACAATGAACATCCTGTTTTAGTTCCTTATACAACTACCTTTATTGGCTTGTGTTTATATTTATATTAACTTCATGAGCAAGAAGAGCCATTTTGGATTTTGGGGCTGAGAGTGACACAATGAAAGCAGTATATTGTGAAGATAAGTCTGTAATTTCAACCCCTCCCTTCATGTAATTAACAACCCTAGAAAGTAAAAAGTTTAAGCCAGGTAAGTAATAGTTTAAAAAAATTACTGTAAACTTTCACTTCTGGTCAAGATGGAGTTATAAGGATTGAAATTACCCTCCTACTGGAAGCATTCAAAACTGGAAAAATTTATTTGAAACAAAGGTTTTAAGACACTGGACAACTGTCAATGAAGGACACTGATTCCTGAGAGATGGTAAACAAACAAGGTGAGCCCAATAACTACCCCAGCTAACTGCCTTGAGAGAGTTTCCAGGTGACGGCACAGAAGAAAGGCACATAGAGTCTTCCAGCTTCCCTGAAATGAAGAGATGGTGTTGGGAGTCCAGGGGCACCAAGGTTGTTGAACTTCACAGAACAGAGTGCAGAAAAGGAGAGAGCTGCACATAGAAAAAACTCTAGATACTACAGAGGGTCCCCTCAAGTAGGCAGTAGAGTACTGATCAGTGCATTCACGTGAGGAAAAAAGCCGGGCCCTGGGAAATATCCACCCCCCAATATTAGAAGAAATGGTGCCCAACACTCATGATAGTATCATTCCCACCAGCCAGACTGGAAAGACCTCATAATTGGGCAGAGTACTCTGAAGAGTCTTCCCTCATTATTATGGAATAATTTGCCCTAGACAAACACCCTCCAGTTCTAAAGTAGATGCAAGACCAGAATGGCTCAAACTATTTCTAAAACTTAATTGCATCCCAAAGCAAAGCTTAAGAATATTTTAGAAATACAAAATTGTTTACCACCCGACAAGGTAAAAGACACAACGTCTTGAATCCAAATATTAATCAGCATGCAAAGAAGGAAATTAAAACATATGATGAGGGAAAAAAAATCAATCAATTGAAACCAATCCTGTACTAACACCGATGTCAGAATAAGCAAAGATATTAAAAGTTATTGTAACTGTATTTCATAAATTTCATATATTCAAAAAGTTCAGTAGAGACATAAAAGATATTATTAAAAAATTCCAAATTAAACTATAAGAAATGAAATGTATAATTTCTGACCAAAAAAAAAAAAAGCCCACTAGAATGGATGAATAGAAGATTAGACATTGAAGAAGAAAAGATTAGTGAACTTGAAGCAATAAAAATAGATACCATTTAGAATAAAACAGAGGAAAAAATAATAATAATAAAAAAGAAAAGTGCATCAGTGAGCTATAGGAGAACTTTATGTGGACTAATATGTATATACTTGGAATACCTCAAGCAAAAGGGGTATCAAAACTGTAAGCCTACAAATCCAAGAATCTCAACAAAAGCTAAGCACAAGAAACATAAAATGACACCAAGACATATCATAAATAAATTGATTAAAAATGAAGATAGTGAGAAAAATTTAAAGCTAGCCTGAGAAAAAGAATACATGCACAAAAACAAAACAAGGAGGATAGTAGATTTTTAATGGGAAAAATGTGAGAAGACAGTGAATCAACATCATTCAAAGTATTAACAGACATAGAGAACAAACATAGGGCCACCAATGGGGGAAAGAGGGGTGGTGGTGGTGGTGGTGGGATGAATTGGGAGACTGGGATTGACATGTATGCACTAATATGTATAAAATAGATAACTAATAAGAGCCTGCTGTATAAAAAATAAATAAATACAATAAAATATTTTTAAAAGTATTAAACAAATGGCAACCTATATTTCTATACCTAAAGGAAATAATTTTCAAAAATGAAATCGAAATAAAGACACTTTTGTAGACCTCCAAAAGCTAAAAGAATTCATCATCGGGTGACCCACACTATGAGAAATATTAAAGACAATTTTTTCAGGCAGAAGGAAAATTATATGAGAAAGAAATATTGATTTACACAAAAAAATGCAAAACATCAGAAATGGTAAACAATGTGTAAATATAAAATATTTTCCTTATATTTAAATTTCTTTAAAATATACAACTGTTTAAACAGATACAACTTCAATGTCATGTTGAGTATATATATATATATATATATATGTGTGTGTGTATGTATATATACACACATATATATGTAAGTAAACTATATTACAATGATAGAATAAGGGCAAGGAAGGGAAAATTAAAGTACACTGTTGTCAAATTCTTATACAGGAAGTGGTATAATATCACTTGAAGACAGACTGTATAAGTTAATGGAATGAGCCATTGATATGGGTAACAACATGGATGAATTTCAAAATAATTATGCCAGTAAAAGAAACCAGGCAAAAAAAAGACTGCATGATGTATGATTCCATGTATATAAAACTAGAAAATGCAAAGTAACCTTTAGTGACAGCAGATAAGTCATCACCCAGGATGAGAGTTCGGGGGTGGGGTACAAAAAGGAATGAGAAAGATACATAAAAATGGGAAGTGAAGAAACTTTTGGAGAGTGATCAATATGTTCATTATCTTAATTTTGGTAATGTTTCCACAGGTTTATACATGTATCAAAACATAAAATTGTACTTATTAAATATATATGGCTTATTGTATAAAAATTATACCTCAATGAAACCTTTAAAAAGACCAGTATTAAAAAATGCCAAATGTTTTGGAAACCTTGTTTTTTAATCTAAATAGTAAAGATGATTCCACAAGCATAAGGTACTCTTCAGCTAACAGTTTAGTTATAACAGTATAACTAAAATAATTAATGTATGTCAGGAGCCTTAAATGCCTATCAATATTTTTTTAATAAAATGAGAATCCAGGATTCAAAGGAAGTTATAATAAAATTAAAATGATATAGTCAGAGTTTTTCCTGAATATAGTTCTTTTCTATTCAAATTGTAAGTGAGAACTAATTTTCAAGTGCCCTTCTCTTCAATTTCTGAGATAAAGAATTTGTCTTTAATGAATAGTCTATCATTCATCATAAAGATGAAATTTTTTGCCTTCTAGTGATATTCTTCTCAATATCACAAGTTCAAGTTTCAAATATATTTATTTTCTTATACAGTATTAAGACTAGATATCAAAAATTAACTTGAGGTCCTCCCTGGTGGTGCAGTGGTTGAGAGTCTGCCTGCTGATGCAGGGGACATGGGTTCGTGCCCCAGTCTGGGAAGATCCCACATGCCGCGGAGCGGCTGGGCCCGTGAGCCATGGCCACTGAGCCTGCGCGTCCAGAGCCTGTGCTCCGCAATGGGAGAGGCCACAACAGTGAGAGGCCCGCGTACCACAAAAAAAAAAAAAAAAATTAACTTGGGCATTAAGAACCAGTGATATCATTCTTTTGCATGCTGGTAGTTACATAAATTGGTTATAGACTTTCTTCACAGAAACTTAGCAAAAGTCTTTACTTAACTGATTTAAGAACTATGCTTCCAAATGTTTATTATAAATATCACGATGTGCAAAGATTTAGCTATAAGGATGCTCATTAAATGTTTGTTTACAATATTGAAACAATTGAGTACAGCTTTAATGTCCAATGACAAAGTATTATTTAAATAAATGTTGGCACATCCAAATAATTAAGTATGCAGCCACCATCAATGATGTTGATGGATATTTAATGGCCTAAATCCTATTTATAAAATGTGAAACCGACAAAGTGCAATTTTCAAGACAACCTTCACAGAATGCTGCATTTTATATTTTAAAAGTCTGCGTTTATAGCAATGGATATGCAAATACGTATATATGCAATCCCTTAGTTAATCCTATATTTCACTTAGGAATTTCTATGAAATAAATCAGCTCAAAATGTTGTGACTTAAAACATTTTTAACAATTCTGTTTGTTGGATGGGACCACATGAGATCATCTATGAAGAGTGTAGATAGAGAGAAGGGGTCTCAGTGCTGAGCTTAGAGGCACACCAATGCTTAGGAGTTGGTAAGAGAAGACTCCAGTGAGGAGGATCAGCTAGTGAGGTAGCAAATTAACCAGCAGTGTGGAATCTGGAATCCAGGTAAAAACAGTGTTTCAAGGAAGAAGGAAAGAGCAGCTATTGGGGCTCACAGGAAAGACAACAACAAAAAAAAAAAAAAAAAGAAAGAAAGAAAGGAAAATTGAATACTGACCATAAGATTTTAAAATATAGAGGCCTTTGGTGACCCTGTCAAAAGCTATTTCATGGAATAGGTCCAAGAGAGAATGACAAGTTTGGAAGTGGAGGCAGTGAGAATAGCCAAGTCTTTAGTTTTATTAACAAGCAGCTTTGCTTTATGATGGTGATACAAAGAATTAGCCAATTTTCTGAAGTCACTAAAATGCAAAAATCAATGATCTCAGTGCAATGGACTGAATGTTTGTATCCCCCCCAAAATTCATATACTGAAATCCTAACCCCAAATGTGATGGTATTAGGAAGTAAGACCTTTTGGAGGTAATTAGGTCATAAGGGTATAGCCCTAATGAATAGGATTAGTGTCCTTATAAAAGGGACCCCCAGAGAGCTCTCTAGCTCTCTTTAGTAAGCTCTCTCTTATCTCATGTGCAGATACAATAAGAGAGTTTTCCACAACCTGGAAGAGGGCTCTCACTAGAACTTGGCCATGCTGGCCTGTAATCACAGACTGCCAGCCTCCAGAGCTGTGTGAAATAAATTTTCATTGTTGATAAGCCACCTAATCTATGGTACATTATTATAGCAGCCTAAACTAAGACACTTACGTCTTTCAATTTTGATTGAGAGGACACTGCAGAGTTAACTTAATTTGTTGACTTATTTATTGTCAGAGCTGGACTCTTATCTGCTTGGCATTCTGTACCCAAATTAGGGGAATGATTTGTGTTTAGGGCAGTGAGTCTACCTTATGTAGACTTTTAATTAATGCATTTTTAGCACCCAGTCTCCTATCTGATCCCATCTTAGCTGGTATTTCTCAATTCCCAATGTTCTGAGATTCTCAAGAGAAATTAGGCTCCCTTTATGTCTCTACTTACTTTTCACTTTCCCTTGGAAATAGCTTCCTTTATTTCTTTTTTTTCTATCTGCTCCATATCTTCTAAAAATGTATTGTAATTTCTTAATTACTGAGGCCCCTCGCCTGTTCCTTCATTTATGAGTTTACTATCATTTTTTTCCTTCTTTCATTTAAATGCACCTCAGGGAAGAGAGGAAATAAATGCATTTATTTAAACTTCCCCTTGTAACCAAAAGATGTTTGCATTTTTAGGTGGGGGGCATTGAAGAGGAGGAGGAATGGTTACATTAGGATCTTTACTCTCCTGCATAAAAATATAATAATGCTTTCTTTGGGAAGACAAACTATTTCAACAACATTGAATTAATCAATCTTTGAATAAAGTTGGTTTCTTTCAAAACTTTGGGCTTATCTAGTAGACATATAAACACACACACAAAAAGTTATAAGATAGTTTTATCACCATACATATTGCAGTTTTTCTTGGAAAGTGTTTGATCAAGTATAATATATACAATGTAGCTTTAGATGTGAGGCACGGATATATTAAGGGCCTCAAGAATTATTTCAGAAAAAATCAAAGAGTACATGTAAATTTTAGGGATGCTCTAGGATGAACACAAGCCTTTATTTCACAGGGAAATCAAGATGGTAATGAAAAGGAAATTGATGTTATGCTAGATAGTTCTCTACCTTAAGAAGTTACATGACTTGAAAAAAGAATGAAAGGAAAAAATACAAGTGACCAACCTATTTTATCGACTGAGAAATTCAGAATATATATTATATATCCATATGTTGTGATGGATGCCATAGTTTGACACTATAATCAAGTATAGATATAGATACTTATATATAGATATATATATATATATATACACAATGGCATATATATTACATATATAAACGTTACCAATATATACACTGCTTAATCTTGATCTTGAGAAACTATATTTCCATAAACTTGTAATTTTGATATGTTTTAAAAATATCTAAGTGCCACCTGTGAAATTTGTGTTAAAAATACAGCATTCAGTCTTAACTTTTGCTGCACTGCCAACAATGGTTGATAAGTTTAGTTAAGAAAGAAAAAGACGAGGGGGGACCTTCAAGATGGTGGAGGAGTAAGATGTGGAGATCACCTTCCTCCCACAAATACATCAAAAATACATCTACATGTTGAACAACTCCTGAAGAATACCTACTGAATGCTGGCAGAAGACCTCAGACTTCCCAAAAGGCAAGAAAATCCCCACGTACCTGGGTAGGGCAAAAGAAAAAAGAAAAAACAGAGACCAAAGAATAGGGAAGGGACCTGCACCTCTGGGAAGGAGCTGTGAAGGAGGAAAAGTTTACACACACTAGGAAGCCCCTTCACTGGCGGGGATGGGGGGTGACAGAGGTGAAACTTTGGAGCCGCAGAGGAGAGCACAGCAACAGGGGTGTGGAGGGCAAAGCGGAGAGATTCCTGTACAGAGGGTTGATGCTGACCAGCACCCGAGAGGCTTGTCTGCTGACCTGCTGGGGCAGATTGGGGCTGGGAGCTAAGGCTCGGGCTTCGGAAGTCATATCCCAGGGAGAGGACTGGGGTTGGCTGCATGAACACAGCCTGAAAGGGGCTAGTGCGCCACAGCTAGCCGGGAGGGAGTCTGGGGAAAAGTCTGGACCTGCCTAAGAGGCAAGAGACCATTGTTTTGGGGTGCACAAGGAGAGGCAGAGAAGGCAGAGCACCACCTAAATGAGCTCCAGAGGCAGGCACAAGCCATGGCTATCAGCTCGGACACCAGAAATGGGCATGAAACGCTAACACTGTTGCTGCAGCCACCAAGAATACTGTGTGCAAGCACAGGTCACTATCCACACACACTCCCACCCCAAGAGCCTGTGCAGCCTGCCACTGCCAGGGTCCTGTGATCCAGGGACAACTTCTCTGGGAGAATACATGGCACGCCTCAGGCTGTTGCAACTCACGCCAACCTCTTCTGCCTCAGGCTTGCACTGCATTCCAATTATAACTACCATACCCCTTCCTCCCCCCTCCCCCAGGCCTGAGTGAGCCAGAGCCCCATAATCAGCCACTGCTTTAACCCTGTCCTGTCTGGGCAGGAACAGAAACCTTAGGACAACCTACACACAGAGGTGGGGCCAAACCCAAAGGTGAACCCCGGTAGCTATGCGAACAAAGAAGAGAAAGGGAAATTTCTCTGTGCATCCTCAGGAGCAGCAGATTAAATCCCCACAAACAACTTGATGTACCCTGCATCTGTGGAATACCTGAATAGACAATGAATCATCCACAAATTGAGGTGGTGGATTTGGGAAGCAACTGTAGGCTTGGGGTTTGCTGTCTGCAACTGACTTCTTTCTGATTTTTATGTTTATCTTAGTATAGTTTTTAGTGCTTGTTATCATTGGTGGATTTGTTTATTGGTTTGGTTGTTCTCGTCTTTTTTATTATTATTACTTTTTAATTTTAATAATTAAAAAAATTTATTTTAACAATTAAAAAAATTTTTTTTAATTGATTATTATTTTTCTTTCCTTTTTTCTCCATTTTCTTCTGAGCAGTGTGGCTGACAGTGTCTTTGTGCTCTGCCCTGGTGTCAGGCCTGAGCCTCTGAGGTGGGAGAGCCCAGTTCAGGACATTAGACCACCAGAGGCCTCCTGGCCCCATATAATATAAATCAACAATAGCTCTCCCAGAGATCTCCATCTCAACAATGAGATCCAGCTCCACCCAACGGCCAGCAAGGTCCAGTGCTGGATACCCCATGCCAAACAACTAGCAAGACAGGAACACAACTCTCCCCATTAGAAGAGAGGCTTGAGAGCATGTGATATCCAGTTACTAGGAAGGCTTCCCTACTCCCTGACCTTCCTAGAATCACCTGGCAAACAAATGACTTCACCCAAATCCTTGTCAAAAGGCCTGTTCTCATGGAAACCAAACTAAGGCAACAGATCACATTACTCTCTTCACTGCCTTCCAGAAAAGACCGATCTCCTTCCTTCAGTCTTCAAAACCCTCCAGGACCCTGCATTGGGTCTGCCTCTTCTGAACCACTCTCACCTTCTCCAGCCACAAACTTCATACTCTGGCAACACTGAACTGCTCGTGATCACCAGCAGCACCCTCAGCAGGTATGTCTCCCTGCCACAAAAACAAAAAAACAAAAAAACCAGCAACAACAACAACAAATCATACTAAGTTCACAGACACCCCAAAAAACACCACTGGACATGGCCCTGTCCACCAAAAGACAAGATCCAGTCCCACGCACCATAACACAGGCACCAGTCCCCTCCACCAGGAAGCCTACAAAACCCACTGAACCAACCTCACTCAGTGGAGGCACACACCAAAAACAACAGGAAATATGAAATTGCAGCCTGTGAAAAGGAGACCCCAAACACAGTAAGTTAAAAAAATGTGAGAAGACAGAGAAATATGCAACAGATGAAGGAGCAAGGGAAAAACCCACCAGACCTAAAAAATGAAGAGGAAATAGGCAGTCTACCTGAAAAGGAATTCAGAATAATGATAGTAAAGATGATCCAAAATCTTGGAAATAGAATGCAGAAAATAAAAGTAATGTTTAACAAGGACATAGAGGAACTAAAGAGTAAATGAACAAAGATGAGCAAAACAATAAATGAAATTAAAAATTCTCTAGAAGTAATCAATAGCAGAATAACTGAGGCAGAAGAACAGATAAGTGACCTGGAAGATAAAATAGTGGAAATAACTACCACAGAGCAGAATAAAGAAAAAATGAAAAGAATTGAGGACAGTCTTAGAGACCTCTGGGACAACATTAAGTGCACCACCATTTGAATTATACGGGTCCCAGAAGAAAAAGAAAAAGAAAGCGACTGAGAAAATATGTGTAGAGATTATAGTTGCAAACTTGAAAAAAAATAGTCAAGTCCAGGAAATGCAGTCTCATATAGGATAAATCCAAGGAGAAACAAGCCAAGACATATATTAATCAAACTATAAAAATTAAATACAAAGAAAAAATATTAAAAGCAGCAAGGGAAAAGCAACAAATGACATATAAGGAAATCCCCATAAGGTTAACAGCTGATTATTCAGCAGAAAAACTGCAAGCCAGAAGGGAGTGGCAGGATATATTTAAAGTGATGAAAGGGAAAAACCTACAACAAAGATTACTCTACCCAGCAAGGATCTCATTCAGATTCAATGGAGAAATTAAAACCTTTACAGACAAGCAAAAGTTAAGAGAACTCAGCACCACCAAACCAGCTTTACAATAGCTAAAGGAACTTGTCTAGACAGGAGACACAAGAGAAGGAAAAGACCTGCAAAAACAAACCCAAAACAATTAAGTAAATGGTAATAGGAACATACATATCGATAATTACCTTAAATGTAAATGGATTAAATGCTCCAATGAAAAGACACTGACTGGCTGAACGGATACCAAAAAACGACCCGTGTATATGCTGTCTACAAGAAACCCACTTCAGATCTAGGGAAACATACAGACTGAAAGTGAGGGGATGGAAAAAGATATTCCATGCAAATGGAAATCAAAAGAAAGCTGGAGTAGCAATTCTCATATCAGACAAAACAGACTTTAAAATAAAGACTCTTACAAGAGACAAAGAAGGACCCTACAATGATCAAGGGGTCAATCCAAGAAGAAGATATAACCATTGAAAATATTTATGCACGCAACATAGGAGCACCTCAATACATAAAGCAAATGGTAAGAGCCAGAAAAGGGGAAATTGACAGTAACACAATCATAGTAGGGGACTTTAACACCCCACTTTCACCAATGGACACATCATCCAAAATGACAATAAATAAGGAAACACAAGGTTTAAATGACACATTAAACAGGATGGATTTAATTGATATTTATAGGACATTCCATCCAAAAACAACAGAATACACTTTCTTCTCAAGTGCTCATGGAACATTCTGCAGAATAGATCATATCTTGGGTCACAAATCAAGCCTTGGTAAATTTAAGAAAATTGAAATCATATCAAGTATCTTTTCCTACCACAACACTATGAGACTAGATATCAATTACAGGAAAAAAATGTAAAAAATAAAAACCCTTGGAGGCTAAACAATATGCTACTAAATAACCAAGAGGTCACAGAAGAAATCAAAGAGGAAATCAAAAAATACCTAGAGGGGCTTCCCTGGTGGTGCAGTGGTTGAGAATCCACCTGCCAAAGCAGGGGACATGGGTTCGAGCTCTGGTCCAGGAAGATCCCACATGCCACGGAACCACTGAGCCCCTGTGCCTCAAATACTGAGCTATGCTCTAGAGCCTGCGAGCCACAACTGCTGAGCCTATGTGCCACAACTCCTGAAGCCCGCGAGCGTAGAGCCCATGCTCCGCAACAAGAGAAGCCACCACAATGAGAAGCCCCTGCACTGCAATGAAGAGTAGCCCCTGCTAGCCACAACTAGAGAAAGCCTGCATGCAGCACCAAAGACCAAATGCAGCCAAAAATAAATAAAAATAATAAATAAATTTATTTTTAAAAAATACCTAGAAATAAATGACAATGAAAACATGGCAGCTCAAAACATATGGGATACAGGAAAAGCAGTTCTAAGAGGGAAGTTTATAGCAATATAATCCTACCTCAAGAAACAAGAAAAATCTCAAATAAACAAGCTAACCTTACACCTAAAGCAATTAGAGAAAGAACAAAAAACCCAAAGTTAGCAGAAGGAAAGAAATCATAAAGATCAGATCAGAAATAAGTGAAAAAGAAATGAAGGAAACAGTAGCAAAGATCAATAAAACTAAAAGCTGGTTCTTTGAGAAGATAAACAAAATCGATAAACCATTAGCCAGACTCAACAAGAAAAAAAGGGAGAAGACTCAAAGCAACAGAATTAGAAATGAAAAAGGAGAAGTAACAACTGACACTGCAGAAATACAAAGGATCATGAGAGATTACTACAAGCAACTATATGCCAATAAAATGGACAACCTAGAAGAAATGGACAAATTCTTAGAAAAGCACAACCTTCTGAGACTGAACCAGGAAGAAATAGAATATATAAGCAGGACAATCAGAAGCACTGAAATTGAGACTGTGGTTAAAAATCTTCCAACAAACAAAAACCCAGGACCAGATGGCTTCACAGGCAAATTCTATCAAAAATTTAGAGAAGAGCTAATACTTATCCTTCTCAAACCATTCCAAAATATAGCAGAGGGAGGGACACTCCCAATCTCATTCTACAAAGCCACCATCACCCTGATGCCAAAACCAGACAAAGATGTCACAAAGAAATAAAACTACAGGCCGATATCACTGAAGAACATAGATGCAAAAATCCTCAACAAGATACTAGCAAACAGAATCCAACAGCACATTAAAAGCATCATTCGCCATGATCCAGTAGGGTTATCACAGGAATGCAAGGATTCTTCAATATACGCAAATCAGTCAATGTAATACACCATATTAACAAATTGAAGGATAAAAACCATATGATCATCTCAATAGATGCAGAAAAAGCTTTTAACGAAATTCTATAAGCATTTATGTTAAAAACTCTGCAGAGGGGCTTCCCTGGTGGAGCAGTGGTTGAGAATCTGCCTGCTAATGCAGGAGACACGGGTTCAAGCCCTGGTCTGGGAAGATACCACATGCCCTGGAGCAACTAGACCCGTGAGCCACAACTACTGAGCCTGTGCGTCCAGAGCCTGTGCTTCACAACAAGAGAGGTCACAATAGTGAGAGGCCCGCACACCGCGATGAAGAGTGGCCCCCGCTTGCTGCACCTGGAGAAAGCCCTCGCACAGAAATGAAGACCCAACACAGCCAAAAATGAATTAATTAATTAATTAATTAAAAATCTCCAGAAAGTAGCCAGAGAGGGAACCTACCTCAACATAATAAAGGCCATATATGACAAACCCACAGGCAACATCATTCTCAATGGTGAAAAACTGAAACCATTTCTGCTAAGATCAGGAACAACACAAGGTTGCCCACTCTCACCACTATTATTCAACATAGTTTCAGAAGTTTCAACCACAGCAATCAGAGAAGAAAAAGAAATAAAAGAAGTACAAATTGGAAAGAAGAAATAAAACTGTCACTGTTTGCAGATGAAATGATACTATACACAGAGAATCCTAAAGATGCTACCAGAAAACTACTAGAGCTAATCAATGAATCTGGTAAAATAGCAGGACACAAAATTAATGCACAGAAATCTCTTGCATTCCTATACACTAATGATGAAAAATCTCAAAGAGAAATTAAGGAAACACTTCCATTTACCATTTCAGCAAGAAGAATAAAATACCTAAGAATAAACCTACCTAAGGAGACAAAAGACCTGTATGCAGAAAACTATAAGACACTGATGAAAGAAATTAAAGATGATACGAAGAGATGGAGAGATACACCATGTTCCTGGATTGGAAAAATTAACATTGTGATAATGACTATACTACCCAAAGCGATCTACAGATTCAATGCAATCCCTATCAAACTACCAATGACATTTTTCACAGAACTAGAACAAAAAATTTCACAATTTTGTATGGAAACACAAAAGACCCTGAAGAGCCAAAGCAATCTTGAGAAAGAAAAATGGAACTGGAGGAATCGGGTTCCCTGACTTCAGACTGTACTACAAAGCTACAGTAATCAAGACAGTATGATACTGGCACAAAAAACAGAAATATAGATCAATGGAACAGGATAGAAAGCCCAGAGATAAACCCATGCACATATGGTCACCTTATTTGATAAAGTTGGCAAGAATATACAATGGAGAAAAGACAGCCTCTTCAATAAATGGTGCTGGGAAAACTGGACAGCTACATGTAAAAGAATGAAATTAGAACACTTCCTAACACCATACACAAAAATAAACTCAAAATGGATTAAAGTGCTAAATGTAGGACCAGACACTATAAAACTCTTAGAGGAAAACATAGGCAGAACACTCTTTAACATAAATCACAGCAAGATTCTTGTTGACCCACCTCCTAGAGAAATGGAAATAAAAATAAACAAATGGGACCTAATGAAACTTAAAAGTTTTTGCACAGCAAAGGAAACCATAACAAGACAAAAAGACAACCCTCAGAATGGGAGAAAATATTTGCAAATGAAGCAACTGACAAAGGATTAATCTCCAAAATATACAAGCAGCTCATGCAGCTCAATATCAAAAAAACAAACAACCCAATCCAAAAATGGGCAGAAGACCTATATAGACATTTCTCCACAGAAGATATACAGATTGCCAACAAACACAGGAAAGGATGGTCAATCATTAGAGAAATGCAAATCAAAACTGCAGTGAGGTATCATCTTATACTGGTCAGAATGGCCATCATCAAAAATCTACAAACAATAAATGCTGGAGAAGGTGTGGAGAAAAGGGAACCCTCTTGCAATGTTGGTGGGAATGTATATTGATACAGCCACTATGGAGAACCGTATGGAAGTTCCTTAAAAAACTAAAAATAGAGCTACCATATGACCTAGCAATCCCACCACTGGACATATACCCTGAGCAAACCATTATTCAAAAACAGACAGGTGGACTTCCCTGGTGGTGCAGTGGTTGAGAGTCTGCCTGCTGATGCAGGGGACGCGGTTCGTGCCCCAGTCTGGGAGGATCCCACATGCCGCGGAGCGGCTGGGCCCGTGAGCCATGGCCGCTGAGCCTGCGCGTCCAGAGCCTGTGCTCTGCAACAGGAGAGGCCATAACAGTGAGAGGCCCGCGTACCGCAAGAAAAGAAAAAAAAAGAGGTACCACAGTGTTCATTGCAGCACTTTTTATAATAGCCAGGACTTGGAAGCAACCTAAGTGTCCATTGACAGTTGAATGGATAAAGAAGATGTGGCACATATATTCAATGGAATACTATTCAGCCATAAAAGAAATGAAATTGAGTTATTTGTAGTGAGGTGGATGGACCTAGAGTCTGTCATACAGAGTGAAATAATTCAGAAAGAGAAAAACAAATACCGTATGCTGACACATATATATATAATCAAAAAAAAAAAAGGTTCTGGTATAACTAAGGGCAGGACAGGAATAAAGATGCAGATGTAGAGAATGGACATGAGGACATGGGGAGGGGGAAGGGTAAGCTGCAACGAAGTGAGAGAGTAATATTGACATATAAACACTACCAAATGTAAAATAGATAGCTAGTGGGAACAGCCACATAGCACAGGGAGATCAGCTCAGTGCTTTGTGACCACCTAGAGGGGTGGGATAAGGAGGGTGGAAGAGAGATGCAAGAGGGAGGGTATATGGGGATATATGTATACATATAGTTGATTCACTTTGTTATACAGCAGAAACTAACACAACATTGTTAAGCAATTATACTCCAATAAAGATGTTTAAAAAAAAAGGCATGTAACATTTTTATAGTAGATAAAAGTAATTCAAAGTATTTAGAAGTAATTTCTGTCATCACAACAACAGCTTCAGCAAATATAGAAGTATTATGAAATTTATTTTTGACTTAGAGCTTATCTTGAGAAGAGGTATCTGATAAAGGAAATGAATTATGACTTAGTTCCAGAATTCTTAGCTTATTTCATGGAGACCTTTCCATTATACCTTAAGTGGAACTTTAAAGAGATAAGTGCAGACATAAGGAAACTATGAATAAAAAGTTATGCTTGAAGAAAGAAAAAGTAATGTATCCTTTTATCATGTTTTTTGCTCATATTGATGAAGACCTAAAATGAATGACTCCCCAAAGCTTTGTCTTTCTTGATTGACAGAAAAATATTAACATTGGAAACCTTTGATAGTGGTGATTTAATTCAAAACAATTATGCTAAACTTTTTGAATTCTGAATCCTGGAAAACTCTCATTTCAGGAAACACAAGAACAAACCAAAAGAGAACAAGTTTATAAGAGCAAAAATACCATTATTTCTGACACTGATGATTCAGAGTTTATGACATTCTTGACAGACTAAAGTTTATCTTTAGCTCTTTGCAGAAGAAGAAAATAAAGTAATGTAAATAAAATGATAACCTGATTAAAGAACTTTCAAAAACTGTCAATTCTCTACACTGTTATAGAAGCACCTATGGCTAATCATTTTCCCACTTTTTAAAAAGAAAATCTCCTAAGGGATTTTTGTAGGGAAGACTTAAGAATCAGTGAAAATGAAAGCTCTTGGGAACTGGGGAGATTACCTTAACTTGAAAACTTTCAGGATGAACTCGCAGCTTCTCAAACAACTCAATGTCATTTTTGACCATTCAGAAGTCCTTTCTATCGATTTTAGCAGTTTCTTTGATAAGAGTAAGATGACTGATTTTGGAAACTTTTCAACCTTGGTCAAGAATCTTGTTTGTTTGTTTGTTGTTTTTTTAACATCTTTATTGGAGTATAATTGCTTTACAATGGTGTGTTAGTTTCTGCTGTATAACAAAGTGAATCAGCTATACATATACATATATCCCCATATCTCCTTCCTCTTGTGTCTCCCTCCCACCGTCCCTATCCCACCACTCTAGGTGGACACAAAGCACCAAGCTGATCTCCCTGTGCTATGCAACTGTTTCCCACTAGCTATTTTACCTTTGGTAGTGTATACGTGTCCATACCACTCTCTCACTTTGTCCCAGCTTACCCTTCCCGCTCCCCATGTCCTCAAGTCCATTCTCTACATCTGCGTCTTTATTCCTGTCCTGCCCCTAGGTTCTTCAGAACCTTGTTTTTTTTTTGTTTTTGTTTTTTGGATTCCATATGTATGTGTTAGCATACGGTATTTGTTTTTCTCTTTCTGACTTACTTCACTCTGTATGACAGATTCTAGGTCCATCCACCTCACCTCAAATAAGTCAATTTTGTTTCTTCTTATGGCTGAGTAATATTCCATTGCATATGTGCCACATCTTCTTTATGAATTCATCTATCATGGACACTTAGGTTGCTTCCATGACCTGGCTATTGTAAATAGAGCTGCAGTGAACATTGTGGTACATGTCTCTTTTTGAATTATTGTTTTCTCAGGGTATATGCCCAGTAGTGGGATTGCTGGGTCACATGGTAGTTCTATTTTTATTTTTTTAAGGAACCTCCATATGGTTATCCACAGTGGCTGTATCAATTTACATTCCCACCAACAGTGCAAGAGGGTTCCCTTTTCTCCACACCCTCTCCAGCATTTATTATTTGTAGATTTTTTGCTGATGGCCATTCTGACCAGTGTGAAGTGATACCTCATTGTAGTTTTGATTTGCATTTCTCTTTTGATTAGTGATGTTAAGCATCCTTTCATGTGTTTGCTCCCAATCTGTATATCTTCTTTGGAGAAATGTCTATTTAGGTCTCCTGCCCATTTTTGGATTGGGTGGTTTGTTTTTTTTTTTGATATTGAGCTGCATGAGCTGCTTGTAAATTTTGGAGATTAATCCTTTGTTAGTTGCTTCATTTGAAAATATTTTCTCCCATTCTGAGGGTTGTCTTTTGTCTTGTTTATGGTTTCCTTTGCTATGCAAAAGCTTTTAAGTTTCATTAGGTCCCATTTGTTTATTTTTGTTTTATTTCCATTTCTCTTGGAAGTGGGTCAAAAAGGATCTTGCTGTGATTTATGTCAGAGTGTTCTGCCTATGTTTTCCTCTAAGAGTTTTATAGTGTCTGGCCTTACATTTAGGTCTTTAATCCATTTTGAGCTTATTTTTGTGTATGGTGTCAGGGAGTGTTCTAATTTCATTCTTTTACATGTAGCTGTCCAGTTTTCCTAGCACCACTTACTGAAGAGCCTGTCTTTTCTCCAAAGAACCTGTTGTAATGAGTGTATTGAAAATGGGTAAAGAGCGCAAAGAAGAAAGTGAGAAATCTGGTAGAAAGTAGGTGGGAGGAAGCCCCTGTAAGGTAGATTGTGGAGCAATTTGAATGGGGGTTTGTGGAAGGGAGACAGAAGCAAAATGTCAAGGAACTGGCAGAGTGAGAGATTTTACCAAGTGTTGGTATGGAATAAGAATCCAATCCTTTTAATTTTTTAAAGAGATGAAGAGAAGTGTTGGAAAAGAATTTTTACCACCTGTGGTTTTAGTGCCCAGCAGTCTGAGCCTCGTCCAGCCTGTCTTCTTAGGTTGCATGTTTTTATAGAGAGACAAGAATACTTAGGCTCTCTGTCCCTCTAGTGATGCAATTCAGCCATAGTATGAACAATTGCAATGTCATCAATATCACTATCTATGCTGGTTTTTAAAGAATGTGTTGTATGGTCACACTATCCTACTCTCACTTATTTGCCATGTGCCATTTCACTTGTTTGCAGTACTTTCCTCAGCATGTTAAAAAGGACCTGCGGCTTATCCATAAATCTCAACCTTAATAACATATATGGATGTCACAGAGGCCCTCAAAAAGCAGATGGCAAAGCAGATTTAAATGTTCAGGGATTTTATTAGGAGAAATATCTGTGTGAAATAAAACAGGAAGGGAGCTGGATAAAGCTGGGATGATAATAAAACCACATGCAAATCTGACCCACAATGAAGGGAAGAGGGAGGGAAGGTTGGTTGCCAGTGTTCTAGACAGACCTGCATCTAAGGGAGGTTTGGCAAGGCTGTCAAATAGTGCTCTCCAGCCAAAGTTGTCCATCAGAGGTGTCACTTTGCCTCCCAAGAATGTGTCTGCCTTAGTATTCCTGCCATTTCAGTCATTAGCTGGGAGCAGCCCGTGGAACACATGACCTCAGCATAAATGAGGCTATAGCTTTTGGAGCACAATGGCTGGGCTCCTTGGTCAGCAACACTCCCTGTAGTGGTGGGTCTGCAAAGCTCATTCTCCTGGCCACTGCAATGAGCCCCTTGACCCATTCAGATCTGCTTCTCCCCACAGGTCCAGGAGCAGCTCCTCCATGTTTCCATGAGCCTTTCTTCCTGAGCAAAAGATTAAAAAGAGGGAGGTGAGTGGAATGAACTAAATCTCCCATCATTACTGTTGATCACTGGGTTATAACCAGTACTTGTCTCCCTCCTCCACTCTTCATTCTAAATTCCTTTCATTCTCACTGATTCCCTTAGCAGGTCTAGGTGGATTGCCTGATGGTATGAACCAAACTTTCATCCCTGACATATCTCAACCTTTACTATCATATCTCTTACAGTCCAGGTTGCTTCATATGACTGTTCACAGGTACAGTAGGGCAAGGGATTACTAATATCCAAATGGTCTCCACATTCATTCCTCCCTGTCTCCCCATGTGCAAGCACCCTTACATCATTCTGCTGATCGGAATGAATTACCCCTGCCAATACAATGACTGCTGTTTTCTCCTGTTGGTCCCCCGGCACCAGGAGACCCAAGTTTCTAGGTAGTAGCCATAACTTATAGCTTGATGGGACCCTTGGTGTATTCCCTGGCAGAGCTCAAGAGTGTAAGGACAAGAAGCACAAAATCCCTCAGTGAGTCAGTAATGGCCACTCCTTGGTTTTTGGACCCATGTGTCTTTCCTACTGTGGACAAAGCACCATATAGGGGTCTCTGGTTTGATAAACATACCCCATCCTTTCAGAGCATTTTTTCAGCACTGACACTTCACCTGCACATTTAGAAGGTTAGTCGAGCATTCTATGAGGCTGGATGCCTCTGAGTGGCACAGTATATGTTATGATTAGTGGACCCCATGGTAATTGGCCCACTCTCATACTACCTTTGCTGTGAAGTGTGTCCCTAAATTAGATGCTAGGCTGTGGGTGATTCCATGTCTTTGATTCAGGCATTCTATTAGCCACTGTATAGCGGTACTGGGTAAAGTTTTGTAGGCAGAGATAAAAAGATAAACTCATGCTCAGAATACTGTCTACCCCTGTAAGTTAAACCAGGGTGGAATGGGGCAATGTAGTCAACTAACTAATTGCATCTTTAGGAAATAGTGCCATATCAGAGACTCAGTGTTGGTCTTCATTGTTGACAAGTTGGATATTTGGAGGTAGCAGTGGTTAGATCAGTTTTCATAAGTAAGGTCCATGTTTTTGGACCCATATGTAGCTCCTATTTCTGCCACTATGGCTAGTACATTTTGGTGCTCATCATGCCAGTTCTGGAGTGACTGATAATGAAGGCTGGCTAATGTCAACTGCAGGAGTCATTTTCTCTACTTTGTTGTTCATTGCCTTTTCCATAGTGGATGCTTTCTGGTAGACAATGGGTGATACAAAAATCTTCACACCTTGTGCCCATTCCTTTGTGTCCATCAACATGACTCTATCCTGGACCTCCTTGTCTCTTAGGTTCTTGTTCATTTCTTTCTAGACTCCAATGATCAGGCCACTGACCATTGCCCAGAAATCTATATGTATTCTTACCTAAGGTTACATCTCTTTCCACTCAAAACGGATGACCAGGGGCACTACCTATAGTGCAGCCATTAGGAAGATTATTTTCACTCCACTTTTTCAAGGCCAATCCTGAATGTGACTATAATGCCACCACTGTCCATATTTTACTTGCACCCACATACTGAGGTATTCCATCCACATATGTCAAGCTCAGACTTTTTCTTGATCTTTTACTTAGTGATACAGGAACTCCCATACAGATAAGCAGAGGGACACTGGTGTAACCATAGTGGGTGACATGTGGTCTGGGTTACTTTCTCATGACCACTGGAGTGTGTCCGGGTCTGTTTGATATTATGATTTGATTGGTGCAACAGAATCCAGCTCATGATGGGCAGTTTCAGATGTATGGTCAGCATGTGTTCCATAACCAAGTGTTCTGTGTTTACTAGAGCCAGTAACACAGATATCTCTCAAAGAGTGAATAAACCCTCTACTGTGTCGGACCTTACTTCAGAATCCCAGAGGTCTGTGTTGTGTTTCTCCACTAGAGCTTGCCATAAGTTCCACACTGCACCTTTGCCAACACTATAGAGTCTTGTGAACCCTCCAACACTATAAAGTATTCTATGCCCCAGATGGTGGGGAGGATTGCCTCGCAGCATGGACCTGCTACAGCATCCTTTCTTGCTCTTCCATTGTTGTGGGTTTTGTTCATTTTTTGTTTCTTAATTTTAGATGTCAAGCATCAACATTGTTGGCCGCCAGTCCCTTCTGCCTGTAAGGATGCCATGCTCTATTAACCATTTCCACAACTCAGCAGGTTAAATCCCTTGACTGTCTCTCCAATTTCACCTGTCATTATGATAATTGAAGCCACTTAACGCTGGCGATAAAGTGCCGTCACCTGGCTTCTGTTACTTAGAGGGAGGGCATTACTACCACGGTTGTTAAAGAGCACAGCTCCGTAACTTCCCCTCCTACCATCCTTGGCCTCTGAAGAACCATCACTGAGCTTTTTACTTATTCCAGTGCCCTCTTACCAGCACATTTGTGATGGCCTTGGTGAAGGGTATATCTTCTTGACTCTTCTGTGCTTATGTAACATATTCATTCAGCATTCTCACTTCCCTCAGCCTCATTATTCCTTCCTCTGCTATCTGCCAGGGCAATATTGGCACTTTTATTTTGCTGAGAGTTTGCCATTATTTTTCACAGACCTCTAAAAGCCACCCAGCAGCAAGGTTGCCCTATTGCCTGGAGTTCTTGCCAGGATGTTAAATTCCATGTCTTTAGAAAGTACATCTAAGGCAATGAATTCTTGCTTATCCAGCTATATGTGGTCCCCTTGATCAAACACCCTCAAAATCCAATCCAAGGGGTACTCCCTTTACCGTTGCCGGAACATGTCAGCTCATTCTTGCAATTTGTTAAGTGTGGAGTCTCTTTCCTCCCTTATCAGGGATAACACACTCCTGGCCAGGTTATGATGGGGTTTGACCTTAGTTATTGGTCTGGCAGTCAGAAGAGGAGTTGGGGCAACTCCTGAGGGGGTTACTATTACGTTATGAGAGAGAAGCTTCTGTATCATCTTCTCCTCCAGTGGGAGTACTAGCTCTCACTAAGGAAATATGGGCTATCTTTGCAAGCCCAGAGAGTCCAGGGGTGACCAGAGGTTTGAATGGTCCTCAAGGTCAGCCATCCAGATTTCCCTGTCCCATTTTTCATAAGCGTAGGTTTTTCCCACCAGGGCCCTCATCTTTGCACGACAAACTGCCTTGGCTGAGTATTCAAATATGTCTGAGGCTCTGTGCCTCTGGCAGTTAAGCCTTTAGCCTGTCACTTAATTGTAGTTACACTTCCACTACAGGTGATAAGGGCCTCTTTGTAAGCGAGCACTGAGACTCTCCAGGTTCACACACTTAACCATAAACTTCTTGTTAACAACCCTCAGCCTCTCATTATCCATCTGAAGAGTGTCCTACTCTACTGTCTTTGTGTGCATTGTTTCCCGCCCCCCCGCCCCTATTTTTCAGATGTCTGCATCTTCCCACCTGCTACAGCATTCTGTTCCACTGAGACATTTCCCCAGGTCATCATTGGTAAAATCTTTAACAATTGAGCTGCTACACTGTGCCAAGGACTATCATACTAACCAAGATGGTTTCCTCTGCACCTGCCAGGTGGTAGGTGAGCCAGTCCCAAATCTTCATCTTACTGCTCATTTGCTCAGATGAATGTTGATGCCACTTGTCTTGTACTTCTGAGAAGCAGACACCAAGGTTGGATTAACATGCAAGTATTTTATTAGAGAAAACACCCCTCTGAGTTAAAATAGTGAGGGAAGTGTTTAGCACCTTCAGGCCACAATGTGGGAGAAAGAAGGAAGGTAGTGTCCTTGACAATTGATACTGTCTAAGGAAGTTTTAGCAAGGGCTTTAGGGAGTCTTCAAGCCAAAGTCAGCTATCAGAGGAGTCCAGTGTCTCCCAGGAATAGGCATCACTTAATATCCTTGCCATGCTCGGTGATTGGCTAGGAGCAGCCCATGGGAAGTGTGGCCTCAGTGCAAATGTCACAGTGGGTTTCACGGTGCAGCAGTGGGGCCCCTGGTCAGTTACACTTCCCATAGTGGGAAGTACACAAGGCACATCCTCATGGCTTTCACACAGAGACAGTGTTTACTTCTGAAGTCCTTTCCTGTTCCCCCTTCATTTTCTTCCTTGTTGGTTATAATTTTTGAATTTAGTGATTGTCTTTGCATTCTTTTCCCTAATATAAAAAAATGGAAACAGCAAAGGATTTCCAGTCAGAAGGACCTGGGTTAAATTACTACCACTAGAGCAGGACTTGAGGACAACCTCTGGTTTGCAATTTCCTCATTTAAAAAATAGTGAAGTAGCAAGATTGTGTTGAGAATGAAGGAAACCAGGTCTGTAACTAGACATAATATTATATACTAATTTATTTGTTCTTTGTCTCACTTCCTTTTCCCCTTCCCTAACCTCATGCTCCCTCCACTGGAATGTAAGATCCATGAGTCCCAGGGGCATTTCTGAATCTTTTACTTCTATATGTCACCAGCACCAGAACTATACCTGCCACACTTAAACAGTATTTGTTGAGTGGATGGATTAACTTGTTTAGCTTAACATTTGAGATACAGTAGGTTTCCAATACGTAAAATTTCTCATTTTTCCCCAGAGTCTGAACAAGTACATTTTCCTCCTGTGTATATTATTGTTATTGCACAAACCAAGAATGAATTTTCTGATAGAAAAAAATTCAAGAAAATGGTGTAAGACACTTCCATGATGGCCAGAGATTTCTGAGCCCATTTGAACAGTGTTGTGAAAATCATGAATGTGGATAAATCACAGTGATAATTTTGGGGATTTTACTTTAGAATTTAATCATTTTATAATTTGAGGCTGAATACTGGGATTATTGTTGATATAGAATATTTTATTTCAAACACATTTTTAATTTGCTTCACCATTCAACAAGTACTTCCCACATTTCAGGCACTGTGCTAGACTTTTTTTTTTTTTTTTTGCGGTACGCGGGCCTTCACTGCTGTGGCCTCTCCCGTTGTGGAGCACAGGCTCCAGACCCGCAGGCTCAGCGGCCATGGCTCATGGGCCTAGCCGCTCTACGGCATGTGGGATCTTCCCGGACCGGGGCACGAACCTGTGTCCCCTGCATCTGCAGGCGGACTCCCAACCACTGCGCCACCAGGGAAGCCCCTGTTTGTTTGTTTTTGAAGGATACTTGACCTACAGCACATTTAGTACCTGTTACACACATAATGATTCAATATTTCTATATATTTCACAATGATTACCATGGTAAGTCTAGTTACAATATGCAACCACACAAAGATATGACATAGTTTTTGACTATCATCCCCACAATGTATATTTCATACCCCTGACATTTATTTTGCAACTGGAAATTTGTACCTCTTAATCTTCCTCACCTATTTCTTTCCTCCCCACTCCTCCTCCCCTCTGACAATCACCTGTTTGTTCTCTGAATCCATAATTCTGTTTCTGTTTTGTTATATTTGTTCATTTGATTTTTAGATTCCACATATAAGTGAAATCATATAGTATTTGTCTTTCTCTATCTGACTTGTTTCACTTAGCATAATACCCTCTATATCCATCCATGTTGTCACAAATGGCGACATTTCATTCGTTTTATAGCTGAGCAGTATTCCATCACACATATACACACGTACCACATCTTCCTTATCCATTCATCTATTGATGAGCATTTAGGCTGCTTCCATATCTTGGCTATTGTAAATAATGTTGCAATGTGTCCTTTCTAATTAGTGTTTTCATTTTCTTCAGATGTATATCCAGGAGTGGAATTGCTGGGTCATATGGTAGTTTTATCGTTCATGTTTTGAGAAATCTCCATACTGTTTTCCATAGTGGCTGCAGCAGTTTACATTCCCACCAACAGTGCACAGGGTTCCCTTTTCTCTACATCCTCGCCAGCACTTCTTATTTGTTGTCTTTTGGATGACGGCCATTCTGACAGGTGTGAGGTGATATCTCATTGTGGTTTTGATTTGCATTTCTCTGATGATTATTGATGTTGAGCATCTTTTCATGTGCCTGTGAGCCATCTGTATATCTTCTTTGGAAAAATGTCTATTCAGATCCTCTATTTTTTAATCAGGTTGTGTTTTTCTTTTTGATGTTGAGTTATATGAGTTCTTTGATATTAACTCTTTATCTTATATATTGTCTGCAAATATCTTCTCCCATTCAGTAGGTCCCCTTTTCATTTTGTTTATAGTTTCCTTCACTGTACGAAAGCTTTTTAGTTTGATGTAGTCCCATTTGTTTATTTTTGCTTTTGTTTCCTTTGCCTGAGGAGACACATCCAAAATAATATTACCAAGACCTGTGTCAAAGAGCTTACTGTATATGTTTTCTTCTAGAAGTTTTATGGTTTCAGGTCTTACATTTAAGTCTTCAATCCACTTTGAATTTATTTGTGTGCATAGTGTTGAGAGAGTGGTAGTCCAGCTTGATTCTTTTGCAAGAAGCTACAAGCTGCCCAGTTTTCCCAACACCACTTATTGAAGAAAATTTTTTAAAAATTCCTTGCTGAGTAGTGGTATGTATATTATTGTGGTGAATCTATAATATTTTCCCACTGTTAAAACCTTTTTCTTAGGATAATACACTTTATTAAACTAGCTTTTAAAAAATTATGCTTAAAAAGACAACTTTTGGGGCTTCCCTGGTGGCGCAGTTGTTGAGAGTCCGCCTGCCGATGCAGGGGACACGGGTTCGTGCCCCGGTCCGGGAAGATCCCACATGCCGCGGAGCGGGTGGGCCCATGAGCCATGGCCGCTGAGCCTGCGCGTCCGGAGCCTGTGCTCCGCAACGGGAGAGGCCACAACAGTGAGAGGCCCGCGTACCGCAAAAAAAAATAAAGACAACTTTTTACTACTGAGTAGTATTCCATTGAGTGTATATACCATAATTTGTTTATTCTTTCTTCTGTTAATAGACATTTGGATTGTTTCTAATTGTGGCTGTTATAAATGATATGTTTCTAGTTCAGCTACCATGGTCATTTGTATACATATCTTTTTGTAGACATATGTTTTCATTTCTTTTGGATAAATACCTAAGAGTTGAGTTGCTGAGTCATATGATAAGTATTTGTTTAACTTAATAAGAACCTCCAAATTGTTTTCTAAATTGACTAAACCATCTTATATTCCCTTTGGTGGGATGTGAAATTTTGAGTCCCTCCACTTTCTCACCAACACTCGATATCATAAATCTTTTTATTTTTAGCCATTCTGGAGTATATATAATGGCATCCCAAACTGATACACGCAACAACATGGACAAAGCTCACAAATTTTAAGCTGAGTGAAATAATCATTTACAAAAGAGTATATACTGTATGATTCCATTTATATGAAATTCTAGAAGGCAAATATGATCTATAGTGACATACAGCAGATCAATATTTGCTTGGTGCCAGGGATGGGGCTAAAGATTACCTACAAAGGACACAGTGCAAAGGAACTTTTGAGGATCATGGAAATAATCTGTATTTTTATTAAAATAGTGTATCAATGTAAATATTTGTTAGCATTCATCAAAATATACACTTAAAATAATACGTCCATAAAATTGATTTAATAAGAAACATATTAAATTCGCTTTTGATTATTATCAAAAAGTCTTAAACATATCAGCTTACTATTAGGAATACAAGGCATTTTAAAAATATGAAATAAGTACATAGGCAATCCACAAAATCAGGCACTGTGCTTTCCAGGGAAGCATGTCTGTAAAAGCTATCTGAATATCCTTCATTCGGTCAGACTCATTCAAGTCCTTACACTTACAGAGTAAAATTCTAATCAGATGGTCAGTTGAGTCAGGTTATGATATTTCTAATTTACCAAAATACGAGTATTTGTTAATTATTATTAAATTATTAAATTAATACATGTTCTTTATAAAAAGCAATGCATGGGAGATTATTCATCATTCCACCACCCAAGGGCAATTATCATTCATATTTTGGAGTATTCCTTTATTTTTAATGCAATTTTTACATGTCTCATGTAATATGGTAAGTGATATTTTGTAAGTGCAATTTTACTCAGTATTATATCATTAACATTTTCCCAAGTCATTAAACATTCCATTAAAATCGTTTTAATAACTACATAATAGTTCATCATATGCATGTACCATAATTAACGATTACTCTTTTAATGGCATTTAGGTTTTTTCTAAATAGCAGACACGTTGCCTAGCCCACTGAAATTTCTCCAGAAATTTTATCGAATGAATGAATGAGTCATAAACAATGTTGTGAAGAACATCTTTGTGTCACAATTTTTATATTTTGTGAGAAATTTTAAGATAAATTCCCAGAACTAGAATGTCTGTGGCAAATACATAAAAAATGTTAGAGGTACTGATTCAATTGTCAGAAGCTTTTATCTTGGGAGAAAAGACAAAAATGATACTATGTGTGGATCTTCAAAAATTAACTAAGGCACATTTTAAAATAATTAAATGTATTTTAGAGAGTTATGGTTCACTTTCGACTGGCTATTTCTCTTAATGGTGTTTTAGTAAGATCAATTAAAGGTAAAACTGTGGCCCTTTTCTTTCTTTCTTTTTTAAAATAACCTCACGGTAGTCCTATCTCTAACAACATCTTTTAGATCATCTCTGATCCTACCACATTATTTAAGTCCACTTTATAAATTCCAGAGTTTTTGTCTTGTTTACAGCTTCTGTTCGTACATTTTGCCATTACTGTCTTTTTTCATCCAGTTTGGTCATTATGTAAATTTGTTTCCACTCTGGCACTTACTGAGTAGCAGACGCTAAGAAAACACATAACTACTCTGTTGTGGTGATGGTGACAGAGTTGACACTTTCTACTTGGTGCTCTACATTAATCTGCCCTGGCTTATTTTCCCAATGTAACCTCAAGAATGAAGCCACAATCTCTTTTAGTGTTGATTCCTTTTTACATCTATTTCTCAAGGTAAACTTTCTCACTACCTAAAGGAGCAGGCCTTAGGGCTTACTGAACACATTTCAGGTCTTGCTAGTCAAGCTGGCCATGAAAGCGAGAGTACTGGCTGATGATCTGGCTCCAAGGCTAGAGCCTTGCTCCATGCTGGCCAGTGCTCCTTCCTATTCTGATCCAGATTTCAGCCCTTAGTGGGAGTGGCTTTGCCTTGTGCAATGATATGGAGCTGGAAAAAAGATTCTCTTTCCATATTGCTTCTAGGACATTAATCCCTGGAAAGCTCTTAATTTCTTTGTGGCCTTTTCTAGTTTCTTCATTTCCAGTTCTCCTATTTCTTCATAATTTGGGGCAGTTGCTTAACATAAAAATATTGTGGTTTATTTTCAAAAGCCTGCTTTCCTGGGAGAGAAGTCTCTTTTTCAATACTAACTAGATAATTACATTATGTCATACACCTTGTATAAGTCATGCCTAGGACTTAAATCCATATCCATATGACCAAAATAACCCAACTGGTATGTCTTCTTGATAGTTTGGCGTTATAAGAACCAAATACATATGATGCACACATAGTCTGCCTGGATGACTTTGGTAAAGATGAGTCTGAAAAAAGTAAATAAAATGACTGGAGCAGCTTAAATGCCTAAGTGGCAGCATCTCAGTATTTTCTGTATGTTTCAGTTTAGGAAGGAACATTTATTCTTTCACTTCCTTAAACAGAATCAAGTAATTTTCTGTTATATTGAAAATTTAAAATTTTAATGCAGATTTATAAAACCTATGAGAAAAAACTGGCTCACTGTTTCTTTCTGGGTTATGTATTACAACTGAGGTACCAAAATCGGAATGCTTTTGCAGAAAGTCTCAAATATTTTACAAGTCACATTGCTGAGATGTGGCAGTGAATAAAGCTGTGATACCTTGAAACCCAATTTAAATCTTTTTAGACTAATCAATACTGCTCTTCAATTTTAAAAATGCATTTCTCTTCATCACAAATGAGGTGAGAGTTAACATATAAGTGGTTAGTCAAAAAGTATGGCACAGTTCCCCTGGCAACTGCCCATTTCCTTGACTCCATTGCTATGCACTGCATGAGGGCGTGTCAGAGCTGCAGGCCAAGTAAGGGTCAAGGGTTTGGGGAAAACAGGTGTCGCTCAGACCATTTTACTTGACAGTAGTGAGCACTGAGGTCACTAACCCAGTGGAAGGAAAATAGGCCTAACAACAGTGACAAGTTGTAGATGTGACATTTTTTGCCCTCCTTTTTACTTTCATTTCCTTTTTGATTCACACTAAATCTTTTCTTTTTCAACAACACGGGGAGGAATGCCTTTGCTTCTGGGCCCTACAAGGACTCAGATCTAAAGATACCTGTGGAATTTTGAAATTTCATGACAGGACGAAAAATTATATTAAGCCAGTGTTGGATGATTTGGTGATAAATTCTGGCTTCCATCAAGAGGTGTAAATAAAATAAAATGTACAGATGAATTAGACAATGAAATAACTTTTTTTTCTTTTTTCCTTTGGTTTAATATGCTTTGGCTTTAATTTTCCTAAAACATGAAATAGACACGATGCTTTATTTTTCATTTGACTTCTTATTTACTTGTTTTTCATTTTCTTCTAATTTCTATTTCTCTCTCTCTCTTTATCTTTCACACTCAGGCTCACTTATACACACACACGCACACACACACACACACACACACACAAAATCACATTTCCTTCTTTGAATAAAGGAGCAGGTTTTATACAATGTTTCAAGATTTTTATTTCAAGAGTATTACTTCTCTTGAAAGTTGGGCACATTTTATAATATTCCTTGAAAAATAGCTGTAAGTCATCTTTCTACTTGATGCTTACTGCACAAAATTAAAATACTCCTGCTTTTTACTGTATTTATCAATTTCTTTTAAAGTAGCAGTCCTCTATAAAGGTGCCGTCAGGAGGCATTGTGACATTAAATAATTTTGTAAAATGTCATAAAAAGTAGATATTTCACTAGATACTCCTAATAATATTTTATAGCTCATGTAGTTGGCATCCTTCTAATACTCTAGAGTATTTATGAAGACAACTGGGAATTAATTTACAAGTATTGAGTTTAAACCCACTACAGCATATTGTGTTGCTTGTGTAATACCAGAATAAATGAAAAAAAAAATGTTAAAGAGTGTATCAAGATGCAAATGGTAGTTAAAAAAATATCATGATGTACTGTGATGAAATGGTAATGTTATGAATATCTGTTGGTATATTCTAGCAATTAAAAGAATAAAATATCACAATATACTGTGATGAAATGTTAATGTTATGAATATCTTTGGGTATATTCTAGCAATTAAAAGAATCTGTTTTTTGTAAATGCAATTGATACATTTAATACACATCTGTCAGATTCAGACCTGAAAAGCTAAGGGAAAAAATAAAGGCAATGACAGTGGATTTTTTATATTTATAAGGAAATGTTATATGGATCAATTTGTAAGCTTGCTTCTTTTTTGATAAAATGAGAAATATCAATTGTTTTCTATAAAACAGGCTTTACTTTTACATTTGACATTAGTTCATACGTTTCTTTGTTTTACTTTTCAGGCTCAACTTTCCTGCATAATTAAGAATTTGCAGCTTGGTAATGCCAAGAACCACATCTGCACTGAAATCAATTATCTATTTGGTAAGTGAGGCAGAAAATATTTGATAAATATTTTTTATCTGCAGTCACTCTGATGTTCACAATATATCTATGATTTTATTGAAGATCTTAAGAAAATTTCTAAGTATCACTTAAGATTATTTTGTTCAAACTGCTTTGTATTCTGGCAAAGTAGGGGACCCGCCTTTATGGATATGTTTAATCAATTGTGTTTAAAAATAGGAAGTTTTATATGCTGCCATTCTTAAAAAGTGGGAAAGACTGAAAATACATGCATTTATATAATCCATTTTTGAATCTAGCACTTTAACTTTTTATCAAAGTCAAGCTCAAAGCAAAATACTTCTAATTGATCACATGGAAAAATTAAACCTCACTTGTCTTAGCATGTTCTGGCTTCTATAACAGAATACCACAGACCAAGTAGCTTATAAATATGGAAATTTACTTCTCATAGTTCTGTGGGCTGGGAAGTTCAAGAGTAAGGCACTGGCAGTTTTGTTTTCTGGTGCAGGTTCATAGAGTTGTCTTCTCATAGTATCCTCACATGGCAAAGCAGCAAGGTCTCTGGGGTCTCCTTTGTAAGGGCCCTAATCGCATTCATGAGAGCTCTTCCCTTATGACCTAATCACCTCCCAAAGCCCTGCTTCCAAATACCGACATATTGGGGATTTGGTTTCAACATATGAATATTTTTTTGTGGGGGGGGGCACAAACATTCAGCCTATAATATCATTCTACGGTAATATTTTTTTCATCACTTAATTTTATAAAGATTAGGAATTTAGCAGCCCAGGACGTTTTACTTCAACTGTTCATCCAATCTTCCTTAGAGAGTAAGAACTTCCCAAACACCTAACCTAAGTATTCTCTTGTTATACTTGGCCCTTGGCCTCTGTTTTTCCCTTTAGCATTTTCTGTTAATAATTTTTTTTTTTTTTACTGAAGACTGAAAAATAAAATTGAATGCAATTTTAATCTTTGATAATATCAAATGTATAAAATTCCTCAGTATATTATTGTCATTAGTTAAATCTTTACAAAAATGGTGACAAAGCAGTGAGCAACAGTTTAAAAAGCATTTAGAAAGATTGTGAAGAAATTAATCCAAGACATTAGGATATAGAAACAAAGTGTAAGAAAACAAAAGGTTGAGAAAGAGAAAACACAATAAAATGTAAAAGAATTAATATTGAGTGCTAATCATTTATTCAATATTATTGAACAACTATTTCGTTCTAAAAACTGATCTATTTCTGATTTGCCACTAATCACTTTGTACTGAAAATATTTGATATTAAATATTTTTATATCAAAATAATGGCTTTGATATAAAAATATTTATAAGTAGAAAATTTCTAATATAGAAAAATGTCTAAATAGAAAAATTTTTTAATCTTTAATAATATCAAGTACAAAACATTACTAACATTTAGCATCTTGTCTTTTTTCTGTGCACATAAACTGTTTTTACTGAATTACAAATCTTCTAAATATTGAGCTGTATACTCTACTTTTAAAAGTTAACTTAATTTTTTATTATTTTCCATTATATTAAATATCTAAAATATGATTTTAAATGACTCTATGATATTTCAACAAGTGTAGGTACCAAAATTTATTTAATATTTCCCCTACTCTTGGGCATGTAGGTTGTTTACCATGTTTTGTTGCTTTAGGTGATGTTACAGTCAATATTCTCATTCACAAATCTTTGGTTTGCTTCACCACGTTTCCACAGAATAAATCCCCAAAAGTGTAACTATGAGTGTAAAACTGATATCCAGCAAAATTATGTCAACTTAAATGTCTACCAGTAGTTTGAAATTATGCCTAATTCTTGGTTCCTCCTCACCCGACTAAGTATAATACTGAAAAAAAAAAAGTTATTACTTGAGAAATCTTTGCCACTATAATGGATGAAAACAGAGTATTTTGTTTTAATTTGCATTTATTTGATTACAAACATGGTTGAATATTTTTCATATGCTTATTAAACATTCCTTCTCATATCATAGTAGCTCTTTTGAACTATTAGTTTTTTTCTTATTGATTACAAAGAACTTTTTACATGTTAATATTATAAATCTCTTTTTAATTTGTAACATTTCCTCAAACACTGTTTGCCTTTTATTGTTCTTTATATATATTTAACATACTTAATATTGACCAAACTCAAATCCTTGGAGTTTTCTATCATAATTTTTTTTTTAAATGTTTTTACTGAAGTATAGTTGATTTACATGTTGTGTTAGTTTCAGGTGTACAGCAAAGTGACTCAGTTGTATGTATATATGTATAGGAAAGAATATATATTTTTTCAGATTCTTTTCCTTTATAGGTTATTACAAAATACTGAGTATAGTTCCCTGTGCTATACAGTAGGTTCTTGTTGGTTATCTACTTTATATATAGTAGTGTGCATATGTCAATCCTGAACTCCTGATTTATCCCTCCCCCACCCCTCTCCCCTTTGGTAACCATCGTTTGCTTTCTATGTCTGTGGATCTATTTCTATTTTGTATATACATTCATTTGTATCTTTTTATTAGATTCCACATATAAGCCATATAATTGATATTTGTCTTTCTCTGTTTGACTTGCTTCACTTAGTATGATAAGCTCTAGGTGCATCCATGTTCTGCAAATGGCATTATTTCATTCATTTTTATGGCTGAGTAATATTTCACCATATATATATATATACATATATATATATATATATGTATATATATATACACACACACACACCACATCTTCTTTATCCATTCATCTGTCAATAGACATTTAGGTTGCTTCCATGTTTTTGCTATTGTAAATAGTGTTGCAATGAACATTGGGATGCATGTACCTTTTCGAATTATGATTTTCTCTGGATATATGCCCAGGAATAGGATTGCAGGATCATATGGTAGCTCTATTTTTAGATTTTAAAGGAACCTCCATATCGTTCTCCCTAGTGGCTATACCAATTCACATTCCCACCAACAGTGTAAGGGGGTTCCTTTTTCTTCACACCCTCTCCAGCATTTATTATTTGTTCACATTTTGATGATGTCCATTCTGACCAGTGTGAGGTGATACCTCATTGTAGTTTTGATTTGCATTTCTCTAATAATTAGTGATGTTGAGCATTTTTTCATGTGCCTTTCAGCCATCTGTATGTGTTCTTTGGAGAAATGTCTATTTAGATCTTCTGCTCATTTTTTTTATTGCATTCTTTGTTTTTTTAATATTGAGCTGTATGAGTTGTTTGTATATTTTGGAGATTAATCTCTCATCAGTCACATCATTTGCAAAGATTTTCTCCCATTCTGTAGGTTGTGTTTTTGTTTTGTTTACAGTTTCTTTTGCTGTGCAAAAGCTTTTAAGTTTAGTTAGGTCCCATTGTTTATTTTTGCTTTTATTTTCATTACTCTAAGAGATGGATCCAAAAAGATATTGCTGCAATTTATGTCAATGAGTGTTCTGCCTACGTTTTCCCCTAGGAGTTTTATAGTATCCAGTCTTACATTTAGGTCTTTAATGCATTTTGAGTTTTTTTTATCTATGGTGTTAGAGAATGTTCTAATTTCATTATTTTACATGTAGCTGTCTAGTTTTCCCAGCACCACTTATTGAAGAGACTGGCTTTTCTCCATTGTACATTCTTGCCTCCTTTGTCATAGATTAATTGACCATAGGTGCATGGGTTTATTTCTGGGCTTTCTATCCTGTTCCATTGATCTATATGTCTGTTTTTGTGCCAGTACTATATTGTTTTGATTACTATAGCTTTGTAGTATAGTCTGAAGTCAGGGAGTATGACATCAATCAAATGGTAAATAATAGTATTACTTTCAAATTTACAGGGATAAAATTGAATGAAAACAATATACATTAAAGATATGCATCCCAAATATGTAAAATACATTTAAAAATCAATAATAAAAGAATAATTATTTAAAATGGAAGGATTTTAACCCTTTAAAATTAGTTTTAAAAAATTGAACAAAACATTCACAAAATAGAGTATACAAGCTAATAAGAATATGGAAATTTGATCGACATTTTTTATCCACCAGAGAAATGCAAATAATTGAAACTCAGTGGACCATTCCTTCACACCTATTAGAACAAAAAAACAAAATAATAAATAAATAAAATGAAAGAAAAGGAAAGAAACAAAAGTTGACAGTGCCAATTATTAGCAAAGTTTCAGAGCAATAGGTTCTTTCTTATATTTCCAGTGGAAGTAGAAAACCTAGGAAAACTATTTGGCAATTTCAATCCTATATGTTTATGAAATGAATTAAAAATGTATATTTATACAATACTTGTGCAAGGATATACATAGCAGCTTTATTCATGACATATAAAACCTGAAATCAATAAAATGAGTCATAATATGTGAATTTGTAAACAAACTATGATGTACTCATACAATGAATTACTACTCAGCAGTATAAAAGTTATAAATTACTGAGACATCCAAAAATATGGATGAATCTCTAAAAAGAAGAATTTTTTTTTTTTTTCTGCTAAGGAGAGGCTACATACAAATGCCAGACACAAAAGAGTACTTTCTGTATTCTGAGGACATGGAAATGTTCTATTACTTGATCAATGTTGTGGTTACATAGATGTATGTATTTGTCAACTAGGACACATGTAAGAGTATAAACTAGAGAACTACTAACCCATCTCATTTATTAGTCTTGAGTTAATATGGTAAAAATGTTAATTCTTCAAATTTTGATTATTAAATTTAATGAAATTCCAATAGAACTCAAACAGAACTATTATGTGAATTGGATAAAATGATCTTAAACTGTATGTGGAAGACTAAATAAAGGAATGTAAGTAGAAGTAATTAATTAATAAATTGGACTACTATAATACAACATGTACAAAATAAATTCTAGATGGTTTTTAAAAGAGTCTGCACAAATATCTCAGAGATTATATATACAATCTGGGTTTCTGTGAGAGGTCTTCCTAAGCAAGAATGGAAATCCAGTTACCAAAAAAAATAATAGATAAGCATGTTTGATAATATAAAAATGAAAACTTTGTATAGCAAAAGATTTCCAAAATTTGAGAAGAAATATGAACTTAGAATAAGATAAATGAGGACCTCATTTACATTGTTTCTAATCATGCTCACTAGAATATTATATATTAGCTTTGAACAAATTATTTAATTATTATAATTAGATGAAAGTTTTCAACTCAAATTAAGTTATTATTCATTCATCTAATTTATTCAACAAATATGTTTTGGGCACCTATTATACTCTAGCCATGTCCTAGTTGCTGAAGATACAGCAGTAAATAGAACCAAAGAGAGAAAACCAGCTCTCATGGAACTCACATTCTAAATAAGTAAAATTAATAGATAATAAGTAAAATATATAATAAATAATGAGTAAAATAATAAATAAAATAAGTAAAATAGGTGTTAAAGAACATAATATGTAAAATATATAGTATGTTAGAGAGTGATAAGTGTAGTGGTGCAAAACCAGAGTAGTGATATAGGAAGCATGTCGTGTGTGTGTGTGTGTGTGTGTGTGCACTGAGTTAGACAAGGTGTCCAGGGAGTTGCTCACTGAGAAGGTGACAGGTGACTAAAGAGCTGAAGGAAAGGAAAAAGCAAATCACGTGAATATTGAAGTCCAGATTATAGAGGAATAGGAAACAGAAAGTTTGAAGGCAGTGAATTGGGAGCATGCTCGTTTGTTTGAGAATAACAGAGAAGCCAATGTGGTTATAGGGGTAATGAGCTGAGTTGGCAGGGTAGGGGAAGTTTAGGTAACAAGCCCAAAGAGGTAATAGGGGTCCAAAACAGGACCTTATACATTGTGAAGTCTTTGGCTTTTACTGTGAGTAGGAAAGGGAAATTTGAGCATAAAAGTGTGACGGTATATTCTACCTTATCATGGAATGGCTCTGGCTGCAGTGAGGCATAGACTGTAGGGGGCAACGAAGGAGCAAAGAGAACAGCTGAAAGTTTTTGTAATAATCTAGATGGGAGATCATGGTGGTTTGATTTGAGGTAGCAATGGATTTGAAAACTGTCAAATATTACCTATAGCTGAAATACAATAGATGGCAAGAGTTGACCACTAGATTTGGCAAAATAGAGTTCATTGGTGACCTAGTTTTGGTGTAGTGGATAGTGGCAAAAACTTTTTGGAGTGTTTCAAATGGAAATGGGAGGAGAAAATGAGAGTAGATGTCTTTAAAGGAGGAATTCTGCTGTAAAAGGAAGGAGAGAAATTGGACAGAAGTTGGAAAGGGAAATGGGGCCCAGAGATGGAAGAGCTGTAGAGAAAATAAGATGAGTGATATGAGAAAGAGAAAAGTACTGTTTGAATAATAAAATTGATTAGGCCATATGTGATGCAATCCAATGGCCAAATGGAGGAGTTGGCCTTATGTGGTAGTAAGGACAAGTCATCCACAGTAATAGAAGAAAAGGCAAAATATATAGTCACTAAAGCAGGTTGCTAGAATTATGAAGAAAGTGGGATAAACTTGTGGAAATTGTCTTCCGTGTGTTTTTACTTTCCCAGTCATTGCTGTGAGCGAATATGGGGGAGGAAATACTGGAGAACTGGAGGAGGTGGAGGTGTGAAGAAGTCATCATTCTAGGTGATGGAGAGAGTGGAGTGCATGAAAATATGGTATCATTGAGCACTGAGAACACAATTGAGGTTTGTGATTATAAATGCAAAGTGAGTTCAGAAAGCACTGGGTGTGTGTGTCTGTGTGTTTCTCCAGTTTCATTCAGTACAAACATATGTGCCAGAATAGGCAGAATTGAATCTAACCAGGTTGGTGGTTTTTCCATCCGGTACAATGAATTAAAAGAGGAGCGAGGGAGTTGGAAGTATATGTGAGGAAGAAAATATAACTGGCTGAGGAAGTTAGCTGTGTAAGGAGGAAAGTGGGGACATGAAGGTGATTAGGACCATGATAATCAAGTAGAATCAATGGATCATATGTCCTCTGGGGTCAAGGGTTGTTGAAAATGGGGTTTAAGAGAGTGAGCTGAAAACATTAGGTGTGGTAGTTATAGATTGACAAAATCAGCATGGGGTGATAGAAGAAAACAGTTGGAATTCTCACGAAGTTTAAACAGAAAAATAATATCTTTGTTATTCATGAAAGTTCCAATTCAGTAGTTTGTTTTGGACATAGGTTCCAAGAGATTCTTTGCACAATATTTAGTTGTGCTACTCAATATTGAGCTCCTTCAAAAACCTGCTCAATGTACTATTAATCCACCATAGATCTATTTTTATCATTTTTTCCTAAATCATTTTAGGAGCCATTGATATAATTTTTGAGGGTGACATCATTTTATGACCTCTGAGTATGAGGTTATTTTATATACCTTAAAAGTATTCCTTTCAAGTTTCAATACCCATTTGTTACATATATTTATCTATACATTTTTGTCTATGTCTATGTATGTGTATATACAACAACCCAGGGGATTAGGGGGGCCAACACTCTGTGCAATTAAGAATCCAAGTATAACTTTTCAGTCAGCCCTCCCTATGTATCCGTGTTTCCACATCCGGGGATTCAACCAACCGATGATCAAGTAGTACTGTAGTATTTACTATTGGAAGAAAAAAAAAGCAAACGCATTTAAGTGGAGTTGCGGAGTTCAAACCCGTGTTGTTCAAGGGTCAACTATCTATCTATCTATCTATCTATCTATACCTTTTATGATTGATAATATTTTGTAACATTAATTCTGAAACTCATATTCAAATACTGAAACATCTTTAAAAACATATGTTCCCATAAAATAGCCCTTTCTATCTATTCTCATCTGCTTACGGTGGTTCATTTTTCTACTCTGTTCACTTTCCATCCTTCACATGTGTCTTGTAAGGTTTCAATACCAGAGTGTCAGTCCTAATCTAACATTTGTTTTTGGCTATTGAAGCCAACATGTAGATCTTCTGTTTTTAGAGAACTTAAAGTCATTTTGTTATGCTATAAACGTTTGCAGAAATAAAGATTTCTGTAAGCATTGTTAGAGTTATTTTTTCTATAAAGTTTTAATTTATACTAAACTCCTATTTCCTCTATGCACATGACCTCTAAACAGAAAAACCTCTTTAGAATTTCATAGTTCCATAGGGAGGAGGGAACTTAGATTGCTTGGTTTAGCATTTTGCATACTCTATGCAAGATGATAATAAATGTTCTATTTGTTGTATACTCTATTTTCCTATAAGGTAGAAATGAAATGTATTAGCATGTTAAAAATTCTCGGAAGTCCTATAGTAAAGAAATCTGACCAAATTTGATATAGCTTTTCCAAAATATATTTGATATAAAAATATTACCCATCTTCCTTTTTTTCTGAACACCTATTAATGTCTCATTGAAAGAATGCTTCTCAGAACTGTTTGAGAAATGCTGTTCTCCCTGTAGATGAGTAAACAGAGACATGCTATATTGATAGATTTTTTTTCTAAAGTTAAATGGCTATTTATTGGCAGAAATGATCAGAACTAATTTGGACTCCCAATTAAGTGCTCTTCCTTCCTGCCATTTGTCTTCTGGTACTTTCTTATCCCCAGCGCCATGCTGAGCCATATTGGAGCCTGAAGCAAAAGGAAAAATCTGTAACACTAATCCTGTCTTTATTTAAAATACTGATATTTTGTTTTCCATTGATTTATCTGTATAAATTTTAATTAAGAAAAATATTGTTAAAAATATTATGTATCTTGATTACTGAGTTTTTTGTTGCCCTTTATATTTTGTGCTGGAGAGAGGTCATTTGCCTAACTAGACATGGCTTGCATTGTCCCAACAAAACTACATGTATCTCTAGATTTGGAATATCCAAATCATTCCATATTCCAAATTATTTAAAAGCATGATGAGCTAGTCAAGTCCCCACATCAAAACCCAACCTTTGGTAGCTCCGATTCTTCACATTTATAGATAGAAATGTGCCAACCATCCTCCGCCCTTTTGTTCCTGAGAATTTTAGAGTGTCTCTCCAGTTTTTTGGTATATTAATTTATAAATACTGTGTAGATTATACCATACTTTCTGAAAGTCTGCAATTTTAATTAAATTATAATTAACAGCCCAAATCTTCCATTAACCAGTTCCTATGTACAAGGGAATAAGCTTGGGGCTGAGATTACATCTACTAGTTCCACTTCATGAAAATGCATGTCACTTGCTCAGTGAACTCTAACATTACAGCATTTCCCAAAATGTGTTTCAGAGAAGGGGATGTTAATAGACTCAGGGGAGAAAAAATAATATAGTCATAAAATTAACTAGATGGAGAAAGATCTTAAGGAAACTAAAATGGGTCTTTATTTCAGGACTTTTCAGAGCCTTTAATATGCTAATGTCCTTCAGGCATATACAAAGAACTTAGAATGCAGTATTTTTAAATGTATCTGACTGCAGAATATATATATATATATATATATATATATATGTCTGAATGTGTGTGAGCTTTGGCATAGAACATCTGTCATGGCACTATTATTTCACAGATATCTTTGGAAAGTGCATCTCTAATAGACTAGTCAAGATGGGATTTTCTTTTATAGAAAGTATTTTTTAGATGATGTGTAATTCAGTGTTCAATGATACCGCTTTATCTTCCAGTAATGGTTGACTTATCCCAAAGATCAGCCGAGACTCTTCTTGGGCATGGGAGAAATATTGAAAATTAATTAACTGCTTTACCAAGTGGCCATTTATGAGAATAGATTTTAATTTTCTGATCAATACGCCAACCTTTACACAGCTAAATATTTTTTGTAACTCTCAGGTAGCTATTATCCACTTAATGAAAGAGTTACCCCTAATCAATCATATTTGGAACAGCTTACATGTTTATCCTTGTTGGCTCAGCTATCTCTGACCTGTTTACTTCAAAAGAAATTTTGAATATCTAATCCTCCTTTCCTGTTACACCTTTATTGTTTTCCATATATAGTGCATCCCATCCCTTCTCATCTGACCATCCCTGAGGCCTGGGAGAACTGTTATTTTGCTTTTCTTCCTTACTCTCAGAGATGCTGACAAAAATAATTCCTTGCCCCCAATTACTAATTGAAAAAAATCAATATTGATCTGCTGAAAATTGAATAGAAAGTCTAAACTTGGTATTCCTGAAAATAAATTTGAAAATAATTTTATATTTTAAAGAAATTTTGGCTAAGTGTGGTAATAGTGCTTTCAACTTCAAAGATTGAATAATTGATCATAATTTAAAACCATAGCCTCTAACGCCTTCTCCATCTCTTTTGTTTTAGGTGTAGACACTTACATAATATGTCAAAGTCTGTAGTGATATACTATCTTTCAATAGCATCACAGCAACTACCCATATCATGCCCAGGCTTATTTTCATAAGTTCGTTTCCATCTCTGAGCATCCCGTTCATAGTCCATTCGTTGGCCACACACGTGGACTCTATTTGGATTAGAAAGTAATTTTCTTATCTTTAGCGGCATCTCTATCAGCACACTTTAAGAGTATGAGTTTTTCCAAATGAAATAGGTAATTGTCGTTTATGAAATATTATGATGGCACCGAGTCTGTACAACTAAAAACACTCCGGTGTTTGCTGCAAGGCACGAGGAGACAGTGACACAGCTCATTTCCTCAGCCGAGCTCTCTTTGCTGCCTTGTACAACACTCATTTCAAAGCACGCCACAGCTTAGAACTGTCGTGATCCCCATTAATATAAAATCATTGACCTCTGCTCCCGCTGGTGCGACTAAATTACATTCTGCTGCTCAGCGGCAGCCGCCCATGGGGCCAGGGCTTGTAGTCATCGCCAGGTGCCTTGATGCCAGCACAGCCCCTCCTACACCCAGGGTTTGCCTTTAATGAGGATTAGGCACCTTCAAAGATCTAGGAGGACCCGCTCCCAGGATGGAAGCCTTTCTAATGGCATCTGGGCTTATCGTAGGCAGTAATTTAGTATCTCAGAGGAGAAAGGAGAGAGATTCATTTCTCGCCTCTAAGAAATTGTGGGAATGTGTGGTTTTGTAATTGACATTTTTTTCCTCTTCCTCTCTACCAGCACAAATTCAAGAGCATTATGCCTAACACTATCATCTTTTTATGACACCTGGAAGTTGGGTGTGGTAAATTATGACGTATCTCAGGTAGGGAAATTCCTCTTTGACACTATTATTATGTGATGTGCTACTAACAAGACTAAACCCACTCACAGATGACCCACACTCAGTTCATCTTTGTATTTCTGGTGGTGGAATTTCTTTACAAAAGGGTGGATGACCTGATTCCAAATGTGGTCTGTTTTCTCACTGTGTGGTCTCCTTTGCATCAGAGCCTGACCCTTTCAGACCTGCCCTTTCACGCGGTACATTTGCTCTCTGAGAGTGAGGCCATCAGGGGTCTGAACCTTCCTACAGTGGGTTTGGAATTTGCAGGAATGCTTTCCGCTGCTACAGTAGTCATTCTTGCCTTGATTATTAAGGAACAAAGCAGGAGAGTTAGGTAGAGAAATGCAGAAAATAGCCATTGAACACAGAAAACATTTTATGTATTCAAACTCCTCCCTTACATAAACCTCAGAAAAATGAAAAAACAGAACTAAAAATTACTCATACATATGGTATCAAAATAAGTGTGATTATGTGAATGTACGTACATTCACACTATTATTTGCAGTATGTTTAGATGAGTTCTTTATATAACAACCTGTTATTCAATAAAAAGCTCAGAAATAATTTATCATCAGAATAAAATCTGGTGTTTGAAGTATCATTTGTGGAAAAATCAGATGTTTTTTTCTGGTGAGGGAAGGAATCTACATATTAGAGTAAAACAGGTTTAATCTGGGAGAATTTGTAATCATAAATCAGTTGATTTTCTCTCTGTTTTTAGTTGTGAGACCAAATCATGAAATTTTCTCAATCTAGTAACCTTCAACAGGTTTTAGTTTTTAAATATATTCTGGTAAGAAACTGTGCCTTAGCTCAGCCCATGTGCATGCCGTAACCAGTTAGAGGTGTAAACTGGGACAGAGTTTAGTCAGTACTGTGCTGGTCACAGACTTTGTCTGAATTTTCTACCCTATGATTCCTATCAGAAGAAACAAATTAAGTTTTATGGCCCTAGGGTGTATCTGCAGAGAGTTCTCACTAACTGCAGAGAGGTTAAATGGTCTACACTATTTAATTATAAAATTTACTAATACTATTTGTTGATAAAAATCTGTTTTAAATAAAAATGCACCAAACCAAACAATAATAAGAATTTCTGAAGATTGAATTTATCTCCATGATATATAAATATAGATAAAAGTAAATTTGCTCACTATACTTTTTAAAAGACTTATTTTTTGTTTCCGAAATTATTTTTTCCCTGAGGTTTAATTGTTTCATGAAATTCAGTATCTGCCTTAACAACTTGCTCTTGAAAGCTGATACCCAAACAGAGGGCTTTCTTTCCAGAAGGGTGTCCTAACCCCAGTCACACGTCTGCTAATTTGGCTTTTCTCTTAATCTCGGAAGAACTTGCTGAACAGAAGTGAAACTATGCACGTGCTAATGGCTCGCGCTCTGCAAACTCCCCTCTCTCCCCGAGAGTGTCTGGTGTGCAAAGCTGAGCTGGAACAAAGATACACTAATTATTCCCCATTAATTTGTCTGCTTGAATGGTCCTAAATACCAGAGTGATTAATTAGCGCAAGGCAGCCGGGGCAGGATGTCACACCCTTCTCTGCATTTAAGTGTCGGCAAGGTTGTGCTCAAGTGTTGACAACAGCATATCTTTAATTTTCTCCAAGAAGAAAAGTTTAGTCAGTACAATTAATTTGAGCTTGGCTGGCTTGCAGGAATAAATGTAACATGTGGAATGATATTACTGCTGTATAGGCATTTTTTTGCCTCCTTAGGGTACAGTAAAACTTTTTTGGCAACTCCGCTATTGAATAGTGTATTTCTATAATTGGTTCAGTTTAGCTTAATTACTTTTGTGCATTTTGCAGAAAAAAAAAACAGCATGGATCATAAAATAGAAATTATTATTCATAATAGGTTAAGAATATAGATAAATGAATGCGTAGATAAGAATTAGAAGCAGATAAAGAATGGCATTAAATTTGGTATCTTTTTAATGTATGCAATTTTCTCTCATGAACTAAAATGTACAGCAATGTTATAAAAAGAATTTGAGACCACTTAACCCCTGAAGGTTATAAATCAGTTTACTTAAAAATATATAACTGAAAAGTTGCTTATTTGACCTCATTTTTTGGAAGTGGGTTTTGCTGAGATTTTAAGCTTTATGAACAATATTTTGCCTAGATTAGTCTTCTAACTAGTAACATGTATAAATCACTTGTAAAGAATAATAGAGTAATAGGTGATATTTAGCACTTTCATTCTATTCTTTATTTTTTGTAACTTTATTTGTCAGTGTTTTTCATAAGAAAAAATTAACTCCATTTTAAAACAATTATATACTGTTTAGAGAAATGAAATGAATCAAATAAAGTAGCTGCTTGCTCATACCGTTTTCCCTGTTTTAAGATTGAACTACAAACATAATTCTGAAATAGAAACGTAATACTTATATAATTAGGAAGTAGCATGTTTCATTTGTTACATTATATTTCTTGGCTGTTACTGAAATTTTAAATTAATTCATTTTGCTATGGGCATGCTGTTTTGTTTTGTTTTGTTTTCAAACAGTGGGAAGAGAAAAAAATCAGAGAGTGCCATGCAGCCGGCAGCATGGATGTTCTCATCTTTTCTTTCACAGCCTTCCTCAAGCTCTATACAAACCCAAAAGGCTATTCAGCAGCAGGGGTGGGAGCACCGAGGGAGGGAAGGGGTCACCTCTCCCATCTCTCCATGTATCTCATTGTTCATCACTTGTCAGTGTATTTCCCACACACCATCTCCAGCCACTTGGAGCCTCATCCTGGCTGCTGGTTCCATGACCTCCACGACATTATTCTCTCTTCCTCCACTCCCCACATCTACAGTCTTGTTTTGTTTTTTAATTTTTCCCAGACAGTGGTTGCTATAAGACTGTCACTCTGGGTATATAGGGTTGTAGAAAATATTTGTTGGAACAATTAAGAGTAAAACAAAAGTTTCTCGGTACAGTGATCCCTGGCTTATACTTCATCGTATTCTTCCCCTCCAACTTCACTCTTTCACCTCCAATGTCTCCACAGGTTTTCACAGTGGTTGTTAACTTTTCATTGAAGCAGCATATGTAGTGAAAAAATCCACAATCCTCAGGCTGGAAGTTTTATTTCCAGTAGTAGTTTTACTACACATTAATAGTGCAATTTAAGGGGAAAAAAGTCACTTAACCTATTGAGCCTCTTCTGCAAAATTACTATTTGCTCCATGGAGATGTAAATGAAATAAGAAATATGATTCTTCATCCACTTTGTTTAATAGTCTGTTACTCTTGGTAGAACAGAGGTAGATGTATTTTCTTGGTGCTTCACAGTTTATTAAATATTTGCCATATTTGCCCATCTATGGCAGGGCATAAAATTATTGACAATGTTTATACTTGATTGAAATGAGGTTAAATCCTGTTCGTAGGTTTTGCTAATTCTCCTCTGCCTCAGCAGATAAACATGGAAAGAGTTGGAAGGGTGTTAGACCTCTTTATATCAAAAGAAAGAACTCTTTTCACTGAAATATCTTTGAGACTTTTATATCTTTGAAGAGAGAAGAACAATTAAAAAGTTATAGTCAAGCTAAATACCTTTAATTCCTTGCCTTCCCTGTGTGTATACACTGCTTCCCACATCAAGAGATGGAGTCTAGTTCTTCGCTTCTTGAATATAGCCTGGATTTAGTGACTTGCCTTTTTCTATGGTTGCAGCAAAGTGATGTCCCAGGACTTTCAAACTAGGTTGTAAGAAGCTTTGCAGTTTCCCTGGATCACTTGGTATACTTGTACTTTCGATGTATCCTCTAAGAATCTACATAAGAGAGCTACATGGATGTTATAAAGCAGAAACTAACACACCATTGTAAAGCAATTATACCCCAATAAAGATGTTAAAAAAAAGAGGGAGAGCTACGTGGAGAGGCCACATGTAAATGCTCTAGTCAACAGCTCTAGCTGAGCTCCCATGTGACATCCAGCATGAACTGACCACCATCTTGGATGTCTAGACCAATCAAACCTTTAGATGACACCAGCACTAGCCACCATTTGTTTGCAACCCCATGAGAGCCTCCAAGTGAAAATCATCCAGCTGAGTCCATTTGATCCACAGTAATGTGAGAGATGATAATAAAGTATTACTTTAAACCACTAAGACTGGGGATGATTTGTTATATAGATAGAATGATGAAACAACAACAAAGCAGCATATTAGCATAATTTAAACTTTTTACATCACAGTGGCAAATCAAGATAAAATTCACAGCTAGAACTTGAATAATTGAGCGAGGAATTGTATTTGGGTATATCAGCTATCTTCACTCATTCATTCATCCATCCATCATTTGGCTACCATGAGCCAGAATTTTGCTTGTTACATACACTGAAGAATTTTTATAAACAAAAGGTTTAGTTCCTCGAAGTATATTGGTTCAGAAATGTGTGTTATCAAAATAATTTTTACAAATAACAAAATGAGATTTAAGATGTACATTTTTTAATAAACCATTATAAATTATTTTAAGAACTGATATGAGATACCAGATTTTGAATTGTGGTGATTTATTAACTCTGAATTGCACTCATTCCTTCAAGAATTCTTTGAACAGAGGCTTTAGTTTTGTCAGTGTTTCTCACATTCTAGTGAGAAGTAGAATGGAAAACTCTGGCGAACTATTAGGACAATAACATCTATTTCCCCCACAATTCCTTTATAAAATTATCCTAAGAGCAGTGGTGCTACTCTTGATCTTTTAGAAAGATCAGTGTCAATACCATCTTATGTGCTGTGGACAACACTGGTCACACAAATCATACCTTTTGGGAAAAAAGTAGATGAAAACAATTTAATTTATGGACTTGACTTTTTCAAAAAATACACATTTTTCCTTTTGCTCCTTGCCTTTGGCCTTCTTTGACAGTTCCATCTCCTTTTCTTTATCACCTTTGTGGGCTTGTTTCCTGCTATACCTAAAGTTGTAAAACTCAAAGAGTGGAAATAGTTTATCAAAACAGCCTGTGTATCTTAGAAAGTGGAAGCGACATAGGGTGGAATGTTTAGTATTTAGACACCAGCAGCTTGTAATAGCTAAAGCAATGATACGCTTCCCCTAGTTTCTCTTTAGTGAGTACTTGGCTTCTTGGAACCTGGGAGAGGAAGAGAGATAGAAGGTGATTTTGTGGGGAGGGAAAAAAGAAAAGGCCTAATGGAATGCTGAAAGCAGCAGTGAGCAGTGCAGATGACAACCGTGCTAAGTGTAACCAGACACATCTCTTCAACTTTAACTAACATCCTCCTTCTTCTTTCCCGCCAGATTGTTAACATTGTTATGATGTTAAGAAGAGCATTGCCCAAGTAATGAAAATTTTTCTCTCTTCCAACAGAGGGTATTTAAAAAAAAATTTTATTGCATTATAGTTGATTTACAATGTTCTGTTAGTTTCTGCTGTACAGCAAAGTAAATCAGTTTTATATATATATATATATATATATATATATACCCATTTTTAGATTCTTTTAGAGTATATATACTCTTTTTTAGATTCTTTTCACATATAGGTCATTACAGAGTATTGAGTAGAGTTTCCTGTGCTATACAATAGGTCTTTATTTGTCATCTATTTTATATATAGTAGTGGGTATATGTCAATCCCAATCTCCCAACAGCAGAGGGTATTTTTGAAAAGCATTCACTTTCTTCTGCCCATTGAGAGGCTTTCTAAAAAATGGTTTAATGTCTAGTATTATATTGAAACTAGTATCTGTAAACCTTGATTCACCTGTAGCATCTAAATGTAAATTCAGCTTTAGTATCAGAGATTCTCAAATATCTGTCCAAGGTCTGATGCCAGGCAGTTACATTGAAATCACAGGAGAGTGTGTTTAAAATCTGGAATTCTAGATCCACACCTTGCTGGAATGGGACCTGAGAATCTGCTATTGTTCTCATCTACCATCACATGTGGCCCAAGCTTTCTTCCATGAAACTACAGTGCCTTGAGATGCTCTGTAAAAGGAACATTCTCTCCTAGAGAGACACAATGCACATGGTCATATTAAATTCGGAAATGTATTTAACTTGACTTAACCAAGTATTTCCAGACTTATTGGACCTTCAAAACATTTTTTAACATAGCATTCCATGGAGCACACTTTGAGAAAAGAAAGTTTAGAGGAATGCTGAGATGTTCCTTCAATTAAAATTAAACAAAACTTTCTTTGGTTTGCAAAATTTATATTTTCTCACATACTCATAACATTTCCTGTAAGCTTGACCTTTTTTTTCTTTCCAATTGCTTACTCTCTGCTGTAAACTAATATATATTTTCGAATATAATGGTTTTTAAAAAATAGAAATTACCTTAAAATTGTACGTGTGCCTGAAGTGTTCAGTGTTTTCCAAGGAACATATGTATTACTCATTACTTCAAAGGTCTAATTCTAAGAATTTACAAGAAAGAATCAAAATATTTCATTATAAAGTAAATGGTCTCTAGAATAACTCGCCATGTCCTGGCTTGTATTATAATTAGTTATCGACATGAATTTTCCCTCACTCAACTACAGGCTACTCGAGGGAAAAGATATCTTGCTCACCTTTGTTTAAAAGCCTTTCCTGAGTTGTGTTGATTCCTATAACCAGGTTTCCCTGAACCATGATATCAATGTCCAGATGTTGTTCAATGTGAAGAATTCACACACTTCAGTAGTTTGCTGACCTTATCAGGTTTATGTGTTTTGTTTTGTTTTTCAAAGATAAAGTGATACTTCACCCTCAATTTGCATATTGGAAACATCAGTAACCAACATCCACTCATCATCCACTTCAGTACAAAACCCCAATCTGTCAAATTCTTGATAAGCTCCTTGAGGACAGGGATTATATTTTTACTTCTTTTTGTCCCTCCTAGACCTTCAAAAACATTCAAGAAGTAGTTGTGGAGTGGATATGAATCACCAAAAGGGAAAAATGTTGAGCAATCTGTGACCATTATGACTTCCTCAATATAATGTTTTTCTGAAAACCAAGATCCCAGACTTGACGTTTATGGCAACATAGGTGCCAACCGTGGGCTGCTTTCTGCACTAAATGGAATTTCTCTGTTTGCTTTTTCTGTCCCTTGCTCTTATTCCTACTCATTTCCAAAGCTCTGAATATTCAGCTTATGTAGTTAAAAGTTAAATTTCAAAGATACCGAATTTCAGAGTGGAGGTTTTATTAAGGGCAGTAATAAACAAGTGAGAGTTGCACTGCACTATGACAAAAGTTCTGCAGCTTCTATGGCCCTTGTGTTCATAGATGAAGAGCCAAATGGAAATGTTCAATAAAACATGTGCGAGACTGCACAATGGAACAGTCCTTACATTTTACATCAAGCTGCATCAGGGTCACGGGAGGTGTTTTATTAGCGCAGTCAACAATAATATCGTGATTTTTTATTAGGAAAAGATAGTGAGAGACTCCTAATTATTTTTCAGCCTGAGGGGCATTTTTTCTTAAAATGAGTGTTAATTTGATCATTGTCGTGCAGTTCACAGATTTACATGAACTTATTTCACTGTGACACATGGTTAAGAGCCAGACTAAGATTGTTGCTTTATTAATGGTTTTCAGTAAATGTATTCAAAAGTGCTAACTGTGTGGGTGTATGGATGATATTGATAGCACTCGGAAGGTTGAATCCTTTTGGAAGTAGCTAGCCTGAAGCTCTTTTCACATGATATTTTCTTTGTTCATGCAGTGAGATGTTAAGCCTACAAGAATGAAATAAAATCCCAGTGAAATAAGAATGGCTTTGTCTCAGATATTACCAAAATGGCTTTTCTAGAAATGTTTCCTTTCTTGTTTTCCCCTTCCCCCAGTAAGGCAAGCATTAGAGACCTGAAAAAGCTAGTGATTTTTCAAAACTCTTGCTTTAGCATAATCAACAAAATACTGCACAACGTTTTTGTTGTTAAATGTTATCTAATAAGCATAATCTACTAACGCTTACACTAACAATTCTTGCCAAGTGTATTTCTGAAGCTTATTTATTATGATTTTCTTTTTGATCTGCACAGATTATGCTAAACTGAAAGCAAGAATCTTAAGCTAGTAGCGACCAGGCTCATTTTTATTTTATCTGTCTTTTTTACAAACATCATTAATTTAGTAAAAAATCTTGATACCGTAAGAGATTCCACATCAGACATAATTTTAACGTAGAAAAATTCTTCAAAAAGGGCAAAAGTTTAATATGTAGAAGGAGAGAACCTGCGATTTATTCTGTAGGGTCTTCTATTTAATTTATAACTGACTTGTTCTAAATAATTTAGTGCATTTGGAAAAAAATCCTGAATTGGACTGAGAAAATTGGCAGAGTTTTTTTTTTTTTTGACATAAGAATCTTATTAATTTGAGGAAAAATCCCCATTTTTTAAGATAAATTTTAAAAATTATATTACAAGTATACAGGTGATTTGTAAGTTATAAAGTGTATCAAGATTTTAAGTTACTATCCTTATTTAATGAACTATTAATCTGTATGTCGGCCGTAAAGACCACTTGGTGTCTTTATATATTTTAACATGATTAAAAACTACAGAAAATTTGTCACATATTGTTCATAACAGAGTAATCTTAAAAGAAGTATGGTGATTGGGGCCAGTAAAAAAATTAATGCTTATCCCATGGCAAATCTAATACATAATTGATATTTTTAAGGACATCCTCATTGTTAAGACTGCTTGAGACAGCTGCTTTTAACTCTTACTAATGGGAATTGGATTTGACAAAAAATGGATTGAAACTTAAATTTAACCTTGCTCCAAATGAGTAAATACAGCACAACATTCAAGTATTATTATTGGTCAAAAATAATTTTAAAGTATTGTGAGGAAATAATCCCAATTAAACTTTTGCCTTTCTTTATAGGGGGAAAGGATGACTTTTTTCCCAAGTGCAATTTATATGCTTGGTTGATGAGTAGATTTTCCTTTGAATTATTTTTGCATATTGGGGAATGTACCTATATGAAAAAGAAAATTTTCCATGTGTATATCACTCATCATTAACCAATCCTGTTTTTAAAGCATGTTTAGAATTCCAATTTTCCAAGAATTCAAAATCACAATTACAGATTTTTGGCACATGCAGAGACCTGAAAACTCATTGAATCCATTTGTCAGATTCTCAGCAGGACTTGGGAAATTTTGTTTATTTTTTCATTGCACTTTTCCATAACTCCTTTCGAAAATCTCATAGCTTTGCATTGTAGCAATAGCTTTTGATCAAGGCATCAATGACCTGTTTATACTTGAGTAATATTAGCCTCCTTGAAAAGGTAGACCTCCAATATTCTGAGTCCCATAGAGTCTCTGTGCACGGGACTGGGCCACATCTGTCTATGAACAGTTCCTGATATAATTCACACTCTTATCCTTAAAAAAAAATTTGATTGTGAACATCGTGAAGTCACTTCAATTGTTTCTCATAAACCTCACAATAAATCAGGTATATATTAAGTTTAAAGGTCATCTGAAGGTCTCACCAAAGATATTTTGATAGAGAAAAGCCTGTATTGTACACACTGATTTGGCTAACAAGTAGTCGTGATTGAATAATGCCTCTTGTGTTATATTAGTATAAAAGAGACTTTTAACTTATCCCATTGCTGATGTTGACACATACTTTGTTATTCAGGGCCATTTGTCACCAAGAAGTCTGACTGTTGCAAAAAGAAAGAAAAATTCTTGGCCAAGTCTTGAACCACACTAAATTAGGACAAAAGTCAAAACCAGAACCGAAGCTTTACACTAAGACAAAAACCATCACATAGCCTGCATTGCTTCTAGATTCTTTCATGCACTTGTTAAATTTTCATTTAGTCCATACGCTTAAGATAACTTAGAAACAAGTATGGGTGCTTTGAAAACTTACTTTGACTTTTTATTTACAGAGGAGAGAATTAAGAAGTTTACCTTTTAAATTAAAGAAGCTAATACTACCTAAAATATCTATGTAATTTGGATTTTCGCTTTATTATCACTGCCATTCATGAGTAAAACCTACAAATATTACCACTGTCATTGTATGCTTTCCTTCTAAAGCAACTTTCATTTCCCTATGAGACTTGCAAGAACTGAAGGATGATTTTTCCCGGCATCAAGTTGCAAGGTGCTTTTATCTTGAATATATAGAAGAGCAACAAGAGACAGCTGATAATCACAGCAATAATTGACAAAGCTTTCACTCTGTGCTAGGTCCTGTGCTCAGTAATGTACATTCATTGTTGTATCACATGACACAGACATTAAAATGAAAGAAAGTTCATTCTTAAAATCCTGAAACTCAACTGCATTCAGTGTGATGGTGGTTAGTAATTTGAACAGCATAGTTTTTCTTGTGAACACATGTAAACTTATGCAACATACACTCAGGAAGGTTTGTTTGGCCATCAATATAATCTTCACTTTCGAGCATTTCCTGCACTTGAATAAGAAGCCATGAGAACAGCCTATGTATGTTGCTTGAGGAGGAAAGTTAACAAGCAATGAAGGAAAAAGATGTTTCAACTGTGCTCCAGATGGTAGACAGAAAAGAGAAGTGCTGAAGGGACCACATCAGCAAAAAGCCAGGGAAGAGCCAAAGTCCTTTTCATGAAACCATCAGAGCACCAGGAACTGCAAATACTGTGTTCTGGGAGGACGTTCTTCCATTGCTGTGTCTACATTGTAATGTAGATTAAGAAGTATCTTCAGAGAGTTGGTCTCTCTTTTGCTCTCTCTCTCTGCATTACTCTGAGTTACATCTCTGTAAGGTTATAATAGTGATTTGTGGTCATGTGCCTGACCCTATGTATGGAAAGCAACAGCTACCAAAGACAGACTCAGTCAGGTGTGTTGTAGTAGCAGTGCAAGAATAAGCAGCATTGCCCTAGTTATGAAATATGTTGCTAAATGGTAAATAACTTTTATTAGTCTGGAATAAATAAAGGGCATACTTCCATCACTTTATATAATGGCTCAATTCCTAGAAAGTTCCAGTGATGTTGAAACTATACAAATAATAGCTTGAGTTTATTTATAAAAGTGATGTAGGTTCTAGGTGCCGTTCACACCCATATTAGTATCTTGGCAATGCATTAAAACTTGTGCAGGGCTCAGGGCTATATTTCACAGGATATCTAGAATCTCTAGTCTCTACTCAATGCCAAAAGTCCCCCCCGTCATTGTGACAGCCAAAAAACCCCTCTATGAATTTCCATCGTCACTCTTATTATGACAATGAAACTTCTGATCTATTTGAAAGGATTGGCCACTGATTCTCTTCATGCAAACAGGAAATTTCACTTTCATATGCTTTAAGATACAGTTTCCCTAAGTGGTATTATTTGCCTTTCAGCCAACTTTATCCAAATAATTGAGAGCTTTTGTAAAGTGAAAGCTGCGAAACAAAGTTTACGATAAATTCACTGGCTGATATGGTATTTGGTTTTTTAACAAATGTAATCATTCCAAAGCTCTATAGCTACACACATCTGTTTACCACTCATTCACTTTCTGCTGCATAAAGAGTTATTTATTACAACTAAATTTGTGACAAAGCAAAGAATGCAACTTTAGTTATATTTTATATGAAGAATTCCATGGAAGTTCTATTTTCAAATGTCTCTATTCAGGCAAAATCCAGGGGTGTCACACAGTTCCCTTTGGTCATTAAGATGCTCTGTAATGCATGTTTCTTCTTTTCTCTGGTTTGCTAGTTCTTTCTGAAGGCTTGCCTTTACAACCTCAGTAGGAATTCCTAGATTTAGACTAGTAAGTTGTCCTCACTTCAGGACATCTTGTCAGTCAATATCTTGAATGGGGAAAGCCCTTTATGTGGAAAAGTGTCCTTGACTAAGTACTCCTGCTAAATTCCTGAAATAGCCCTATTTTCTAGAAGTTTCTACTGTAGTGAGTTTCTATTATAAGCATTATATAAAATTGTATTCATTCAACAAGCATTTGTCAAGCAGGTGATATGAGCCTTGAACTAGGGCAGGCACTTCTTAAATCCTTTGCTTGATGGACCAAATAATGAAATATAATTTCAAGTTGATTATTACAATTATTACTAAAAATCGATAGGTTAATTCATAGCCATTGCAACATTTATTATTTATATTCATTGTATAATAACAATAATATAATATAATATAGTATAATATAATAATATGTAATAATATAATAGAGGGGGCAAGCAGAGTGGGTTCAAAGTTTCTGGTGTTTCCAGTGCACTGAGGTGAGTCCTAGATGATTACTAGGGAACAAAATTCCAGCATCTCCAGTTTCTTCTTCTTGGCCCAAAGCAGCCTGGCTGAGACAGACTGACTTAAACATCCAGAGCATTGCAAACAGACTAGACAGACTTACGTGTGGCCTGTAGTAAACATATTTTGAATAATTTATTTTCTGGCCACAAAACTGCAGTGAAAAAGCAAAATTGTCATCTTGTCCTGCCTGCATTATGACTGAGCATATTGTAGCTCAGAAATAAAAATGAAGCAAACAAACAAAAAAACCCACCTTTGCATTATGGGGTAAACTAAAACAAATAAAACAGAAAACCCGTCTAGCGCCAGTCCTTCAAATCAATGAAGACTTTAGTCCTTTCCCCAAAGTGGCCAACTTCCTAGCAAAGTTAATCCTACCTTTGCAGTACTGATACCTACAGATAGGTGAAGACTCTTAGAAATAGGGTAATTATTTGAGGAAATAACTGTTTTTCTTCCACCTTGGTAACCTTACATTTGGATGTTAAGTTTCCCTTTACACATCCATTTCAAACTGTGTTCAAGAAGCCAGTTTTTCAGAAGACTTCCTCATAAACAGTTTGCTTTTGCAAATAAATATGGATTTTTTCTTAATAGGTTTTTCCTTTGACACTAATCTTGTGACATATATTCAAAAGAGAGCATTAATTTATAAACAAATAGAGAGAATTACAAACTCTGTGTAACCTTAACTGTGAATACTACACTCTTTAAGGAGGACCAGCTTTTAAACCTCTTTTCTAAAGTGAATTTCAGTTTATTTAACTCTGTTGAAATATGAAATAAAATATTCTGTTCCTCTCCATATATTTAGGCAGCTGCAGAAAATTATATCAAATTCGGTCTTTTCATCATTTGTTTATTTATTCAACAAACAACAAATATATATTATGTGCCAGACACTATTTCAACCACTGAAGGTGAAGGAGTGAGCAAAACAGACACAGGACCTCTCCCCGTGGGGCTCACATTCTAATAAACTATTAATATATCATAAATTGCATGTAATATTAAGGTTAGTTGATTTTATGTAGCACAAACATAGCTAAGCAATTGGGACTTCAGATTTCATTCAGAAATTACTTTCTACTATTTTCATAGGAAATGTTACTTGAAAAGCAAACTCTGAAGTAGAGGATCTATTAATTACACAGAGAGTAGAAGCACTTAGTGACCCCTTTTGAATGTGATGGCTGTTAAGATGGCTGATACCTATTTTTAAACCTTTGCATTTTGAGATAAGATTGAAAAATGGAACAGTCCAGCAAGGAAAGTCATTAACAAATTAGGTAACAACTTCATGAAAAAGTTTTAGACGTTAGGGTGACTCCATTCACTCCATTAAAACAAATGCTAAGTCAGTTTTAGAAGTATCTAGGAAGCAACTTGCTCACTGACTGAATTTGGCTCAATATTTATGCAGAAATCTTTGCAAACCCCATTTTCATTTGGGGGAAAAAGAAAAAATACTAACACAATGATATTTACACCTTCCCTTATTATGAGCTTCCTGAACTTATTTTCTGAGATGGATATAGTTAGAGAATAGCAATAGTCTTTAGAAGGGCTTGTGTTACTTGAAAAAGAAAAGCAAAGTGATTTTTATTGGCCTTACTAAATGTTAGTAATACAGAAATAAAGCTTATTCAGCCACTCTTTGTGCTTGTTCACGAGATATCCACCGTACAGAGCATAGATGTGCCCGTATAAAGATTATCTTTGCTCATTAGCTGACTAGAACCTCCAGTTTACATCATTCCTTTTGGAGTTAGGGAACTTGGGGTGCAATCTATAGAGTCATTAGAATACTTGCCCTATGCATAAATTGTCTCAATGGCTCTGTCACGTGTTTCCGATTCTTCTTTCCTATCCTAATAGGCAGTCAGATGAGGGCGGCTCTGTTCTTCTGATGAAATGATCAGTGAGGTCAGAGCCAAGTTGTTAAGGATGCCGGTAGGGTCTGGGGGAGTTTGAGGTATCCTGCAGGGCTCTGAGGAGGGTGCTGGAGCTCACAGATTGTTGTAGGTTTCACCTCCGATGGTTTACCGAGCACTTTGGGATGGCTGAGGTGAAAATTACAGCAATTTTAAGAGTCTGACACACTTTCCAGCTGATAGCACTAAAAACATGACTTGTAGCCTCCTCGCCTTTCCTTGTTTCCTTCTTTGAATGAAGATAGCAGAAATGCTCTGTATGAACTATTACCCATTTTGTGAGTTTTTATGAATTGAACTGATTTATCTTATAAAAATCCATTTATTTTTTCCTTCTTTGAGAGCAACTTATACAGTGGAGCAGATCCATGTTTATCAAAGTTATTAGAGCCCTGGGTTTTTAATTACTGGTTTGGACCACAGCCTTTCTAGTAGAATGTGGACTGCATACTGAAGGGGAAAAAAAAGAAAAAAGGAAATAACAGGTTATGCAATATGCAAAGAGGATATCAGCAACTCATTCTCATCTAAGACAATGTTTAATGCAATCATAGTTGCTCTGGACCCCATATCCCTTTTATTTTGCTTTATTTGGGGGAGGGGGATTCTGATGTTACCAACCAGAACAATTAATTGCAGCCTCAGATGACATACTGTTCTTAACAGAATTTAAATTGTGAAGAGTATAATGTTGCCTGCATAAAAAATTGAATGTTTTTAAGTACAAGCAAAAACTTTAGCCTGCACTGGAAGTTTTAAGTGCATTTCTTCTTAGAATGAAATTATATGCCTGAAAAGAATTTATCTTACTCTTATTTTTATAACCTATCGCATCACAGAATTGCATTTGTCAGAATTTACTCTTAATGATTTGGAATTATTCTTTCAAAGTATATGAACAACCTATTGTTTCTTTCCTAGAACTTTAGAATCTATGAAAACCCCCAAATGAGCATGAAGAAACTATTATAAAATGAGCCAGACCTGAGGGCACATTAAGCTATTCCTGTGGACAGTTTTGTGCAATACTCAAAAGTTAGACCTCTAGGTAAATGTGAATTACATTTGTAATTCTAACATTAGAATCGATGTGTTAGTTTGAAAGCTTCCACATCAAGGACTGATTTTTTTCCCCCATTCTTATGGTTCCTCAACAATATAATAAGGTAAATAGTAAGTACTTTATGGGTAAATCTAAAAATAGCTAGTAAAAGCCATATGATTTTTTAAATAATAAAAGAAAACACATTTAATATAAAATACCTTTAGTTATATGTTACAAGGAAGCTGAATTCAACTGTGAAAACTAAATTCAGCTGTGAAAAATGATACAGTTTGTTCTGGTTCTCAACATTCCATATTTCTTATATGCATGGATACATCAAAGAGATTTAGTGAATGAATATCTTATAACAAATGGGTTCTTCCTGCTGTCTACTATGGCTATTTCTTCATCTCTCAACCTTAATTCTGCTCTTTGCTTTCCCGCAAAGTCTGCTAATCTATTAGCTCTTCCTCTCCACATTTCTTTTATAGATTTCTTAATATTAGTAGGAATCAGCCCTCAGCAACCACATCATAAATCTAAGAGTGTAATCTGAAATCTAATTGTTTCACTGTTGTCAAACAAGAATGACCAGTAAGAAAGGTCTATGACTAAAATTTCCACCTGTGAGTGTATCTTCAGCTCTTGATATAGTCAAACATTTTAATTCATAAAATATCAGTACAAAGAACAAAATGCAACTTTGCAATTATTTGCATAGAAGTTACCACTTAAAATGAGCACCAATACCTGTGACATTTGGGCTGTCTAGACAAAGGTTGTTTACCCAAACTAAATCCATTAAAGGTATGTCTCACACTGTTAGCTAAATCCTACTAAAAATATTCATACTGAGTCCGGCATGCCCTGGTGCCTAGCTCCATGGCATAAATTAAGGTTCAGAGAAAGTCTCTTAACTCTTTCAGATCATTAAAGCAGTATTCAAAAGGAGCAATTCAGATGATCATTGAGTTAATCCAAAGTGCAAATATCTACATGTTAAGGTTTATTTATCACTGCAAGTTTTCATCTACATTAAAGACATGAAATTTCACACTTGAAAATAGAGCCACAAAAAAATAGCTATTTACTAAAGCAAAAAGGAGTAAGATTGTGAGTATGTGTGTATGTGTTATAGTTTGGGTAGAAAAAAAGTTTGTGAGGTTTACCCTATAGGAGTGGTTTGTAGACGAAATGGTTGATGATCATAGCAAAATAATAACAGTAAGTACTAAACGTGCAAGAAAGGAATAGCAGGACTTGACAGCTACCCTGAGTTGTAATTGTATATCCTAAACACTTAGATTTACTTCTTTCATGAAATTTAAAAATTAGATGGTTTTCCATTTCCTTGTCCTTTTTTTTTTTCTCTCATGTTCCACAGACTAGTCCTGTAGCTTTTATTTCATAGTTACTGCACCTTGTATCTTGCCATTATTTTCTTGCTGAGAACACAGTCTAAAACAGATGGAACCAAAACTCTTTAACTAAAGTTAAGAAAAGGCTGTTGCATTATCAGTGAATTTAGTACCAGAGGTATTACCATGTAAAAAATCTCACCATTTGACAAAAATGTGATGAATATAGAAAAAGCTGGGCTTGAGAATCCACATAATCTAATTGCTCTTTCATTGTCACTTTGATTTTCTTGCTACTCATTTGATTTTTTTCAAAATATTTTAAAACTGCATTTCTTCCCCCAAATCCTGAACTTCTGGGATTGTCTCTTCATATCAGAACATGCACCAGTGTACCCAGTTCCTCATCTACCCAGACTCAACCAAAAACAACTGCTTGAAAAATATTTGGGTAGAGTAATTGTAATCGTTATTGGTTTGGTTTTTGTTAACCTTTATTTTTTGTTTGGGGAAGATTAAGTCAATCCACCTGGAGTTTAATACTGTATGTTACTATAGTAACTTTATAGCCTGTTTGGCTGTGACAAAGGGGCTTCATCTCGTCCATTTCATGCTCCTGTGTCGACCTACTCCCTCCCAGTGTTTTATTATATCTGTCTTTAAGGGTATCTGCGGGAACCACAGCTGCTGTGCTTTTGTAACAGAAAGCAGCTTTCACTGTGTGAAATGCTGGGCTCTAAGAGGTCTTACAGGCTGATGGCATTATTGAATTTCAAAGCAAAGACAAACAACATCAAATTGTTTAAAGCGAATATTCATGTTTTCCTGTATACCATGTATTTTTCTAGAAATAGTATATGATCTATTTTCCAGAAAAAATATATAATTGCTATCTAATGGAATTATAAATGAAAAGGTAGGAAATAACCCTAAAGTAAGATAAGTTGAAAAAACAAACCCAAAGTATATTCGAGTCAGGATATTTATCAACATGGTATACAGTCTTTTAAAGGGGATGTTTTTCTTTTAATCAGTAATTGGATTGCTTTATTCTTTTCAAGTTTTATAGATATCTAAATGTTGTTTACTGAGCAACTTCTGAATATGTTCTTATAGTTTATATAGAGATGCTGACTAATTTTACTCACGTTAGCACAACTTTGCCTATTTAGGTTCTGTTCTTAGACCAAGTTTTCGTCCTGATCACTTTTGAAAAAAATGATGACTGTTATTCCCCAAGATAATATAGTTTTAGTGTACTCACAAATTATTTTTAGAAATGGACCGAGAAAATACTTTTGATAGTAGTTTTTTTTTCCCCCCTGTTTCTCACATTTATTTAGCCAAAGCATCTGTCCAACTTGAAACTTCAAAACACTCCTCTCCCCAAAGTGGTCCAATATTTATTTGTCTCTATTCCATAGAAGGCTACTTTGGTGAGATTCTTTTTCAGAATATCAGTGCAGTGATCTTCCAGTTGTGTTAATTGCTGTGTTGGAAAAGTGGTGAATGCTCAATGCTATCTTGTTAACTTGCTAAGCATCTGGTCAGCAGGGTAGTTCAGCTCCACCGAGGCTCTTGACACCTCTGTCAAGGGTTATTGATACCTCGCACACCCCAGCTGAGGCAGATTGTTTCAGTTGGGCTTCAGATCCATAGCGTAGCCTGTAGTTAGGAAAAAAAAAAAAAAAAAAGAAAACAACAAAAAAAAAAAACCCCGAGTGATTGACAGCCCACACCTCCTGGGCCCTTCTTACTACCAGACACAACATCTGCTATGCCCTGTGGAGCAGTGAACCAACACACACCGAGAGAGAACTGTTTCTAGTATTGTCAGGGTGGATTTTGCTTAACCCTTTGTAGTTACTCTCTGGAGAAAAGTGTGAGATGGCTTTTATTTGGGGGCAAGGATGGGGGTAAATATAGATTTGGGGGGAGATTAGAATGCCTTACTTTAAAAGGAATTTTACTTAATAAAATATTACTGAAAGTGACAAAAAAAAAGAGAAAGTCTAGTATAAGTGCCTAGAAATAACCTCATTGCTGTGCTTTTTTTTGTTGTCAAATGAAAGATTTGTCATATCCTTTCCCAGCACTATCTCAGAATCAGAGAAACTGAACTCATGCAGAATAATGAATTAGTGGCAAATGGTTTTGGTTTTCATTCACATGGTACCTTCAAGCCTATAAGATTTTCATTGCTTCTAGATTTATAAAAATTATTCTCAATAATTCAGAAGAGATTAGAAAGCCAGTATATTTGTTAAGTAGATAGAAAAGCCACAATGTGTCCATGCCAGACCTTTAAAAGGCAAGGGTACTGTGCATCTAGTATTCTGTGACTTCCGAAGTTATAATGCTGAAATATGGGAGTCTATATATCATTTTAGGAAAACTTGTTTTTTGTTATTGCCAACTCAACTACCCTGCTGATAGAATGCGAAATCCTATATTTGATAGTAAATGTGATTCATTAAAAATGCATCAAGAAGCTTTTGTAGACTGCCAGCAATATATGGGAACATTTAAAGGTTCCCCATAGCAATTTCCAGGTTAAAATTGTTTTGACATTTTTTGAAGGGCTCATTTTTGTGTCTGGATATTTTAAGATATCTTCTGAAACAATTTTTCACACTTTGGGCATATTAGTTAAAAAGGTAAAGAATAGGGAATAATGTTGGGGTAAAATTATCTAATTTCTTTATATATGTGTTCTCTGATACTGACATGAATAAAAATTTAAAAACAGAGCTTACATATTGAAAAAATACAGCAATGGATCTAAGAGTAATTTAATACATCTCTTTTCACGTAGGCCAGTATTTGTCAGACTAGCTCTCCATCATAATACCACGCATCAAGGCTAATACTTAATGGCCATAATATCTCTGTTTACAATGCTTTAAGGATGAGCTATGGTACAGAATAGTTGTAGCATTTCTATTCTGCTTTTATTACAGCAAGGTAATTAGCAATATTATTATTTTTATGCGTAGTCTCACCTCTTGTCAGCATTATGTTACTTCTACATAATTCACCCAATATTACGAAGGCAAAGAAATTGTTCCTTCAGTTATATGATATTATTATATTTTTATCACTTGGATTTATATTAGTGAATGAGTATGTACATATCTGGTATTTAAGATCCATTTGTTTCCAACAAACTTGTTCTCATGTCAAAAGTTTTAGCCAAAGATAGATTACCTTCTAATAATCAAAATTTAAAAATACTTATATGCAGACAATTTAAGTAAGACTTTTTTTTTTTTTTTTTTTACTATTTTGAAACTTTATTATATGCCATGTGCGTGCCCATGTGCACTTATGGCTTACTTCTGTTTCATTGATCTATTTATCCATTACTGATTCAATGCCACACAATTCTCATTATTATAGCTTTACATTATGTCTAGACATGTGCTTGGAAAATACCTTAAATTTGTCCTTTTTTGTCATTTTTTTCTTGGCTGTTTATGCACACGTACTTTTCCATAGAAATACAAAAGAAAGGGAAAAGAAATTTAGGCATAGTAGTTTGGTTTCTTATATGTGATCCCATCATATAGTCTGTCGGGGAATAGGAGAATTTAGCTCATTTACAGTCGGGCCGATCAGCGATTACTATGTCATCTCATTTTGTGTTTTTTCTTTATCATACGTTAGACTCTATGTTTCCCTACTTTTTACTAGAAGAACTGAATTTCATATGGTCCCTATTTTGATAGCTCTATATTCTATTTCTATTCTTTCAGTTATGCTTAATTTTCAATACTCATACTTAAATATATTTTTTGAAAAAAGGTCAAGAGTTTATCATTATCTTCCTCCCTCTTTTCCTTTCTCTCCCTCTCCTTGATCCTGTCACCTTTCCCCAACTCATTTATAACTCTCATCTTGAATCTTATTTTCAGATTAATATTAAAAACATCTTCCTTAGTTTCTTTGCCTCCTCCTCCTCTCTTCCTCTTTTTCTCTTCTTCCTTCTCTGTCATCTTCTAATTTATACTTATTGAGTTTTAACAATCAATTTATTTAATTTTATGCTCATCATTCTCTCTCCTCCTTGTACCCTTATAAATTCATTTTACCTTGTGGAGGAATATTTTTTTTTTTTTAACATCTTTATTGGAGTATAATTGCTTCACGATACTGTGTTAGTTTCTGTTGTACAACAAAGTGAATCAGCCAAATGCATGCATACATCCCCATATCCCCTCCCTCTTGAGCCTCCCTCCCACGCTCCCTATCCCACCCCTCTAGGTGGACATAAAGCATCAAGCCCAAGCTGACTTCCCTGTGCTATGCAGCTGCTTCCCTCTAGCTATCTATTTTACATTTGGTAGTGTGTATGTGTCAATGCCACTCTCTCACTTCATCCCAGCTTACCCTTCCCCCTCCCTGTGTCCTAAAGTCCATTATCTACGTCTGCATCTTTATTCCTGTCCTGTCCCTAGGTTCTTCAGAACCTTTTTCTTTTTTTTGGATTCCATATATATGTGTTAGCATACAGTATTTGTTTTTCTCTTTCTGACTTACTTCACTCTGTATGACAGACTCTAGGTCCATCCACCTCACTACAAATAGCTCGATTTTATTTCTTTTTATGGCTGAGAAATATTTCATTGTATACATGTGCCACATCTTTATCCATTCATCTGTCGATGGACACTTAGGTTGCTTCCATGTCCTGGCTATTGTAAATAGTGCTGCAATGAACATTGTGGTACATGTCTCTTTTTGAATTATGGTTTTCTCAGGGTATATGCCCAGTAGTGGGATTGCTGGATCATCTGGTAGTTCTATTTTTAGTTTTTAAGGAACCTCCATACTGTTCTCCATAGTGACTGTATCAATTTACATTCCCACCAACAGTGCAAGAGGGTTCCCTTTCTCCACACCCTCTCCAGCATTTATTGTTTGTAGATTTTTTGATGATGGCCATTCTGACCAGTGTGAGGTGATACCTCATTGTAGTTTTGATTTGCATTTCTCTAATGATTAATGATGTTGGGCATCCTTTCATGTGTTTGTTGGCAATCTGTATATCTTCTTTGGAGAAATGTCTATTAAGGTCTTCCACCCATGTTTGGATTGGGTTATTTGTTTTTTTGATATTGAGCTGCATGAGCTGCTTATATATTTTGGAGATTAATCCTTTGTCAGTTGCTTCATTTGCAAATATGTTCTCCCATTCTGAGGGTTGTCTTTTTGTCTTGTTTATGGTTTCCTTTGCTGTGCAAAAGCTTTTAAGTTTCACTAGGTTCCATTTGTTTATTTTTGTTTTTATTTCTATCTCTCTAGGAGGTGGGTCAAAAAGGATCTTGCGGTGATTTATGTCATAGAGTGTTCTGCCTATGTTTTCCTTGGAGGAATATATTCTTGAATGTTTGCTCTTTTTCATTCAGAGAGGCTCTCATTTTACTCTTGAGAATAGATTTATTTAAATATTTCCTTATGTACATGCTCTTATATTCTACTTTAGACAGTAGATAAATAAGAATGTTTTCCTCTGTTCTTCTTAATAATTCCATTTATAAAGTCTTTTGACATGTTTCTTCACCTTGATCATTTATTTCTCTAACTTGCTTTTTACCAGTGTGCAGTTGTTGTTCTCTATTTATTTAAAAGTAATTATATTTTTCATACCAAAACTCTAACATTCATTTATGATGATCTGTTTTTATCTCATGAATCCTAGTTTCTCCCTTATTTTTCCACATATTAAAATATACTTATTTTGAAGTTATTTTCTGACTTTTCTATTAACTTTGTTTCTTTGGAAAATAATTTATTTGCATTCTTTGAATTTTCTTTCTTTTATGGGTCAATGACCCTCTGAGTTTGTTTATTTTTTAATAGTATTTCATCTGTATCTATTATTTTCCAGTGCAGTGGTATCTTCGTTTTCTATGGCTGCTGTAACAAATAACCATAAATTTAGTGGCTTAAAATAAAAATATATTGCCTTACAGTTCTGTAATTCAGAAGTCTGAAATGGTTCTCACTAGGCTAAAAACAAGGTGTTGGCAGATCTGATTGACAAAGACTAACATTAATATAATACCAGATGATTATAACCTACAAAAAAAAATATGTATTTTACATAAACAATGCAATCCTAACAAAATTGATTTAGTCCACAAAAAACCTCAAATTCTACAGACTACATGCAGATCACATTCTCTAACCATAATGCAGTAAAAGGAAACGTTAATATAAAATATTTAAACAAAAATCACTCATAACATATAGTTTTTTAAAATGTATTATGAAATTGCTTAAAAAAGGAAACAAAAATATAATTAGAAGCTCTTGAAAAAGAACAAAATAGGAATATTTTTGTCATCACTCATGGAATATTGCCAAAGTTTACTCAAATGAATATCCATAACTTTGAATATGTTATCAAATAAAAATATGGAAATGAATAATTAGACATTGAACACTGGAAAGCAAGAGCAAAAGAAACATAAATATAAAAATGCAATAAAAGACACCAAGCATTCAAAAAAATCCAAAAATATAAAGTTGGTAAATCCAAAAACTTGATTTTTGTAGGGGAAATAGAATAAGAAATTTTTATATAGTCCACACCCCAAAATTTGGTCTAAAAAGAGAATAAATTTTTCAAAATGAGATTAAAAATTGTGGGCCTATGTGTATAGATATTTTCTAATTAATTTGAAAACACGTTATATTGGATTTATTTGTTTAAAATATGAATGACCATATTTCATAAAAAACAAAAATTCAAAAGAGAACTGGAAAATTTTCAAAGAATTACCCCTAAAAGAATGTACCCATTTTTCACAATTTTTCAAATATGGGAACTACTATATCTTATTGTTAATATTGTAGCCAAACATGGAAGGAAGTTGTCATTAATGACACAAGAAATTTATAAAAATTAAAAGGTAGACCTTTATCTTTTGTGTAAATTATTAAAAATCATAAAATATGTCCAGACTACAAGAACCATATATTAAAAAATAATACATCAAGTCCAACTAAGTTTATCTCTGAAATGTATTTTTTAAAAACATTGCCAGTTACTACAATGTAATAATATACGTGTAAATCTTATACAGAATATTTCAGAAAGTTTGAGATGGAGAGAACACTTTCAAACTTATTTTATGAGGGCAGCATTATCTAAAACCTGATTAAAACATTACAAAAGAAAAAAACTAAGACCAGTATTCTTCATGAATAAAAATGTAAAAATTCCTAACTGAATGTTAGCAAAAGGAAACCAGTAATTATATATGAAAGATAAAACATGAGTAAATGTGGTTTCTCAAAAAAATACAAGGTTGTCTTAACACTCAAAAATCAATTATTATAATTTACTATATTAATAGACTGAAGGAGAAATAGCTTGACATCTTTGAATAGACGCAGAGAATGATTTTTTTTCAATTGTATATAGGGCATATCAAAAATACTTACAGCTAATATCATGCATAATGGTGAAATATTGACTGATTTTCCATAAAATTAGAAATAGGTGAGATGTCTGTTTTTACCACTTCTATTCCACATCTTGCCAATAAGGCAATCAAAAGAAATAAATAAAGCTTGGAAACAAAAAATAAAATCTGTCTTTAATTATACATAACATAATCATTTACATAGGAAATCACAAGGAATTTATAAAAGAATTACTAGAGCCAGTAGGTGAATTTAGCAAAGTTGCAGGTACAAGGTTAATATATCAGCAGCATAGAAAATACATTAAAAATCAGTCCCATATACAATTGTGTCTAAAAACATGAACTTTAACAAAGGACTGCAAAACCTCTATACTAAAAATTATAAAGCATTCCTGAAAGAAATTAAGACAAATCTTAATTAATGGAGCAACACACCATGTTTGTGGATTAGAGCATTCAAGTTTGTTAAAATGTTCATTCTCCATCCTCCCCTAATTGGACTATAGATTCAATACAATCCCAATGTAAATCACAGCAGACTTTTTTGCAGAAATATACTCAAAATTTATTTGGAAATGCAACACAGCCAAAAATTCTTAAGGAAATCAAAAGATGGAGTACTTATATCATCCAACTTTAAAACTTGCTATAAAGTTACAGTAATTAAGACATCTTAACTTTGTTTAATAATAATAACTAGATCAATGGAAGGACTAGAGAGTCCAGAAATAGACTCACATTTATACAGTACATTGCATTTCCACAAAGACACTAAAGCAAATCATTGGGGAAAGGATTTTCAACAGAGGAAGTTGAACAACTGAATATCATATGGAAAAACATGAAACTCAAACTCTACTCAACACCAAATATAAAAATTAATTTAAGATACAGTATAATTCAAAATGCTCAAGCTAAAGTCATAATGGTTCTAAAGGCAAACCAAGGAGATTATCTTGGCAAAATGGGTAGACAAATATTTTCTCAGACAGGATACAATAAACAATTACTATAAGGAAGTAAAATGAACAATTTGGAGAATATAATTTGCAGCCATAATGAGATGCCAGTCAAATTACTGAACTTAAAAAAATGAAAATACCAAATGTAGGTGAAGATTTGAAGCAACTGGAACTCTCACACATTGCCACTGAGAATGCAAATGGTACAACCATTTAGGAAAAGACTTTAACAGTTTCTTACAAAGTTAAACTTATACCTACCATATGACTCAGTAATTTCATTACTAGGTACTTTCCAAGAGAAGTAGAAACATATGTGTACAAAAAGATGTTTTAAAGAATGATTTTGGCATTTTAGTCATAAAAGATGAAACAGTCCAGAAAAGCCACTGAGGCATAAGAATTATTTTGAGCTGAAGGCATTTGAAATCCCTTATCTGCCTAAAAGCAGAACTTCCCAAAAGAGCTCAGTTGTCATAAATCCCCTCCCCCAGGAGCAAATCTAATCTTCTAATCTTCTTGAGATAAGAAGTTGTTGGCACCACACTCAACATACATTGTCACAAAACTATCATATCTCCCATCTATTCTTTTAAGGGCCCATTTGTCTTTCCAAGAAGTCATCTGTTTTTCCGTAAACTCTCCTTTCTCTTCTCTCTTCTAAAAAGTCATTTGTTCTCCCAGATGTGCCCTCTGCTCCTTGCCATTCCCTATTAAAATGGTATATAAGCCCCAAATTCTAACCTCCTTGAGTCACATTTCTTTGTGAACTCCCATGTTATATGTTTTCCCTCTTACTAGTCTTCTTTTGTTTGTTTAATTTGCAGAACACCAAAGACTGCATCTAAAAGGGTTCAGGAAAGTTTTACTTCCTGACAAAGCCAAACCAAACCAAACCAAACAAACAAAAAAACCCAAGTGTTCATTAAGAGGAGAATGAATAATGAGTAGTACATTATATATAAGAATGCTAATCAGAAATAAAATGGAAAAAGACTCCTAATAGAGCGAGCAACAGGAACAAATCTTACCAACATTATACTGAGTTAAAGTCAAACACCAAAGAGACATACTGTATATTCCATCATACTTTATGACATAAATATTCTAAATTTTGATAGAAGTGTGGGTTTCATGAGTGTACCATTTTCAAAACTCATAGAATTTTGTACTTATGATTTGTAAATTTCACTGTATATAAGTTTTACCTATAAATTAATACAAACTTTGAATTTTCAGTAGGCTTGCTTTTTACAGTGGTATGGATTAGCAATTCTGAAAGTATATTCTATGTATTCTAGGCATTAGTGAATGAGTAATTATATTAAGGGTAATGGAAGACAGGCTTCTCTGTTGAAGAAGCAAGTTGTAAATACAGAAAGGGGGAACACTAAATGTATCCTGTGGCATTGGATTAGAATTGAAACGTATCAGTATAAAATAATTCCATGTGTATTTTCAATATAAAATACACATATGTATGAATGTATTTACATACATATTACATATAGTAATACATATTACATATAGTATGTATTACATATAGTATGTATTACGTATAAATATACCTATATTTATATATTTATTTATATTACATAAACACACACAGGTGCACACTTACATATGTTTGCTAGCTCTATCAACTAATAGCTAACACTGATAGCAATTATGACAACCTTGTTTTCTAAATATCATTTTCCAGTAAAAAGAACCAGGGATGTTTGGAAAAATGGTTGAATCTTAGGTCTTTGGCAGACAAAGGGCACGATAAGCCTGAACACCTTCTTGCAGCACAATTAATCAAGGGCTGGGAGAATATTGGGGACATGTCCAAAAGACACAAGAGGTAAGTTGAAGTGTCTCAAACTTGGTCAAATCTGGGGCAAATTGAGTATTGTAATAAACTCAATTAATAAATAAATAACAATACTAGTAGATTATAAATCATTGAATGAAATAAGAACCCATAAGTCTGTTTAAATGAATGAATAAACGGGTGAATAAATTCTATTGTAAATAGAACTCTGATGGTTATAGAAGAAATGATGGAGTTGGAAAATCATAACGGATGCTGAAGTTAGTGGATAAAACTTTGATCAGGGACAAAAAACTTACATAGACATAAAGTATCTCACCACAAATTAAATTCAAAGTATCTCCATAGAAGTTACATTACAAAGAAGAAAATAGTAACTTTATCATGGAGAAACCTAATTATATAATTTTGGGGAGGAAAAATTTTCATTCTACCCTTCTAGGTTCTTTGGCTGGTCTAATAACCAAATTGACATAAGACATTAACAGGAGAATAAAAATTAAATACATGTATAAGAGTTCTCCATAAAAATGTAGGACCCAAGGGCAAATCTGGCAATTGAGGCTAGTGTGCAATCCTGAGCTAAGGAATGGGGCCTGGAGCTTCAAAGGGGAGTAGGGTAATTCACTGGACCATGAGAAGAAATGTTTAGTAATTAGATGTTTACCCTGCCATACAGATAGGTCATTCAGGTACAAGTTATCTCGGGTAATAGCTCTCTTTCTGAGCCAGGCCACCTATCTAAATTATTTTAAGTAGTTAAACTCTTCATGAGTCTTTTGGGCCTTGATTGCCTTCAGCTCGAAATAATCCCACATGCCAAAGTGGCATATTTTGGGGAGGCTCATTATGAGCCTCTTCAATAACAGAATACAATATTTATTAAATGATCAAAGTTAACATCACTGATGTTGGGTTTGGGGCTTCCAGTTATAACTGCACTAAGGAAAATACAACATCTGTATTATTCATGCCAAAGATGGAAAGTCTAAATTTCATTATAAGGAAATATTAGACAATCCCAAATTGAGGAATATTTTACAAAATAATGACTTTGTACTCTTTATAATGTCAAGATGAGCAAATAAAAGGACTAAGCAACTCTTCCAGGGTAAAGGATTCTAATGATCAATAGCACTGTGTGATGCCAGACTGCACCTAGACTGGGGAAAAAAGTGTTATAAAGAGCAGCCTTGAGTCAGTTTACAGAATTTGAATATGAACTATTGATTATGTAATAATCATATTATTTCACATTACTGTGAAATTTTGTGGTTTTGATCATTTTATTGTAGTTAGAATGCCTTTGTTCTTTAGAAAACATACTAAAATATTTAGGGGTAATAAGGAACAATGTCTCCAACTCTGTTTCAAACAGTTCGGAAAAAATTATGTATACATACAGATAATAGAACGATAGAATCATAAAATAATTGGGGCAAAAAGTAAGTAATTAGTAAATTGGGATAAAGGGCTCATTGGGGTCTTAGAAATATCCTTGCAAATTTTCTGTAAGTCTGACATAATATTAAAATAAAAACTAACAAGTAATACACAATCCCTCATTTGAGGATTCATAAGTACCTTTCCAATCTTGCTAATTATAATCTTAACTTCTGTGAACACTAGAAAGGGATATCAAAGATCACCCTAAAGCTTACTGATAATTGTATGTAAATTTTATAGGGACATTTTTAACACTGCAGCATATATGCATATTATTTACTGAATTATATTTTTATTTTATTAAAAAATTTGTACTTAAAGGGGGATTCCTCTGTAATTTGCACCTTGTTTCCCCTATAATTTGTCTGTAATATGATGATTTTTTTCATGGACACTATTTTAATATCATATGGAAAATTTAGAAACTGTGATTCATCGTCTGCTAGATTTCCTGTTTTTATATGATTTCCAAATTCAGATTATGTTATTCTACTACTTTTTAATTTATCCCATGCACTTTATTCATTCATAACTTTACTGTTCTATTGTTTATCCAGTAATATATGCTGGTTGGTAATAAAATATGTTGTGATTCAACAATACAGATTTTCTTCAAAACTCAGAGGTCAGAGCAGAACAGATGAGTTGAACAACATTGGATTAAAGAGAACATTGAAATAACCTATTCTTATGTCTCACAATTCTCTTTTCCTAGACCACAACTTCCTTTAGTTGATTCAAGCTAAATAATGCATTGTTTATTAAGTATAGTCATTCGTAAAGCAAACATACAATGCTGTGCTTATTGCATTAAAGTTTAATATGGCATGGTGTATGAGTCAGGGAGTATATTCATAGACAGTAATAGCAATATTAAAAAATAGAAATTAGCATATTTAAACACATCTATGTCTTTTAAAAGTAAAATCGGGTTCATCGTTTTCATTGTTAAGTGAATTAAAGAGATTTCAAAATAACCATTTTGTCCTCCATTAACTTATTTTTCTATAGTGTCCATAACTTGTCATATGTACATGAAGTTATTCTTAACTATTCCAAAATTTGATATTATCTTTGTCGCAGGTACTGCTTCTAAATTGACAGCTATCAAGGACAGTGTCTGTGTCCAGAGCATATGACGTAGATATAGAGATAATTAGCTCTGCTACTTATCATTCCTGAATAAGGAAAATAATAAAAGTACACTAAACATTCTTCTTGACTATATGTGCTATAAGAATATATCTTCACACTCTACCTTCTATACTTAACTCAATTAAATGCTATTGATACATACCTGATAGGTTTTCCTTTTTAGATTCCAATTTTCTACTGTTTCTGTAGGAAAGTAATGATAGTTAAACCCTCATCTCTCACAAGTAATGTTTCTGATGATCAGGGTGACCTTCTCTGATTAATTAATTCAAGATCTAAGCTGCCTCATTTTAAGCTATCTTCATTTATACAGGATATAACTACTTTTATGTTGAGTTCTGTTTTACTTTTTATTTAAATTACATTATATTTGAAGAGTAAAATGATGAGTGTTTTCCCCTGGAAATTACCAGGGGAAATATTATCCTGGTGATATTGGTAAAATATTACCAATTTATGCACATTTTTTTCTGAAATGTAGTAATGGTATACTTGTAAATACAATTTACATTATTAACATATTACCTCACCCCATATTTTCATATTCATGCTATTGCATTATTTTACCTCTGTATGAGGAAGTTTCAAAACTAGACTGTTTTAAGATAGGACCTGTATTTTCCCCATCTTTCACCCTGCTCCTTCTAGCGGCTAACACACCACACTATCAGCCAATTAGTGTCTTCCAAATTGGAAGTTCCTACTTCATTCTAACCTAATTTATATAGTGCTGGGATGTGAAAAGATATCACCATCAAAGCTCAGAAGAAAGTTCTGAAAGTGATGTATAAAGACCCACCAAAACGATTTTGTTAAGAAGGTATATTTGAAATGCCTCTTCATTTAAGTGAAATAGCCTTAGTTCCCAGTATCTTCCATCCAACAATATGTTTATTACTTGGGAACAAACAATGGACACACATGCTTTGTTGGGAAAGACACTATGTTTGCATTTGGTGATATGTCTGTCTATCACAGAGCTTTTCATATCATTATTCAGAAGCTCCTGTTATTTACCGTAATGGAACAAGGAGTAAAGTAGGGGGCAATGACAATAAATTGAGCGCTTAAGCGGCACCATATTTGAGCTAAGCATTTATCAAGTGCCATAATTATTATGTATATTAGGTATATAGTGTTTGATTTACATGCTCAAATTTGAAGAAAAGTGTCCTTTTCATGTAAACTTTTGGGTAACAATAGTCAACATTTATAATTTACTAAATGCAAGCTAAATGCAATATTAATAGCTTCATTTTGAAGATAAGGAAGCTAAATCACAGAGTTTAAATGACTTGTGAATAAAAACTGAAGCCAGAAATCTGTCTCTGGGACTCATGCTTTTAACTTCTAGAATCTCTTGGTCTATCATTTCCCAAAACTAGTTGGAGGAATGGGCAAATGGAAAGATAATCATGCTCACACAATGAAAGAGATATCATTTATTTTTGCAATTTAACATAGTTCAATTACATTTGTAAGCATTTATTAAGAATTTACTATATACCTGGGAACGCTCAAAACAGAGAAAAAAGGGAGAATTTCTTTTGGGGCCACCTAGCATATTTCAATTAAAGCCAATAAGCATGTAATGAAGGCTAACTGTGCGCCAACTAATATCCTCATCCCAATAGATAGAAAGACCTTTGTCTAGTAGAGGAGCTTGTAATGTAGTTGGAGATAAATGAATATCCATCACGTAGAGGGGTAGGTACAGTAGGACATCAGAAAAGATGGGAGTGATCAGGGAAAGCTATGTGAGTCTCAAAGGAAAGATAAAAGTTTTGAGTTGGGAATGGTGGTAAGGGAATACCAGATATCAGAAACAGTAAATTGAAAAGCATAGAAGTGTGAATTAGCATGGCATGTTCAGAGGTGACCAGAATATAGGGTGTTGGATGAAAGGTTAAGTGATTATCAAATAAATCTGGAGAGCAGAGAGGAGCCAGAAATAGCAACCGGAAATAATGAGCCATGGTATTGGTTAGCTTTGCTCAGAAAGGATATTCTGTCTTAAAATGATTGACTGGCAGACACAGTATGGTGGTCAGCAGAAACAGCAAGAATTGACCAGCAGGACATATCCAGCTGGCTGTTGGATACTCAATTCAGTATGCGTGTCCTGATCGTTGGCTTCAGAAAAGGCCAGCAATTCTATAAAAAAGCTAGAAGGGAAGTCCTCTCCCACCCCACCTCAGAAAACGAGTCCCAATACTTTTATTCCTAGCATCTTCATCCAATAAGGCTCAATCATCCCCCGTCTAGACCTAAGGTGCCGACAGCATCTTAGATAACTCCAATCAATTCTCTCCATGAGCCCTTAGGCCCACGATAGTGTTTCCTTTGGATTTAGTTTCTTTGTCTTGTTACTCTCATTGCTTTGAAGCTTTGCAAATGTGACCCCAAACTGTAGTCTTGTCAGCATTGGGACTGTCACACATGTCTTGGTCGACAAATACATGACTTTGAGACTTGGAGTCCATATCACTATGTTTCACCCATGTGATAAGAACTCTGCTATCTCCTCTCAGAAATCACTGAGCTCACTATTATCTCAGTCACCACTAAACTTGCTTTTCAATATGGAATCTTGACACATTCCTTCAAATTTTCTCAGCATTTCCGTTTCACCTGCCCTCGTATCCAACTCTATTGTGTGGGCTGCGTGAAATGACTTACTCCCCTTTCCTTACTTTCCTTTGCTTCTAACGTAAATTATCGTGCCTCATATCAAGTTCAAGATAGGGAAAATTACACTATCTTGTTGTGTGACTCTTGCAATCTCAAGGACATTATGCTGTGATAAATTTGCGTCTTCTTACACCAAAGACATGGACGGACCTTTCCTAGGGCAGATTCCACAACTGGAACAGACAAAAGAGAGTATTACTGGGAATGCTGCCCATCATGACATCAGCTAAAAATCTTCTGCAAAACTCAGAGCATCTGGTAACAGTTTGACTTGCTGAGAAATATCATTTATTACAGAAATATTAATAACACCAACAACAAAATGGAAGCCGTCACCTTTAACTCTTACCAAAAGGACATGGTATTTAACTCTGACCAGAAGAACCTCATGATAAAGTAGAAGTGATCTCAGTATTTTATCTTAGTCTTTCTCACATTTTTATTCTCCTCACCCAGAAGTACAGATAAGTAAACTCTGCTGAGGGCAATTCTCAACAAATCAGAGATAGAAGTCAGTGGATAAACAGAATCTCCCTGTCCTCCAGCAGGACAATTCTGGACAATTCCACATGGTTTCTCAGAGTATTCATAGAAGAATTGACCCCAGTTGCTCATAGCACTAACCCACTCTTCTACAGACATTCTACTGATCTCTCTCTTTCAGGTCTCACTTCTCTTCTCTCACTTGGTAAACCCTGGGATCTTCTCTCAAATAAACCACCTGCACTCACTCATCTTACATCTGTTCTTAAGAGAGCCACACTAAGATAAGTGATTACCTTTGGAGTTAGTGATAACTAGATGGGGGTGCTGCTAACATTCTTGCTCTTACTCTGGGTAAGGTTAAACGAAATTGTTTAATTTATAAAAGTGCACTGACTGTGCATACATAATTTATTCACTTCTTGTTATATTTGGTATAAACCAATAAATGGTTTTATACAAAGCAGTAAATGTATATTAAAATGTGTAGGGGCTTTCCTGGTGGCGCAGTGGTTGAGAGTCCGCCTGCCGATGCAGGGGACACGGGTTCGTGCCCCGGTCCGGGAGGATCCCGTGTGCCGCGGAGCGGCTGGGCCCGTGAGCCATGGCCGCTGAGCCTGCGCGTCCAGAGCCTGTGCTCCACAGCGGGAGAGGCCACAACAGTGAGAGGCCCGCGTACCGGAAAAATAAAAAAAATTAAAAAATGTGTAATAAGAAATGTTCAATTCAAATAAAAATAAATAGTCACATTGGGTGATTTTTGATGTATTGCTTATGGTATTAGAATAATAAAGTAATCTAGCTTATAAAATAGCCACCTTTAATTTTTCATTTTGGATTTTTCCTAAATTTCTGTGAATTAAAAAGAATATACATACACATATATATGTGTGTATATAAGTACATACTTATGTTATTTTTAATTAAATTTAATTATTTAATTGAATTAAATAATTAAAAATTGAATGAGCACACATATGACTCTAGTTATGTATTGATAAGAAATTAATAAGCTATATGACTTAAATTTTATATCCACAGTATTCATTTCAGGTCATATCAAATATTTAATACCAGCTATTCTTTGGGATTTGTTAGCATATCTTTTAAAACTTGCCTGCGGCAGTTACAAGAATGAATGTAAAAAGTGGTTTTGATTATCGTTTTAGATTGTCAACCTTGACAGTTTGGGTGGGATTTATAGGCATGAAGAAAGAATACACAGACACTCACACCAGTGTGTGTACCTTTATCCTTTTCCTGGGAAATATTCTCTCCCAAAATAACCAAAGAGCTTGTTATTTGTTAGAAGAATTAGAGTAGAGCTCTTTAGGAGTAACCTGGGACATGAGAGCCTGGAAACCAGAATCTACTAGTGATCAGTTTGGATCTATAGGCACGTACTAAGACATTATTTTAATTTGCTTTGTAGCAGAGTTAAAACCTCATTTATTTTATTTTATATTCATAGTCAAGAAAAATATGATACTTTAAACTTTCATTTCTTTTTATATTACTCAGAAACATAAGATTTTTAATTCAAAAGTGGAAGACAAAAACAAAATAGGTTAATATGTGTCTCACTCTTAAGGAAAACGAAAACCAAGTCATTAATTTATTGCTTGGATATAATCAGAAAGTGAACTTTCTGCATTCAGATGGTTTAGAGAGGCTACTCAGGGCTATTGTCCCCTCTAGGGAAGGACCAAAAATAAACAGAACTATGAACTTTCTGACTATAGAAATCAGTGTCCCTGAAAGAATGTGTGTATTCTCTTACCTAAGCCTAACCAACGCTTTAATAATTCATCAGAATGGGGGTTCCAAAGGGTTGGCTGTTGAAATGCCCATCTTGTTTTCAAGGGGGTCAGTTTCTGACTAAGCTCTGCTCTGATGTTAAAGCATGAATAAAATATGTTGGGAAGAGGATGATGGTGCCAGAGTAACAGAACTGAAGAATACTGCATTCAGGTTTTTCCTTAAACTCTTTCACAATTTGATTGGAAGCTGAATTTCAAGATTCTTTGTTACTAACACCCATGCATCATAATTGCTGAGGCGTATTATCATCCATCCTTACATTGAGTCTGCATATAGCTTTACACTGAAATCCACATGTCTTTGTGAGGCATACATTTTTTTTTTCTTTTTTCATTTAAGTCCTTTTATTACAGTGGTGCCAGCTACTGCTGCTATCGTTAAATGCCTGTCAGCATTTCCATTATAAACCTTATTTTCAGGGGATTTATAACCTAGCCATTTTAATTCACATTCGGCTGAAAGTTGCCATCGAAATTCTCAACATACAGTAGGTGCTGTTTTCTTTTATCACCAAATTTTATTTGAATCTGTTTATCTGCCTGAGATTTAGCAATGTGTAAAACCATAACACTGAGATGGAAGAAAAGTAGAGATATTTTGGTGGCTGTTTTCTAAAGTAAAGATATACACATGCAAAGCTAGAAAGGAGTTGCAAAAATTGTCAGACCTTTGAAAAGCAAAAGTCTTAATGGAGAATTTGAAACCATTATTATTTGTAGTGCACTAATATTTTATACTCATAGTTTTTAAAATACGTTTTACTGTGAACACCAACTCATAACATGAAAAAGTTATGGTCAATTCTGCATAGCATCCTGTTCTCTATAATAGGCTTATTGGCATCATGAAAAATAATATAAAGCCATATTCCTTTTATAGTAAAATAAAAAGTTTTACTGTACAAATTTGACATCTAATTTTTTTTTAGAAATCCTATCTAACTTTGCTTTTATTCTTCATGAAGGAAACCATGCTTTAATTATTTTTTCCAAAATATAAAATGCTTTTACATCACCTGGCTTCTTTAATTCATTTTTATTGTTGGAATAAGCATACATCAGTCATTTTTAAGCATTCTAAAAACAATAATTCAGATTTTGAATAAGCACAGAAAAAAAAGCAGGTCACCTCTGATCTTATTGCTGCTTAATACAAAAAAAAAAACATATGAACAGGCAATCTAAACTTGTAAAGATTACATAACAATGAATAAAACAGGTATGGTAAACAATGCCCAGGATGAACATGGACAGCTAAATGACTAAAAAAAAATTTTTGTGTAAACATACAAAATAGGCATAAAAAATGTGTTGAAGGGAAATAGATGTGAGGATATTGCCACGTTTGACTTTATTACCATTTAGAATTTGCCCAATGTTTGGAACTGATTATATGCTTTACGCCACCGCATTTAAGAATTATAACTTTTTGACATGGGAATTATTATTATGCTCATTTCACATATGAAGAAACTGAGGCTAAGTAAATTAAAATTGTTGGCCCAAAGTCAGACAGAATGAGGTGACAGAGCCAAAACGTAACCCAGACCAGCTTAATTCTTCAGGCTGTGACCCCTTGGCCAAAAGGTATAAAAACTGAATGCAAGAAAGGTATTCATCTTGCAAATGCATGTGTGTGCATATAAAAGTAAAAGTCAAACTAAAATACAGTTAACTGGCCCTCCGCTTCTCCACTTCTTCATGTCTAGAACACACTGGCTAGACACATAGGTGAGAGCATTCCGCATGAGTCAGTGAACCAGCAATCTGCTGCCCAGAATCCCATGCCCTATTGTGCTTTACTTCATAGACTGTCGAGCATGGAAACTTCTTCTACTGATGTCTTTTTACAAAATTATTCTTTTCAACGTCTGGAATTTGCTTCTGGAATTTGATATTTCCCCACCTATATCTGTACAGATTTCGCACAACCTTGAGTGTTGATTCCTAAACACAATTTCAGGTTAAACCCAATAAAATGAGTTGCTGTCACCATTTTTCAAATCTGAGATCTACTTCTGGCCATTTTCAATGTGGGAACTGAATTTAATTGCAATATTAGGATCAGATTCCTCATCCTTCAAAGATTTTGACCATCCCCCTGAGTCTGTAGATTCAAAGCTTGATCTTTCACAGTACCACATTTCTCTGTTAGACCTATGTCTCTACTTACTTCGTTAGATACCAGACATCTTTGTCCTGATTCTAGAATGGAATTCAGTGAATGCTTCCGCTCTGATCTTTATTAAAAAGTTTAGCTTTTAGAGTTTTTTGGTCTGTTTTCTTTAGACCAAAATTTTCTTTCATGGTACAAAGCAAACTATGTCCTGCTAGGGCTTTTCTTGTTGGCATGTGCTTTAAGATTTTGTTCGTTAGCACAATATCAACGTATATTAACAACTTCTGTATAACCATTTTAAGAACACTGGTTAAGGTCAGAGCATAATCAGAGTTCTTCACCTTGTTTTGAGCGTGTTAAGTTTCTTACATGGTCTCATCAAGTTGATCTTAGGAAACCACCTGATCACTCTCACTTTAGGACTCAGATTATTTGAACAGCACGCCACCAGGGTTAGTCTTACTGAAGACATCTTCAAATCTGCTAAGGCAGTTTTGAGAATCAAAACTACTATTGTAGAGAAGCTATTTATTCTAAGTTTTTCCTTCCATCTTTTCCTCTCTCCTCCTTTTCTCCTTATCCATTTCCCTCCTTACCCAATCATGGTTAGTTGAGGTGCACCAAACTTCTCAGAGCTTTTGATTATATTTTTATCTCAATGAAAAACATGTGGTTATTACACTCTTAGAAAATAAAAAAACTGCTCTTTTCCCCTGACATAATGTATTTTTTATAGTTTTATCACCTTTCTGTCATTCTAATATTTTTCTTATGGAGGTGGGGATTCATATGAACCTCTGCTTCTATAATACTATATTTGTTGTAGACCATCTTGCCAACCCTCCATGGAACTCGTTACATGGTATTATAGTTACCTAAGTAGCTGTTTCTCACTTTATTTTTCATCACTGTAACCATAAAATAGTCTCCGGTACTAAATCAATACTTAAAAACTTTATATTTATTTATTTGAAAAATATTCCCCAAAATGAGGAAAAAAAGAACATTTTAAAAAGCATATATCAGAGAAATGGCTAAATAAATAAGACTACTTTTATAGGATTATGTAACATAAAAAGAATGGAACATATTCCTGGTATATTCTTTAGAGGTAAAGCAAGTTGCAGAATTATAACAGGAATTCATTTGGTTAAAGACACCCATACACAGACATGCAGAGACACAAACACACATCTCATTACGTACCACACACACAAATACAAACATGTATACATACACCTGCTTAATAGTTATCTATAAGTGTTGAACTCGAGGAGTGTGATGTGAGGGCATCCTGCTGGGTGGTGTTGCCTTCTTTTTCTTTCTCGCCAATGTTATTCACGGACATGGTTTTAAGTGAAAATTTTCTGAAGCTTATAATTAAAGACAAGCAGCCCCATACCCCTCCCCCCTTCTGCCCTTTATCAGAGGTAATTTTTAAAAAAGGTAATTTCTTACCATGCCACATTTAGCCATTTCTGTTTCTCATAAAATACAATTATACTTCTAAATAATTTGATAACTATTATTTCATGATTTTTCAGTTTAGTATTAGGTATCAAATTTTTACTGTGGACTTCTCTGACTGCATGCCATCGCTCCCATCTTTTCATTGTAATTACATCATACTTTTGTCTACGTCAATATTCAGTCTTTTCATGATCATAAGTTTGAGATCTGAGGCCTAGGGCAGGACACTGGCAAGGAGGGTCCTTTCGTTTTTCTACTCCAAGACTGGCTCTAATAAAATAGGCAATGTTTACATCTGGCATCCTCTTATCTTCCTTTCTAGTTTGGTCTCCCAACATCAAGTGGCAATGTTTCCCGACACCTACTGCTCTCCTGGGACGGTGCATCTCTTCAGCTCAGATCGGAAATGCAGGGTGGAGAAGGCTCTAATGCACAAAGTGCTCCAGAATCTTGAGTTTCTTTAATTCTTCCCGCTTCTCCCTTCTACGTCTGTCCTCCCTCCTCTTCCTCCTTTTCTCCACCCCTCCTCCATCCCCTACTCACCTTCCTCCCCCTTCCTCTCTTCCTCCTTCTCCTTCTTCTTCCTTCCTGATGCAAGTATAACTGTAAAACCTTCAGTGAGGATTTTGTTAGTTAGACGTTGGGAGGAAGCAGCTTGATAAAGGTTAGTTCATGCAAAGTTTGGCTAAAAGTTCCTCAATAGTAAAAGTACGTTTGCATTTCCCAACAAGGATCCCAGTTAACTGCAGAAAACCTCTGCCTGATTTGATTTGTGGTGGCACATCAAAAGTATCACTAAAGCCTCAGTGGAGAGGTGGAGAGGTACATTGGGACAGAGAGGTATCTTAGACATTCTCGTGGTTACAACAGAAGAGACTCAAACTGATTTGAGGAAATTATAAAAGCTTATCAGTTCATGCAGTCCTGGCTGGATTCAGTGGCTTAATTATGTAATCAGGAGTCCAGCTGTCTCAATGTAAATTGCAACCACAGTGAGACATCACCTCATACCCACTAGGATCGCTACTGTCAAAACAAACAAAACCAGAAAATAACAAGTGTTGGTGAGAATGTGGATAAATTGGAACCCTGGCACGCTGTTAGTGGGATTGTAAAATGGTGCAACAGCTTAGAAAACAATATTACAATTCATCAAGAAATTACAATTAGAACTACCATATCATCTAGCAATCTCACTTCTTAGTATATGTCCCAAAAAATTGAAAGTAGGGTCTCTAAGAGATACATCCACATTTATAGCAGCATTATTTACAATAGCGAAGAGGTAGAAACAACCCATATGCCCATTGATGGATGAATAAAGAATATGTGGTATTATATATATATATATATATATATATATATATATATATATATATACACAATGGAATGTTATTCAGCCTTAAAAACAAAGGAAATCCTGCCACATGCTACAACACAGATAAACCTTGAAGACATTGTGCTAAGTGAAATAAGTCAATCACAGAAAGACAAATACTGTATGATTCCACTCATATGAGTTACTTAGAACAGTCAAGTTCATGTAAACAAAAATTAGAATGTTGGTTATCAGGGGCTGGGGAGAGCGGGGGAAGGGGGAATTGTTGTTTAATGGATATATAGTTGCAGTTTCCAAGATGAAAAAGTTCTGGAGATGCGTGAATATATAAATCTATTTAATACTAATATGTGAATAATGTGAATATACTTAACACTACTAAACCATACACTTAAAAATGGTTAACATGGTATATTTTACATTATGTGTTTTTTTATTACAATTGAAAATTTAAAAGAAAATTTTTTGAAAAGAGTTTATCTCTTATTGACTTCAGTCTTCTATAGGTCTCTTCCATATAGTAACTGGATAGATACTATCCCTCCAATATATGTGTTCTTGAAAACTCATTATTCTAGAAGAAAAGAGATCATCTTTCCTGATGGCTTATGGAAAAGCTCAGGTTAAGAACTGACTGGAGAACCCTGAGACACATGACTGGGGAGGTGGAGTTAGAGCAGATACAATCCTTGCAAACCCCATAGAGCAGCATTACTATGGAATGGGGAGTGTGGTTCTTCCAAAGACACAAATCTACTACGAAGACTAACTTCAGGGAGACAATTCCATTTTGGCAAGAAATATAACCAAAGCCTTGAGTCTTCAAAGCTGTGATGGATCTTGCTTTTGATTCCCTTTTCCCAATTCTTCCTTTCCTAAGTGGTAGATTTACTAATGGTTCTTAGTTCTACCCTCTACTCCCAAGACAATTGAACATTTATTCAACAAATCATTCTAAGTGCTTATTTGTGTCAGACACTGTACTGAGAGCTAAGAATTAGGGGTTTGGTGTTAAAAGTCATAGCCCTGGGAACTGTATCTTATTGCAGTGTAAAAACAAGTAAAGTAATATCTATAGTACAACATCGTTATAGGTTTTGATAGAGATGTGAGCAGAGAGTTATGAGAGCACATAAGAGGGATGCTTCCCTCAGCCAGGGAATGGGGACATTGAAGATGATTGGGGAGGAAAGTTGAACAAGGACTATTAGAACTGAACCTTGAGGAGAAAGGCTTATGTGAGAGTTCCAAAACAGATAAAATGGAGAAGTTCAAAGAGGAAGTTAAAAATGAAGGGACATTTCAGGTAGTATGTGCAAGGCATGGAGAGGTGAGAGAGCAAAGCATATTCAAATATCTTCAAATAGTTCCAACCATATTAAGGTTGGAACATAGAAAGAGTGGGAAGTGAGAGCCAGGAGATGGGATCCAGACCTTAGTCCAAGAAAAGCAACATAGATTTTATTCTGAAAATTATGACAGTTCACTGAAAGTAGAAATTATAAGGAACACCAAATTATAAATGGTTAGCTTAGAAGTTTAGGAAAGTGACATAATCGGTTTCCCAGTGTAGAAAAAGTAATTTCTGTTCCATGGGAAAGGATTTCTTGGAGAAGACAGTGAAACTTGACAGATGCTTCCTGATTCCAAAGATTGTTCTTCATTTTTGCAGGTGCCTCTCCTGAGCTTTCAGACAAAATTGATAGTTTATCCTGGTGCCTTAGCTCAGCTGATAACCATGAAAGAATTAGCTAGTTCCCCTACCCTGATCCCCACCCCCCAGCTCACCCAAGGTATTCCTAAGAATCCTCCAAAAGAGAAAATGGCTTTGTCATAACTACACTGAATCTCTTTGACTTCTGCACAGTTAATGTAAGCTGCAATGTAAGCCCAAGTCCAGAGTCAGATTCTAGTACTTCATCATACCTGGACTGGCTTCTAGAACGTACAAATAAGACCATGCTTGAAGCATGCAGTGTTTAAAAACACCAACTCATTCATAATTTAGTATTCCTCAATATATTTCTACCAGTCTTTTCATCTTTTCTCTACACTGTATGCTTTAATGACTTAAATTTACTTTAGAGTCTGCTTCTCAGTACAGTTTCAAGAACTTATTATTTGAACTCCTTTTTTTTTTCTTTCCAGTTATAAAAGCATTCCCTGGTCATTCGCCTGTGAACATACACATTAATACATACTTAAAATATTGAATGATAAGCCAGGTGGAAAATTTTCAGTAACACTTAACTTTGATAACTTAATATGTTATATTAAGAGACGGAGCCCTATTCAAAATAAAAGAATTATTCCATTGATCCGTAGACAAGTCAGACTATTCATGAACCAAAATTCTGGCGAAAAGTTTAAATTGATGTTCTTTATTTGATCTTTTCAGAAGGTTTTTATTATTTAACATGTGGTGGGATTTATATGAGTTGATAACGTATTGGTTTTCAAACCTTAAATTGGTTGCTTATTGAGCGTGGTAGATATAATGTGTTTTTCATCAATATACTGTACCATAAATCTGCAGTATTTTGCCATTTACTTTAAAATCAGCAAAGCAAGCAAAATACTTGTATATTAGTTTATGTAGTCAGCACTGACCTCCCAAACTGGTCAGAGAGTGAATACATCATTCTATTTGGGATTAAGCAAAATGTACATAAAGTGAGACCCTATATTAAATTAGATCTTTGCTACAGAGTTTCTAAAATAATGCCGTCAATAACATTTCTTGCATGATAATCATGAAAAAGCAATACTGTTTACCCAAGATTAGTGTGATAATTGAACACAGAATTTGGATTTGAACTTGAAATTTTAGTATGGCAAATTCTATTGAAACTTCAATTATTAAAATACATCTAAAAACATGAAGCAAAAACATAAAGAAGTTGTGCTTTAGAAATTCACTATCTTAATATTTTTGGTTATTTTCCAAAATATGGCTTTACTCTAAGGTGAAAAGTCTGGAGAGGTGTGTTCAAAGCCTCATATTAGCTACAAAACAATCTAAAATTAACTGCCTCCTTAAGTCTTTATCAGTGAGAACATTCGTTTTTTTTGTTTTTCTTTCAGGACAGAATACAATTTCAAAAATAGGCATGCTTTTTATTTATTTTGGTTTTGTAATTCAGGAGCTTGAATTTAGAATAAACTAAACTCATTCTGTGAAAACGACATCTCTATTTCAAGTTAATATCTTCTATTTAAATAAATTATTTAATCAAGGGGTACAGATTAAGAAATACTCTTCAGTTCTTCTACTTGACGTGCATAACCAATTGTATCAGCATTCAGTAAGACAGGGATTCCTATTAAAGGGTTAACAGAGAGACATTGATGAATTCTGGCTTCATGATTCTTATCTCCACTATTTTGAATATATAAGGAGGAAAAAATAGGTCAAATAACTATGTTTTCTCCTATTAGTTACTCATTTCACTTTAATTCACAGTGAATTTCACATACTGTGAAATGTCAAAAGCAACCTTAGATTGTTTCATGCAGTAATGATATAGTTACGCAGCTCCTTTAAATAAATGTGTCAAGTTTCATTCATCTTAGATCCAGATGATACGAGAAAACTTCCCATTCTCATGGGGAATGATGGGTGGAAGAAAAATTACTCATTTCTATTGCACTGATGGTAAACACAGATGAGAGTCAGAATCTTGGATTTTAGCCAAAATGGATTCCTACAGTGAAAGAAGAGAAGTGGGTATAAGAAAAATACTCATAAAAGATCAAAAATTAAAATACTCTTAATAATCATCAACGATTACTATCCTAACCAAAAGTTATTATAATGTGTATACCCAATACCAGTAACGTCAATGAGATTGAACCATGCTAATTTTCAAACAAGAAACTTGCAATTATCAAATTGCTATATAAAATATAATTTTTTTCAAAAAAATCTGATTTCTATACTTCAAATGAGTTTCAAATTATAGTAATACTCAGTAGTGATGAAACTGAAACCTCCAAATTATTAATTCATTCTTTACCTCCTTTAAAGGGGTCCCTTTCCATAATTTTTAATCTCTGAAATTTGACCTTTGGAAGATTAGCAGGTAACACATATGAGCCAGAAAGAGCACTTTGTCCCAGAAACTGAAAGAACTTCATTCTGTGTAAAACCATGAAGAATAGTGACTGGTATAACTGTGGGATCCTGTTGTTAGGGAACAACTGATTCATTAGGAACTCGAATGACATAATGCCTTAGTTTCATGTTCCATTGACCAAACCTATTGTCTTCCTGTCTATGATTTCAGGACCACAGATGAGAGAGATTATAGTCATATGCCACTAAGGTAGTTTGTAAAATGGAAAAGTGAAGAAACGTGCTCTGAATCCATTGCCATATTGTTTTATGGGGGAGCTGTGGAGGTAACCCAGAACAATGAAGGCTGATTTATACACTAACATCCAATTCAAAACATCCATCCCAGACCAATTAGAAATCTTTCTTCTACCTCCAGGGCTACCTTTGCACATATCAGTGTGAAGCTCTCAAAGGAAGCCTGTATCTATTTTCTATCCATCAACCTCTTTCTTTCTCAGGAAGTGGACAATGTAAGTAGAAAGTGTTGCCCAGAATATCCTCAAGGTTACAAATTATATAGCAGAGATAATAAGCAATGTCTCAGCTAAAAATGAAGATATGGCTAAAGAGCCAGACTTAAAAGAGTTAATTCCATAGGCTTAAGAAAATTATAATAGCAAAGATTTTGGTGCAGTAGACAAAAATGGTGGCTACTTGAAATTTGATGGATTAATGCTAATAAAATTACTGTAAGACTGCTGATTTTCATGCTTGCAAAAATTTGTAGTTCTAACACTGACTAAATTTAAATTGCAAAATATTGTTTATCCATATTACAGATGAACTGAGGGTTGGAAATAAGAGAGACAAAAATTGATGTAATTTCTCTAATTCTTTCCAAATATTTTAAAGAATATTAAATTATTACAATATTTATGAATTTAAAGATACCAAAATACTATTCTGTTGGAGATACTGGATGTTCTATAAACATATCTACTGTTTATGGTTTATAGTAATACTAGATTAACCCCAGGGCCGCAGAATTTGGTCTTATGTGGTCTTTTATGTACACTATAAAGGACTCACTTATAAATCAATATGGGAGATATGAGATTGTGAAAAGGTTTATAATTATTAAAATGAAAGATTTTCCAACAAACAAAAGCCCAGGACCAGATGGCTTCACAGGCAAATTCTATCAAACATTTAGAGAACCTATCCTTCTCAAACTCTTCCAAAATATAGCAGAGGGAGGAACCCTCCCAAACTCATTCTACAGGGCCACCATCACCCTGATACCAAAACCAGACAAAGATGTCACAAAGAAAACTACAGGCCAATACCACTGATGAACATAGATGCAAAAATACTCAACAAAATATTAGCAAAGAGAATCCAACAGCACATTAAAAGGATCATGCACCATGATCAAGTGGGGTTTATCCCAGGAATGCAAGGATACTTCAATATATGCAAATCAATCAATGTGATAAACCATATTAACAAATTGAAGGAGAAAAACCACATGATCATCTCAATAGATGGCAGAAAAAGCTTCTGACAAAATTCAACACCCACTTATGATAAAAAACCCTCCAGAAAGTAGGCATAGAGGGAACTTATATCAACATAATAAAAGCCATATATGACAAACCCACAGCCAACATCATTCTCAATGGTGAAAAATTGAAACCATTTCCACTAAGATCAGGAACAAGACAAGGTTGTCCACTCTTACCACTATTATTCAACATAGTTTTGGAAGTTTTAGCCACAACAATCAGAGAAGAAAAAGAAATAAAAGAAATACAAATCAGAAAAGAAGAAGTAAAGCTGTCACTGCAGATGACATGATACTCTACATAAAGAATCCTAAAGATGCTACCAGAAAACTACTAGAGCTACTCAATGAATTTGGTAAAGTAGCAGGATACAAAATTAATGCACAGAAATCTCTTGCATTCCTATACACTAATAATGAAAAATCTGAAAGAGAAATTAAGGAAGCACTCCCATTTACCATTGCAACAAAAAAGAATAAAATACCTAGGAATAAACCTACCGAAGGAGACAAAAGACCTGTATGCAGAAAACTATAAGACACTGAGGAAAGAAATTAAAGATGATACAAAGAGATGGAGAGATATACCATGTTCTTGGATCGGAAGAATCAACATTGTGAAAATGACTATACTACCCAAAGCAATCAACAGATTCAGTGCAATCCCTATCAAACTACCAATGGCATTTTTCACAGAACTAGAACAAAAAATTTCACAATTTGTATGGAAACACAAAAGACCCCGAATAGCCAAAGCAATCTTGAGAAAGAAAAACAGAGCTGGAGGATTCAGGCTCCTGGACTTCAGACTATACTACAAAGGTACAGTAATGAACACAGTATGGTACTGGCACAAAAACAGAAAAATAGATCAATGGAACAGGTTAGAAAACCCAGAGGTAAACCCATGCACATATGGTCACCTTATTTTTGATAAACGAGGCAAGAATATACAATGGAGAAAAGACAGCCTCTTCAGTAAGTGGTGCTGGGAAAACTGGACAGTTACAGGTAAAAGAATGAAATTAGAACACTTCTTAACGCCATACACAAAAATAAAGATGTTAAATAAATAAATACATATATAAATATTTAAATACATAAAATGAAATTTTTATTTTATTTAATCATTTTTTTATTTGGTTAACAACTTTATTGGAGTATAATTGCTTTACAATGGTGTGTTAGTTTCTGTTGTATAACAGAGTTAATCAGCTATACCTATATATTTATCCCCATATCTCCTCCCTCTTGCATCTCCCTCCCTCCCACCCTCCCTATCCCACCCCTTAGGTGGTCACAAAGCACTGAGCTGATCTCCCTGTGCTATGCGGCTGCGTCCCCCTAGCTATCTATTTTACATTTGCTAGTGTATATATGTCCATGCCACTCTCTTCCTTTGTCCCATCTTACCCTTCCCGCTCCCTCTATCCTCACGTCCATTCTCTAGTAGGTCTGTATCTTTATTCCCGTCTTACTCCTAGGTTCTTCATGATATATATATATTTTTTTAGATTCCATATATATGTGTTAGCATACAGTATTTGTTTTTCTCTTTCTGACTTACTTCACTCTGTATGACAGACTCTAGGTCCATCCACCTCACTACAAATAACTCAATTTCGTGAAATGTTTCTTTAACTCACAGTGAACCGTATCCTTAAAATACTCAGTGATATGATTAATTCAATTCAATATGTGGCTTTAATCCATCACATATTGCTTGTACTACTCTTTTTTGGTTTTTTTACATCTTTATTGGAGTATAATTGCTTTACAATGGTGTGTTAGTTTCTGCTTTATAACAAAGTGAATCAGTTATACATATACATATGTTCCCATATCTCTTCCCTCTTGCGTCTCCCTCCCTCCCACCCTCCCTATCCCACCCCTCCAGGCGGTCACAAAGCACCGAGCTGATCTCCCTGTGCTATGCAGCTGCTTCCCACTAGCTATCTACCTTACATTTGGTAATGTATATATGTCCATGCCTCTCTCTCACTTTGTCACAGCTTACCCTTCCCCCTCCCTATATCCTCAAGTGCATTCTCTAGTAGGTCTGTGTCTTTATTCCTGTCTTACTGCTAGGTTCTTCATGACATTTTTTTTTTCTTAAATTCCATATATATGTGTTAGCATACGGTATTTGTCTTTCTCTTTCTGACTTACTTCACTCTGTATGTACTACTCTTTTATTAGGATGCTACTGTTTTAATGGCAAGTCTTAGTTTGAAATTAATCTGGAGACTGAATAAAGCAAATTTAAACACAAAGTCTAAATACATAGAGAATAAATCGTTTTATTTTTTTCTTTATCCTTGGGCATTACAGAAGAATTAATTTATTTCACATGATAAAGTGCATTTTTCTACGGAGTAGATATGGTTGTATTACCCATATCTACTGAAATTATTGTTAATGTTAATGTCAAGTGATTCAGACATAGTGTGTCTATGGAAATGGAAATATTTATGATGATGATCATAATGTTCCACCAAACATTAAAAGCTTTGTTATGTTTTTAAAATAAGATATTTATGGTTACAAAATAAAGCTGTAACAATTTAACTTTTTATATAACTGGGAACATTAACATTCTCTGAAACAAATTATACATTTCTATATAAGAATTGTATCCTGGAAGATAATAATTGTTAGAATATTTTGAACCTTCGTTTTTGTAATGTGATACTATGATTCACAATCTTCACCATTCATTAAGTATATCTATCCCCAAGTTTTCAATAATTCTGAAATAGTTTTGATTTTGTATCTAAGGGAATGTGTGGTCAATAGACTTTTGCTAGGAAAAGAGTCATCTCTAAGATAACATATAAAATCACGTGCCTTTCCTCTCTGCAAAAACTAACATTCTGTATAGTTAATGTTTTACACTCTGCTAATGGAGAAGAATGGCATTTCACCTCAAAAAAGAAGTATTTTCTATGACTAAATATTCTCCTTATTAAATGTCAAACATTTCATTTGGCATTTTTAAAAATCTTATTTATCACGTGCAAAAAGTTGAGTTTCACACTTACAACAATGCTCATAATACCAAAGAATTTTTATTTTAGACTGATATTCCTATGCCTCAGAGAAGTATTAAAAATGTTTAATTATGAGTATGAGTTACACAGAAGAGAGAGTTAATGGCTCTTCTATTACTAATTTGTACACGTGAGGAGAAATGGAATAACTTGTGTGATTGCTTCGTGAATGAGTTATTTGTATTTTCTGACTTGTTAAAATAAAATTTATATGCTATTCTATTTTAATAAACTACCTTATATAGGGGTTAATATAAATAGGTAAGAAAAAAAAGAATCAACTTCACATACATGAATCTGTCTGGTAAAGTTGTACCCAATAATACTTAGTAGCAAATTCCCTCAGGATGATTATTTAAATTCCCTTGTATAACTGTTTTGTATATAAAACAGACTTTGATTTTAAGCCACACTCTAATGTTTTTGAGATGGTACTGTGCTAATTGGCCAGTGGGTTTCCCTTTCTGATGATAAATAAGAGGAAAGAATGAAAGAAATAAAGAAAACAGAAAGAGTTATGATGGAAAGAAAAAAGAATCTTTGCTTTTAGTATAAAATCACTGCCTCTTTTCAACTTACATTAATATTGCATTTGTATTCACCATGCATACTATTTTAGCATTTATATATATCATAATCACGAATGTCTGATAACCCAGATTTTAGTTTGCATTGATTTCAAAAAGTACCTCAGTGATTTTCTGAGAAACTAGGCAACATGCACACCTCTCTAGAAAAAAAAAATCCAAGAGTTCTTAGTTGTAGATTAAAAAGCCTATGTTAAGCCATCTTTGCTGAATGTTACAGATATTACTGGTTGCTATTATTTGGAACAAGTAACAACATATGAGATCCATTAAATCTACAATGGACACATTAAAAGACAATACAATTTTTGTTTAAAATGTATTTTAATGATCTAGACAATTTTCTGTTTAAAATTAGGGATTTTTGTGCATTGTTGTATTTTTCTATAAGGGATCCTGTTTGAGATTGTCAAAATACTACTATATTTAGACATATTCTTCTTTTTCAGTCACACTTTGTCCATTGTTGGCATCAGTCTTTTTTTCTTAATGACTTAGAATTCAGACTCAGAATATTGTATTACTACTGGATAAATCAGGCATAAGAAATAGAATTCTATTTATAAATGCATCTCCTGCTACTCTGAAATTAATAGAAAGGAAGTACAGAAAAAGCACATGCCAGTCTTACAGAGAAATATTAATGTGGTAAAATATATTTACTTTGTTACCTAAAATGTGACAGTAGTCCCTTAATCTATAAGAATAATCTCCTCTGCTGTAGCAGCAAATAAAAAGAAAGATACATATTATGGATTCTTTGAGTATCAGCATATCACTCTGCTATAATATATCATGCTTCATTGTGACACATTCCCCCATTTGTCACTTTCTGTCATGTTACTGTATCTCAAAAGACACAACATTGCCCAACCTTTTTTTTTTTAAGTGTAGCAAATGGACATCAAATGTTTGACACTGAAAACAGAACTATTTTAAAATCCAGGTAGTCATAGCCAAAGGCTATTTAAATGGATATTTCAAGGACTGGATACCAGGGAAAGTAGCTATTTAAATGTATATTTGTACAGGTTGAATATACAGTAGAAACAAGTATTTCCCCTTCCTTGTGAGCATTTTATTCTTAAACAATGAAAACTCATTTCCTTCCTATTTGATTGAACTCCAAAAAAAAAGATTATCTTTCTATTTGTTTCCTACCAAAAAACTAAGTTTTAATTTTTATCTGTATAAAAATTCTGAAATAGTCAAACTGCCTTTATCAGCTTTTATATTTAAATATTTCAAGTTAATGTTCTAAAATTGTCCTTTGAAACAATACATAAGCCTATGCACATGTATTAAAAATTTAAGACTTCTTGTTTCAATTCAGGCAATAGAAGCTGTAAGAAGTGCAGAGCTATCAGCCATCTTGCTGATGCCACCACTGAGAACTATAAATTTCATTTGATAGAATAAAATGGAAATACTTAAGTAAATAGAAAGAAATTGTTATAATTCATCTACCTTCCCATTTAATCCTATCTCATGCATCTTTTTGTACAGATTATGATTTTCTAGCATCAGTGGTTATCTCAAACTAATTTGAAACATATTTTGAACTTCAATCACATTATTTAGTCTCTTGGAATTTTCTGTAACCATTCGGATGAGTACCAAGGAGAGCTCCCAGATTTTCTTCTCCCAGGCTGACCATGCACTAACAGTGTTGATAGCTGACATTTAGCCCTCCCACTGTACCAAGTCCTGTGCTAAGGGCTTTGCATAGATTATTTTTATCATTTTATTATTTAAACCTCATAATATTATTGTGAGATCACTCCTAGTATTTTTTGTTGATGAATACCTTGGCTTGGAGAGTTTATCAGAGGCTGATTTTGTAACTTGTACTTTAATGCATGCTGATCCCTTAGAAACATCATTGTACAAATTGCAGTTTTTATTGTTTTGTTAGATAACATGGTATTTGTTAATACAACATATTTATGTTAATATAATATAAATAATTGTGCTAAGTATAGTATAAATGATTTAATTTTGTGTAAATTTAGAACAGAATATTTTTTGGTCTTCATTTCTGAGACTAAAATCTATTGCAAGTAAGATATTTTGGTAAAATTGTCATGAAGAAAATTTCATTTGACTATGGATTTTGTAATATTTACAATGTCCAGCTCTGTTAAAGTCATTCTTCTGTTTGAAAACCTTCAGTCCTCTCCACTGAATATAAACTAGGCTCAAACTATGCCAGGATCTTTGTTTTACACATGAAAATATTTTCTCTGTTGCTTGTCTTTTTAAATTTTTATTTATTTATTTTTATTGAAGTACAGTTGATTTACAGTGTGTTGTTAGTTTCAGGTATACATCAAAGTGATTCAGCTTTACATACATATATAATTTTTTTTCAGATTCTTTTCCCTTATAGGTTATTACAAAATATTAAGTATAGTTCCCTGTGCTGTACAGTAGGTCCTTGTTGGTAATCTATTTTATATACAGTAGTGTGTGCTTATTAATCTCAAACTCCTAATTTATCCCTCCCCCCACCCCTTTCCCCTTTGGTAACCATGTTTGTTTTTGAAGACTGTGAGACTGTTTCTGTTTTGTATATAGGTTCATTTGTATCTTTTTTTTTGGTTCCACATATAAGCGGTATCATATGATATTTGTCTTTCTATGTCTGGCTGACTTCACTTAGTATGAGAATTGCCAGGTCCATCCATGTTGCTGCAAATGGCATTATTTCATTCCTTCTTATGGCTGAGTGATATTTCACTGTATATATATATACCACATCTTTACCCGTTCATCTGTCAATAGACATTTAGGTTGCTTCCATGTCTTTGCTATTGTGAATAGTGCTGCAATGAATGTTAGGGTGCATGTATCTTTTTAATTATGGTTTTCTCTGGATATATGCCCAGGAGTGGGATTGCAGGATCATATGGTAGCTCTATTTTCAGTTTCTTAAGGAAACTCCATACTGTTCTTCATGGTGACTGTACAAATTTACATTCTACCAACAGTGTACAGGGGTTCCTTTTTCTCCACATCCTCTCCAGCATTTATTATTTGTACACTTTTTGATGATGGCCATTCTGACCGGTGTGAGGTAATACCTCATTGTAGTTTTGATTTGCATTTCACTAATAACTGATGATGTTGAGCATCTTTTCATGTGCCTTTTGGCAATCTGTATGTCTTCTTTGGATAAATGTCTATTTAGATCTTCTGACCATTTTTTGATTGGGTTGTTTGGTTTCTGATATTGAGCTGTATGAGCTGTTTGTATATTTTGGAGATTAATCCCTGGTCAGCTGCATTGTTTGCAAATATTTTCTCCCATTCTGTTGGTTGTGTTTTTGTTTTGTTTATGGTTTACTTTGCTGTGCAAAAGCTTTTAAATTTAGTTAGGTCCCATTTGTCTATTTTTGTTTTTATTTTCATTACTCTAGGAGCTGGATCCAAAAAGATGTTACTGCAATTTATGTCAAGGAGTGTTCGGCCTATGTTTTCCTCTAGGAGTTTTATAGTTTAGGTCTTTAATCCATTTTGAGTTTATTTTTATGTATGGTGTTAGAGAATGTTCTACTTTCATTTTTTACATGTAGCTGTCCAGTTTTCCCAACATCCCTTATTGAAGAGACTGTCTTTTCTCCATTGTATATTCTTGCCTCCTTTTTGGTAGATTAACTGGCTATAAGTGTGAGGTTTTATTTCTGGGCTTTCTATCCTGTTCAATTAATCTATATGTTTGTTTTTGTACCAGTACCATACTGCTTTGATTACTGTAGCTTTGTAGTATAGTCTGAAGTCAGGGAGCCTGATTCCTCCAGCTCTGGTTTTCTTTCTCAAGATTGGGTTGACTATGCGGTGTCTTTTGTGTTTCCATACAAATTTTAAAATATTTTATTATAGTTCTGTGAAAAATGCCATTGGCTTGTCTTTTAATTATATGTTTATGTGCCATTGGTCTCTTGAATAGCTGAGTTTATCAGTATATTCATGGTATTTTTGTTCTGTGCTTTGCCTTAGCAGCCCTTCCCTTTCCCAAGAATGTTAGCTTATGCTAATACATTTTGTTCTAATAACACTGTACTTTTATTACTTCATATGTAGCTCTTTCATCTATATCAAAATTTATTGTGGGTATGAATTAAATATACAACTTTACATTTTTCCAAATGCCTCCTTATCTTTTAAAAAATTAAGCCAAATGGATAAATTAGATATTTTTGTGCTACAAAAATGAAGTCATTAAACAGAGTCACAATATTTATTTGCAAGCAAACTGAGACTCATGGGTCAATAAAGTATAACTATCCCCTGTTGATTGCTTGCTGTTTCTACAAAGGATACTCAGATAACATAAACTTCAAATGTTTCTTTTCTAGGAGAGATCTTATTCCCTTAAGTGAATCTAGAAGATCATCTATATAAATTTCGAGCAAATATTAAGTCATTGTCATGCTCAACTATCAGAACCCAGATTCAATCCTAGAATATCACCTTCTGCAGATCAGAAAGACAAGGCTCCTTAGGTTGTGGAGGTCATGGCAGGAGGCCATAGTAGACTAGGGGATGAGCTTTTATCCCTGGAATAAAGAAAAGTGGAGCATAAAAATGTCACAGACATCCTAGAAATGAGCAAACCGGGATGTGCCTGACTCATGACCAAATATAATATACTCAGGTGAGAATTTCATACCACCTTTCTCTACCTGTATTAATCCCTTAAGGATTGCTCCTGACCATCACTTGTGTTCCAAATGTGTTTGGAAGTACACATTTTCTGGGTATAGAGGAAGCAGAAATTTATGTCACCTTCTGACATAAATTCAAGGTGTTACTTCTAGATCCTTATGATTTCTACAAGAAGATGAAAATGAAAAACTAGACCTGAGGCTTCTGTACCCTTTTGTCTTAGAAAACAGAATGTGTAATTAGGGGATGAGAAAGGTAATAATATTTTTTGATGCTTACTGTGTGCTAATTGCTTTCTATACTTTATCTTTTAAAAATTTTGGCAGTAACTTTTCATGTGGATGCTATTATACTCATTTTGGATACAAGGAAACAGAGATTCAGAATAGTCACACAGCATCAGAGTCAGGATTCCAGCCCAAGTGCTTCCAACTGGACGGCTTGGGTTCTTTCTATTACTCTGCCCTACCAATGGTGGAACTACTTCCATTCTCCACTGGCTCCTCCTTGATCATTCTCTAGCTGCCTTCTACCCAAATGACAGCAATCCAAATGACTCATTTTGCTGAATTTTACAAACAGCCCTTTCAAAAAGACATTACACAGTAAAGAGGAAATGTTTGTACCCCTCAGCTCAGATTTTGCGTTGGATATTACACTGATTCATAGAGCACAGCTCTCCTTGTTGCAGCCTTCCTTATAAAACCGACTCATCCTGAGAAGATGAGTCTTTCATCTCAAATGCCAACGTCAAGCATTACATAGGAGATGGGAAAACTGGGGCAAAATTAAAAGGACTTTCTCAGCACCACCATGATTAGAATTCAGGATCCTTCAGTCCCCAGTAAAAAGACAATATCCTGAAAGCATTCACCTACAGAGATATCACACACTCCGTTTCTTTCCCTGGATTTGTAATAGTAAAGCAAAACCTCTCAGGTTCTTGAAAAACCCTATATAATGTGTTTTATGGAAGCAAAATGTCAGTGTCCTTTAGCTCAAGCAATAAAACTCAATCTCATATAGAAACTGGCTGTGTTTTTAAGCATTATTCAATACCATAAACTACTGAGAATCACTCAGTTCATTTTCTTCAGGCAGAGAACAGGTTAGTTTTGTTTTTTATGTTTTCCTTAGCATTCACTCATCAAACTTTCATAAGATCACAAACTGTTTAATTTATATTCAGAGGACTTATTGTTCTAGATATTAATATACTGCAAATGAAAACCAACATAAGTACATTAGGGAAGCTGAGTTTTAGGGAACACCTGCTTTAAATTTTAAAGAAAAGAAACACATGGCAATTCTTTCTATTTCTTTTATTCATTTGTGTATTTTGTTTGGACTTTAAGTGCAGAGAGTGGAATTAATCACAGTTATCTATGGGTCCTACTGACATTGGTTCATGCAGGACTCCTTCTTGCTTCATTCATTCATTCACTCCTTTTGTCCCCATTTCCCATTCCCTTTCATGGGCAAACATTCAAATGTATTTTCATTTATAAACTTTCCTTTGTGTGCATTAAATTTTTATTTAGCTATTTTTAAAGTTATATATTGATTTTGTTTTTACAGTGGTTTTTCTTAATTTGGGACTTACACACATTTACTTACTCTTACTAATTTCTTAAATGTGCCAATATGTATTTATTCTCCCAGATCAGATATTTACTTGGGTATGCTGTCCTGTCTCATTGGTCTTCCTTCACCACTACATCCACAAAGATCTTGAAAATTTCTTGAAATTGATCCTGGTTGCTGTGGAGTCACTGTGGTCTTTCCTTTTCTTCTGTTTAGGGTTTTTTTTTTTTTTTTAAGATAACAATATATTGTCACAAGGCATTTGATTATCCTTAGTTTCCATACATCTAGAAGTACTGTCCTGGATTTTTTTTCTTCTTTTGAGTTCTTACCACATTAGTGTTTTTTATATTAGTCTTTGCACTCAATGCTAAAACTGTGAAGTCTTGTTTGTTTGTTTGGTTTTTACCAGAGACAATCTTCATTGACCTTTGGCTGTATATAAAACCTAAGTTCAACGTTTCTTTTCTATTAATACTGTAAAAATATGATTTCGTTATTTTTGTATCCAGTGTTGCTTTAATAGAGTTGATGACATTCTGGTTCGTTTTCCTGGGGTAATTTGCTCTTTCTCTCTGGGAGATTTAAAATTTTTTTCTGTGTTTCTTTAATGTTCTTAATATTAATATAATGTGTCCAGGTATGAAGTTGCTTCCTTACTCCTCATGATTGCCAATATGAACTCATTGTACTTGAGGTCATTCATTCAGCTCTATTGTGGAAAATTTATTGTTATTCATTTAAAAAATATCTCCTCTGATAATTCTGCTTTTATTCTTTTATGTTTTCCTTTGTATTTCTATGTCTTTATCCCTCCCTGCTGCTTTCTGAGAGAGTTCTTCAATTTGGTCTTACAACTGACTCCTTTGTTCTATATCTGATAGAGGTTCTTTATGTCTTTTCATAGCTATTATCTTGTTCATATTTTTTCACTTCATTCTTTTTTGTTTTTAATCATGTCTTGGTTTTGCTTTGGATTGTTCATACGTTCCCTCATTTTCTTAAGTAGATTTTTGGTGTTTCTTTTATATTTTTGGTCTATCTCTTTCAGCAGTTCTGCTTCAAATGCTGTACACTGTCGCCTTTAATATGCTGCTTTCTTTTTGAGGTAGCTGTACTTCTCAGTTACATGGCTATTTTGGCCTGTTCCTGTTCCTAACTGCTTTGTGGAAGGGCTGAGGGCCTAGTTTCCATCTCGCATGAATTTGAGAAGAGGGGAAGGAATGAGTCCAGGAAGTGGAACCCCAGGTACCACAGAACCTGTTTTGATAACTCCTCTTTGTTACCTGGCACCAGCTGAGGACACTAATCGGGGATGGCTTTAAGGTCTTTAGTAACAGTGCGTTTCCCTGGATTGTCCTAATGCAGGCCTGAATGTTTGGAGTGACTGTGAGGTACAGTACACTGGGTCATGCCATACCTGCTTTTTCCTGCTCCTCACCCTCTCGAGGGCTTTTGAGCTATACTATTATTATCCGTCACCCCCCCCCATATCCCCATATACGCTAAAAAATATCTAAATAAAAAGCAAGATAAGGACATTCCTTGTGAATCCCCAAACTGGATGCAAAGATTTGTAGATATTATTTGATCCTGATTTAAATTTTAAAAATTGTTTAAAAAAAGACAGAGGTAATTTATGAGATGATTGGAAATTTGAACACAAACTAGATATAAGATTAAGGAATTATTGTTAATTTTAGGAATAATGATGGCATTATAGTTAAGTTAAAGTCTTTAATTTTGGGGGGTATTTATTGAAATGTTTAAAGATTAAATGATATAATTTGTTTCAAAATAATATTAGAGACAGAGATTGCAGTGTAGATGAAATGAGGTAGGCCATGAGCTGAAAATTGCTGAAGGCTGGGAGAGGGCATATGGGGACTTATTTAACTTTTCTGTCAACTTCTGTTTATGTTTGAAATTTTTCATTTCATTAAAAAAAATTTTTTTTAAAAACCTGGATGTAGAAAATATCTTGGTATTATCTTTTATTCACAAGGGTTAATGTGGATGGAAAGCAATGAAAACATATTGGTAAGTAAATAATGACAAGAATAAACCATTATTTCAAGATATATGCTTTCTAATCCTAATGTAAAACTTGTACTCTTCCATTGCTTCAACAGCTTTTATTGAAGTCCATCTCTGTTCCCAGCATTGACCTTAGATTATACATTTATACTCATTCCATTAACAGCAAATAACAATGAATAATGCAGCTATAGTTTACTATTCTAATATGGGGAAATCTAAAATATGAACATGAGTATTTTTAAAGATATGTTATTGATTTTCTTCTCTCTTTTTATTTTTCTTATCTATGTTTTGGAAATGTCAAAATTAGTTCCTTCCTATCATCTAGAGAAGAGGTCAACACGCTTTTTCTGTAAAGGGCAAGAGAGTAAGTATTTCAGCTTTGTGGGCCAGGTGGTCTCTGTTGCTGCTACTTAGCTCTGCTGTTATTGGGAGTCACAGATAATATCTAAACAACTGATTATGTTCCATTAAAAGTTTATGTACAAAAGACAGACTGTGGACCAGATTTAGCCTGCAGGCTATAATTTGCTTATACCTGAGTTAGAGATACCTTGATATGTTAGAATACATTGTGGAGATAGAGGATACTTGGATAAATAAAAAAATTACCTGTGTTTAATAACTGAGATTTGGTTCCCTGAGAAGACAGGTACGTGAATTTTTTTTTAAGTTAGGTAATATTACCTGCATTAAACTTAGAACTTGCCCCTAATCCCATCCTCTATTCCTTGTAAACACAGAAATGGACAATTTTAAACAGAATTTTCATATGTATTCTGAGTATTTAACGATGAATTTTTGCACCTACAAATTACTATCTAGGAAAACAAAAAGATACTTTATTGATCTACAGGTATAATATATTTCCAGAACTGCTTTCCTCAGACACAGCAGGGTCTAGTCCAATATGTGTACAGCATTTTCATTATCCTTGCAAAATTGTATAGAAAGACAGTATGATATTATTATTGTTCATATTAATAGAATTATTCATAATGAGTTGTTATTAATGATGTGATGTTATAAAAAGAATCCTTAATTATTAATGGCATTGATATGGCATTATTAATTTTGATACTAAAATGAACATTTCATTATTCCAGATGCAATTATATTGTTAGACACAAGTTATTGCTAATAGATTATACTTTCTGCAGCCTTGTTTTGGCACATAGTAATTAGCTGTAGGTTTATATTGCTGAATAAAAAACTGGCATTGGGGTTTTATTTCAGGCTAGTAGAGGATCAGAGCATTGACTTAGTGGAATGGGGCAGGTAAGAAGAATCACTGACCACACTTTGTTCGTCCCATGTCCATTCTGCTCTGGATGATTTCTCAGTTATATATTTGAAAGGAAAGCATAACTGACAGTACTAGTATGTAAAGATTTGGCTGGTGAAGGGTCTTCTGTCATGTCACATTTTCTACACAGTAAATCAACACAGAAGTCTCTCTTCTGTTCAGCATTGGTTATTAAGATGTGATATTATCCTGTGATTTATATCATGTTGTCACAATGCATTTCATTTTGCCTTGTTTCAATAATACAATGAATTCTTTCATAATTTCTTTCAATTTGCCTCAGGAGTTGTAATATATTCCAGGCTTTTATTTCTTTATATTCTGCTCAGCCTTATTAATACAAGTGAAGAAAGTATATCCCTCCATAATTGCTTATAGCCCATACAGTACAATACAGCATATTACCTCATTTTAGGTAATTCTTTCATAGTGCCATGATATTCTAACACTTAAATGCTCTGCGTAGAGGCAAATAGCCTTGCCAATTACTTTATAATCTTGGTCAACTTCAACTGGTTATTCCCACACAGCACTTTAGTATTTGTCCCTTAACAACCGTCCTGCACTTTAAAAATCCTCAGCCCAACTTGAAGGGCAGTTGAGCAGAAAAGCTAATAGAAGGAATGAAATCTTCTCAGGCAAAGCCTAGAGCAGAATTTCCTAAGGCCTCTCTTGCCCTCTTCATGCCTGCATCCCCTCTTGATCTCAGCACATATAAACACAGTTACTCAGAGCTATTGTGCCTATAATGCTCTGATGCCTGGGGTTCAAGAAATCAGATGATCATTGTCTGACTTGAGACCGTTAGGACACGTTGAATTTTTGTCTGTGCACTTAGAAGAGTACTTATTTTAAGTAGTGTTTGAAGACTTGTTGCCTTTTTTTGTGTCAGTTAGTACTCACCAGAAACTTATGAGAGGAAATTACAATTGCCAAGAAATTGCAATAGATTTCTGTGTAAGTAAACCTTGAAATTCTTGCACATCTTATTCTCAAGATAAAAGTATTACTATGAAATTTGATGATTTGTTCTCAAGATTGAAATATTTCTATTGAAATTGATGATTTTAAAAATTTCCTTTAAAAATAGAAAATAAAAAGGGAAATGAAGAAAAGAAGCATTACTGTATCTTCCTCATAAAACCATGGTAACATCTGTAATATACTTGTAAAAAGTTCAGCATAAACAGTCTGAGATAATGTTTAAGCCATTCTCGAGGGGCAAACAATTATCTAACCAGAAAATCTTACACCACGGGTATTACAATTATTTAATCAGAAAGAAGACCACTGTCCAGAGGTAGTAATAAAAGTACTCTGAGTATCTTTATCTTTCATCAAGACCAGAGGCTTTGCTAATTTGTGTAGAGACTAAAGGAGAAATGGGTTTTCACTGGTGATACTGGTGGCTTATTAATTAGAATAATGGGTATTATAAATGATATTGGTAAAATTAATGTTATTCAATGTAAATGCATTCTCTGGAATATTTTAGACACTTCTTCATCCTTGTGTGGACAAACTGTCAAAGTCATGGGTCCTTGGTTATGCCTTTATGAGTGCAATGTGAGCTTCTCTTTAAGCTTTCTTATGTGCTGCCAGGTCAGAGGACTCTTGGTCCTCTGACTCTGACAAAGGGTTAGCTGAATTCTGCTACTAGAGGTGTATTGCACTTGCCTTAGGTAAAGTTTTTATGCAAGGGTTTTTCAGAGCTTCAGAGATGATGGGGATGTCAAACCTGTTGGACTGACTATATGACTATTTCTTATTAGTAAAGATCTGTGTATGTTACTATTGTTATAAACCTGGTAGCAACTTGTGGGAAGTAGCTAACCTTAACCCTTCACCTACTTCGATCTCTCTGTGGCTTTCCAGATATACTAAAAAGAACCTAACAATTTGTATGACCAAATTAGTTTAGATCAGTCCACAATCAAGTGGGAAAATAAAATACAAAATAATCTAGAATTCATTGTATCTAGGGTTCATGAGATGTTAATTTTCATCTTTTCCACTTACATTTTAGGTTGAAATGGTTCTATCCTAGAAGTCTGGTTTATACTTTTCCATTGATCCTTCCACTTAGCTGACATAATGGAGCTTTTCCTCAGCTTCAGTCCTCTTTGGTATGCTCTTGGGGCACAGCTATGCTAATGGATTCAATTGGTTGGAGGTCAGGAGTCTTGTAATTTGTGTCCTCCTGAGGGGAAAATAGAAAATCTGGCTTTATTATATAACAAAAAGGTAGAGTTATCTAATAAACAGCTTTGTTCTTGGGAAGCTGTAATTATGGTTACAGAATTATTTAAGTCCCTACATCTGTGTTTCCTATATCATGTAATCAAAAATGCATTCTTATTTTACATTACTGTTGCACTGTATTTCCCAAGTGATTTACATTCATAAATTAGCTTCTGTATGTGAGAGTTTGATGTGAAATGAGAGTAGTGACGGTCTTCCCTCACTTCCATGGGGAAGGTTAAAAAATAATATATTTTTATATCATCAGTTTTTCCCTGATTGATTCTTCATGTAGATTTCCATTTGCACAATTTCATTCACTACTAAAGTAGATAAAGTTATTTGAGTATTACATAACACCATTGCAACTACAAATGAGTAATTATAAAAGTGAAATTGTTTATTTTATTGTTAATCAATTTCTCAACCTGGTAAATAGTTTGTTTATTCCGAAAGGCCACCATCATTTTTACTGATGGTAGAGAGGGTAACTTGCCCAGAGCCACTCTGGGTCCAACCTAAGGTTAGAAGTTTTAACACTTCCTATAAACAGAAGAAAAAGTCCAAAAGCTCAATTGAACATGGTCAAAAGATATTGAATAGAAAATTGACAGAAAAGTAATTGCAGGTGATCCTTTAACATATGAAAAGGTGCTCATCCTATAACAAAACTATGTAAATTAAAACTATACTAAGTTATCATTTCTCACTTATCAGATTAAATAAAATAATAAAAGTTTTATAATATACTCTGTCGATGAGACCTTGGAGAAGCAGGCACTCGCACATTATTGGTGGGAAGATGAAATAATATAACACCTATGGGGAATTTGACAATTGCCTATGTATTACACTGTGAACTAGAAATTTTACTTCTAGGAATTTATCCTGAAGTTTCATTGCAAAAATATGAAATCTTATATACAGAGGCTATTTGTTCTGACATTATTTATAATAACAAAAGACTAGAAGCATTCCACATGCCTCTCCACAAGAAATTGATTGAGTAAACAATGATACTATATGGTGATATAGTAGTAAAAATAAGAAACAAGGAAGGTCATTACATAGTGACATGGAGTGATCTACAGGATAAATTGTTAAGGGAAATGCAAGATATAGAACAGTTTATAGTATGCTATATTTTGTGTAAGAAAATGGAAGACAAGGTAAAAAAGAGGATAAAAGGGGTAGAGACAGAAGCCAACATCTGTGAATGTACCTTGTCACATAGCTTTGATTTTGAAACTATGTAAATATTTGGTGTGAGTAAAAAAACAAAAGCAAAGGAAAAAGGAATTCCTAAAAATTGAAAGCAAACTAAAAATGAATTGAACCATATTGCTATCATAACTACACAAAGAAGATAATCACTTTAAGTGATATTAAAATAGTGTTTTATGGGCACATCCATCATAAGAAATAATCTAATGGGAATCTAAGAGGACCAGCAAAGATATGTTCAACTACATTTACTAGACTTATTGTTAATTATAACAGTGACCTTGTTATTTTGAAACAGATAGATGATGATGATAGATAGGTAGATAGGGTTAATGAAAAATTATGTTACTATCATTAGGAATCAAGCTTTCTGAGTAACAGAAAATACACAAAGTTATAAAATCAAAGAGGTTAGCTAAAAACTGTGATGAACTCCTGGCTTATTTCTATCTTTTGAAAAAGAATATAGTTTGTACCTCTGTTTAAGAAAAAGGCCTAGGAACAATGAAAAATCTATATAAAGCACCCGTAGCGGCTAGGGAGAGGAACCAGGACTCCTTGGAAAACAACTAATTCCAGGTCTTGGTCAGGCAATACGCAAACTAAGCTTATTCTAGAAAGTGAAAAAGAATTCAAAGACTAAAGGACACAAAAGCCTCTTGAAGAGTTTCCCTCTGGCCTGAGACAAAGCGAGTGTCAAGAAGGAAAAGAAAAGCATATCAAATACATTAAAATACATGAATTCGTAATGTATAAAAACATTAAAACAAAACTCATTGGTACCCATTAGTAGCACATGAATACATTATCTTAATTTTTATAAATAAAGAAAAAGAGTTAAGCATTTGACCTACCTTTCTTCTATGCACTATATTCCAAGGTAGCCTAATAGTCAATGTGGGAAAGTTCTTTGTTTTGAAAAGAATTCCAGCTAATAAATGCAGAAGAAAAGATAGGAGTGGAAAATTGTTATTTTTGATCCTTAATGAAATAATGGTGGTAGGTCTTGCTGGCCAATGAAAGCTAAATTCATTAGGTGAAAAATTAATTGGGAACTAGTTGATGGTTAAAAACCCCTTAACCCACTGCCCAATCTTGTCATCACTAAAAATGGGAAATCTAGATATTATGTGACTCATAATAGGATGTGATAGAATGCACACAGTATCACTTTTTTCTTTTCCTTTCAAATTAAACTTGAATTTATCCAGGTCTCTAAATCTCACTACAACTTTATTGGAATTAAGAGTTAGAGAGGTATTTATTAACTTTTTTTCATTATATCCCCACTAAGGAGAGCTTTGGGGCATTTTTTTCCTAATTGTCCCACCTGTAAAATGTTAATACTCTCCATATACTGTACATCTGCCTTTGCACTGTGGCCCCTTGGACATCTCCCCTGTAGACACATATCACCCCCACTGAGAACACTTGAGTTAGAGGAACAAGTTAAATGAGATCACAAGAAAGTAATCAATCAAATATTTAATGTGAAACTGTTTTTTTTTTTTCCCCAAGAAATCAATAAAATTAAAACCAAAGGGGGAAGGGCACTAATAAAAAATTACAAGACTTAAGAAACATAACATTGAAAGCAATGTATGGTTGTATAAAACCTAGCATTTTAAATAGCATTTTATAGTCACAATTCGAACAAATCAACTCTGAACAGATTTCTGTGACAATTAGGGAGATTTGAATAGGGACTTGGTATTAGATGATATTAAGAAATTATTGTCATTTTCGTGATATGGGACCATTATGTGATAGATTAGAAGAAATGTGTCCTTATTGGTAGAGATACATACTGCAGTGTTTATAGTTAAAATGATAGGATGTCTGAGATTTGCTTTAATGAACTCCAGAAAAAGAAGTAGGATGGAGTAGAAATGAAACAAAATTGGAAAATATTGATAATACTTTGAAACTAGGACGATGAGTAAATGAGGGTTCATTAAAATTTTCTATTCTTGTGTGTATATTGGAAAATTTCCATTAAAAATGTTATTAAAAATGCAGCATTTAAGCATATTATATTTTATTACATAATCCAATAAGTTGTTTAAGCTATGGGAGAATTATGCCAGCAAGAAAAATTTGGTCTACCTGATTAAAAAACAAACAACAAAAAAAAACCTTTCCACATGGTGCCGAAAAAAAATGTATAAAATCACCCATCTTGGCAACAATATTCATGGACTAATAGAATTTTGTAAGCAAAAATATGCTTGCTTGTTTTTTGGGTTTTTTTTTTCATTCATGGTCAAATGGACAAGTCCAAGTGGTGCTAGTTTTACTATTTTTGGATTCCCAAAGAGTGGCATGTCATAACTATGATTGTGTAGCCTCCTTCCTCTACATCAGTTTTCTCATTGTTTTAAATGTGGTTTTGGTGGGGAAAAATGTCAAACTGAAAAAATGGAAATTGTGATGTGTCCAAAGTTTGGCTGAAAAGTGCTGTGGCCTCAGGTCAAAATAGCTAGCCAAATGTGGCTTTCCCTTTACTATTGATAAACTAGTTGGCAGTGAAAATATTCTACTCATTTCAAACATATTGGTCTATGTATTGGATGCCAACAAAAAAGAATTTGAATATTCTTATGATAAAATTAAATAATAGTGTTGCTAATATGTATAATAGGCATAAGTTGTTCATTCAGTAAAACTTCTCAAGAGAATTGATGTTCGGCATAATATAGTTTCTCAGTAGAATTAATATTTGGCATGGGTCAGTTTAGTTTAATGCCCAGTCTTTGATCCAAAGTTAAAACAAGAATGCTGCATTTTTTTTCCTTTTGCATTCAATAACTTTTTTTTTTGTCATTTTTCTTTCAGAGGAACAGGGAATGTCATTAAAAGGAATGACCCCTTTTGGGTGTTTATTATTGTTGATGGTAGTGTTATCATTTTTCAGCAATTATTTTTAGCTATTTTTTAAATACTTTGCAGTGGAATCAATATATTAATGACAGTGTTTTCTTAAGTTGAAAGTGTGAGTATATATGCTAAGAGAGGAGGGAAATTTAACATATTTCAATATCTGGTACTAAACCAAGATTTATTTTTAAAATCTGCATATCAATAACAGATCAATAATAGAAATTTGCCCAAATGAAAAAAAATGTCAAACTCTGTCAAGTTCCATCAATATTCTATGGACTGATATTTTTTCTTTTAGGTTTACTGTCCATTTAAATTCTATATAGTGAGTATATAGTTGTGAATAGTTATTACAATAGCACTTTATCAAAATAACTTCATATTAGTTTGTAAAATATTACCATTTCTATTACTTCCACTATTATAATAAATAAATTTTGACAAAAGTAGAATTCCCAGAAAGAGGAAAAGAAAAAGAAAAATCTTTCCCCCTGGTAAAACCAAATTGCAAATTAAATAATGTATTTTTAGGCAATGATATTTATAGTAATTTGTTTCGAGGTTTTAATAAAAAATTTATCTCAAAATATGTAATCCTGATTCACTCTTGTTCAATACAAATAGTTTTTCAGCTAAGCTACAAATTTTTTAAATTGTGGAGCTGATTTATAACAGACTATAAGAAAAAAGGAGTTTTTAATAAAAAGGCAAAGTTGAAATTGCAGATAATGAATTTCACACGTTTCGCCATATTCAGCCCCTCTCTCACTGACTTTGGCTTGACTCGGGTGTGGTCTTGGTGGGCAGCTGGATGCGTTGCTGAGGCAGGTGAGCAAGGGGAGGGAGTCAGGACCTGTCTTACATGTGTGATATGCAGATTTCTTCCAATAATTAAAATATACAATTCACAGAAACATTTCTAATTAAGCAAATTTTTATTAAATGACTCATCCATTATAAATTTGGAGACAATTATTCAATATTGAAGTTAAAACTTTAGAAGTCATCAATTCTAACTCACTATGGGACACATAAATCGTTCTACAATTCAATCCAGAAATTGTTTATATATTTTCAAGATTGTGCTGATAGGTCAAAAATAAGAAAAATGAGTTCATTTAAATATTTATGAGCCATCTTGTCTCAAGTTAACCAAAACTTGAATCGTGCTCCCAAGAAGCCTCATTTTAGGTGAGATTATATATACATATACATATATACATATATATCATATATACATATAAAGTATAATATATATTATAAAATATATATAATATGTACTGTATATCATATATATATATAAAATCATGATATAAAGAATAATTAAATGTGGTAAGAGAAGTATAAAGTATTAAAAGAGTATATATGCTATCAGCCAGAACTAAAGCTGGAAATTGGAAGAAGATACGCAAAAACTTAGGCTTTCTTGGAGGAGTGAGTTTTTGACAATAAAGAGAGTGAGGATGTGAGAGGGGGGGAAAAGGTCACTTAGGCTGAGAGAGCACAGACCCTTCAAAGTATAAAAAGGCATAAAACTGAATGTATGTGACCTGATAGGGAACAGTGAGTAGTGCTGGGTGTCTGGACTATAAGCTCTATGAAAAGGTAATGTTAGAAAGATAGCTTATGGACAGACCATGAAAGATCCTAAAAGTCTTTTGAATTTTTCTTTAAGAAATGGAAGATCATTGAATAGGGGAATATGGTAACTAAATCTGTGGTTTAAATTAAGAGGCAATGAGAGGTGAGGATTGGAGCGTTAATAAGCCAGGAGGAAATCATTGAAAAGACTGCTGTCATCCTGCCAGTATGAGAAAATAGCAGCGGGCACAGAAAAGAGAAGACAGAAATGGGAGATATTGTTGAAACTGAATCAATGGGGCCTTGCAAGTGATAAGCTAAGAAAAGTGAATGAAAAAGGGAAAAGGGAAATGAGAAAAATGGCCAAGTTGTTAAATGGGATATAGAAACATAGGAGTTGGGAGAAAAGCGATGGGATCAACTGATAAAGTCTCCCTTTGAGGCCTAATGAGTTTGACTTATCGCTAGAAAATGCAGGTGGAATTCTTTCAAATGTCATTAGAAATGTGGATCTTAGGAGAGAGGGAAGGACTGAAGATGCAGGTGGAGAGTCAGTGGTGAATGGAGGGCAGTTGAGATCACGGAAATAGGAGGGAACTACCTGGACTGAAAGTCAGGAATATTGTGTTTTATACCTGGGTCTGCCAGCTGTCAGGTGGGATCTGGGCAGGTCACCCTCCCTCTGGGCCCCATCATTATACATCTATGAAATGGTCTTGTCCACTTCCCAGTAAGGTTATGGTAGCAATCACATAGGTTGGTGAAGTACAAAGCACAATACAGACTATAGTTCAGAGATCCCAAAATTTTAAATATTTGCCAGCCACTTATCAATTTAATATTTTCATTCAGAATTATGGACAAATGAATATCTTTTTTTTTCTTTTTTACTTTTCAGTTACATTTACGCCCCTTGAACAAATTTCTCTCCATATACGTATGATGTCTGTATTGTGATTTGTAACCTACAGGACATTATATTGAAAACCAGAGGAAGGGTGATGTGAGATCCAGACTAAAGCACGGGGAAGCCTTGGCTCTCAGGAAGCTTTCAGGTTAGCTGGAGCGAGAGCACAGGCACAGGAAGCATGTTAAGAACCAGGCCGGGCAGAACAACTGACAGCAGGTAACAGTCAGGTCACTGTGACTTTTAAATGAAAAAAAAAAAGACAAGGAATTATGTTCAGTTCAAATTGTAAAAGGGGGTGTGAGGCATGGATTCTTAGAGAGAAGTAAAGAAGGTGCTCCAGGCATCTATGAAGGTCTATCTATTCAAGTAGTAGCCATGCTAATGAGGACCGCTGTTGTCTATAGTCGCTACTGTTTGCAGAGAAGTCACTTGAGGAGCTCTGGCCCTTCAACTGGGGGTTCTGACTCAGGAGGTCTAGGATGGAAACTCAGGCAATGTATATATTTTTAACTCTTCCACGTGATTTTGATGTGTCTTGGCCCCTGGCTGGACAACTCTATGGAAGTGATTCGCAAAGTGGTTTGTATGCTGAAATGACTTGGGGATTTAAAAATTCTAAGATCCAGGCCATATCTGAGACCAGCTAAATCACAATAGCTGAAGGCAAGGCAAGGAGACACAGTCATCAATGTTTTTCAAGCTCCCCTGGTGATTCTAACGTGCAGACAAATTTGGAAACCAGTGCAGTTTTCTCTATCCCTTAATCCACTCCCCAGAAGAAGGAGAAACTCTTACACAAGTAAATAAAAAAAACGAACTCCCAAAACCCATCCACATATGCTAATGTGCTAAACAAAGGAGTTTCTATTGGGAAATGGGCAAGCATTCCTCTATCCCCTCCTTCCTTACTGGCATCTCAGTATCTTGGCTCCAACTCTTAAAAAAATAATTTTGTGTTGCTCTCCCTTCACTTCTCCCATATAGCTAGTGCTACAGAAGTGGCCTGGCTCATCCCACAAGGGAATCGTTCCTCTATTTCCTGTAGAAGAACAATTAGAAAAACAATGGCAGACAAGGGGAAGTAGCTATGAAATAGGACCAAAGGCGTAGATGATCTTTACTGTGTGTGATGTATTGTTTATTAAGTTCAACAACAGGTAGTATAAGCAGGTGGCCAGATATAAAGATGCCAAATTCTAGCTACTTTCAGATAGGACTTAACCACTAATTTCATACTCAGGTCTTTTTTAGGGAAGTTACACTGCTCCGTATCATGTTATAATGAGGGATACATGTCATTATACATTTGTCCAAATCCATAGAATATACAACACCAAGAGTGAACTCTAACGTAAACTATGGGCCTTGGTGATAGGGAAATGTCAATGTAGGCTTATTGATTGAACAAATGCACACTCTGATGGAGGACGTTGATGTGTAGGAACAGGGAGGATATTGGAAATCTCTGTGCCGTCTGTTCAATTTTGCTGTGAACTGAAAACTGCTCTAAAAAATAAAGTCTGCTAAAAAAAAAAAAAAAAAAAAAACAAAGCTAGTGGCCTCTTTCATGCTGGTATGCCTAGAGTTCCTTGGCTGCCACTGGCACAGGGAGGTCATATTGTCAAGAGAAGTAAAGAAAACTAATGTTAATTGATGTTCAGGGAGTGGGGCAGTCCAAGAAAGCAGAGCGTCAGGGAACACTGGCTGCTGGAACAGGCAGAGATTCAAATGGTTATATTTATTGAGCAGTCACCTTTGAGCAGGTCCCTGAGGGTGGAGGTGATGGCAGGAGGGGGAGTGCTTTAGAAGCAGTGATCTTTGTCAAAATAGGCCTAGGAAGCAGAGTCATTGTGCAGGGCTAGAGAAGATGGATATTTAGTCATATTCTGTTGAATGTCATTAACTCCAAGGAGAAAGAATGAATTGTGAAAATAACCAGGCAGGCCAAACAAGTCACTTATAAAGGAAGAAAAGTCATACCTACACTAAGCCTGCTCATAACATTAGATGAAAAAAGACAATAGAGTAATATCTTCAGAGTTTAAGGTATAAAAGTTTGTATACAAATGATCTATATCCAGTGAAGTTGTCATTCATGTATGAAGGTGATAGAAATATATTGTCAATGAAATGACATGCTATTCATTTGGGTGGGGAGTAATTATGAGTATAGAGAATCAGAATACTATAAATAATTAAAATATCAATTTTATAAATACGTATCAAATTTTCGGTCCCACAGGCACTACACGCAGCCATTCTCCTTAGAGGTCTTACTACCTCCCTGTCATGTACAGTCTTATATTGCTAGAACAGAGCCAAAGTCCCAAACTTTCCCCCTCTTTGTTTTTAGTCAGAGGAGGTGTCTCCCTCTCTAAGTCTTCTTCAGGGTAAGGTTGCCAGTTCAACAACAACAAAAGTTATAAGATGCTCAGGTATACTTGAATTTCAAATAAATAACATAATTTTAAATTTAAGTATATCCCATGCTATATTTGGGATATACTAAAAATTATTTGTTGTTTATTTGATATTCAAATTTAACTGAGTTTCCTGCATTTTATCTGGACACCCTATTTCAATAGAAGTCTCTCTTTCTCTGTTCCAACCCTACTGTCTCTCCAGGATGCTTAGCAAAACGGACTTAAGCTTCGGCGCTAAAAGTGAACTAGGGAGGAAGTAGTTGGCAGGCAAATTCTGCTTTCACTGAACCCTGAAGTAGTAAGCACAGAGCTCTGTTTCGTGGCTAATAGGGGAAGAAAAAAGGGGAAAACCCCAGGTGAAAACTTAAATTAATAGCTCAAAAGAGATATTTTCTCATAACCTTGACTTTCTTATTGTGGGAAATGTCTAGGTAAGAAATATAATGCTTGGGGAGAGAAAGTCCTCCAAATTTTGTCCTTCAATGAATACCAAGGCTTTTTAATAACAGGTAATGGTGGCGCATAACTTGAATAAAATATTTTTTTGCCAATTATGAAGTAAATTATTCACAGTCTCTGTGTTTGGTGCTGACTTGATCCATGTTTCTCACTTCTCATCACCAGCTTTCAGTGCGAAATAAACCAGATGCTCTTTTAAAAACATATTCCTAAAAATCTATGATTTTAAAAAGGCAATAGAATTTTCTTTTTTGGAATAGCACTGGAAGGAAATGGAGTTTATTTTTTAAAGAGGCAAATAAGTGAGAGAATTTCAGATTGATTTTCACTAATGACTATTGCCAGCAGAGTGTAGTCGGAGACCTTGGAGGGATTCCGCAGCCATTGCTTAAAATGTCACCGCCACAATAACACCCCAAGCCCCTGATCTCTGTCTTGTGAATGCAGATGTTGTTCATGAGGGATTTTAGAGTTTAGTATGTCATTTTCACATAACAAATAATCCAAAGCACTTGTCTCTGTCTCCTACCAGTAGGCAAATAACATATCTTTCACAGGTAAGCACAAAGCAGTTATTACCTGACTCCCTGATTTGTTTCAGCTACCAAGTTTCTCCCATGTGGCAAGACTGTCTTTGAGTCAGCAAGTGACTTCAGGTGTGTATGTCTTTTAGTTGAACTTTCCTTTATCTGGGATTCTGTTCTTTCCCCAGACTCACTCGTCGGCAATAATTGAGACCACTCTCTACCAAGTTGCTTAAATCAGGTAATCTGAGAGTCATTCTTGATTCTTCTCTTTGCCACACCTCTCACATCCAACCCTTGAACAAGTCCTATCAATTCTGTCTCCAAAATATATATTTGATCATCTCTGCTGCCGTATTTCAGACCTGGACTACAACAATAACCACCTAAAAGGGCTCTCTGCTTTCTTTCTCGTTCCTCTTGTATCCATTTTCCATACAGTAGCCAGAATGAGAGTTTTAGCAATGTAAATCAGATTATGTTATCTCCTTGCATAAAACCTTTCTAGGGCTTCCCTTGCTTTTAGACTAAAACCCAAACCCCTGCAAATCCTGTCTCATCTGACATCTGAGTACCTCTCCAGCTTGAGCTCATGCACACTATTCCCCAGTCACATTAGTCTTTCTTATCTTCAAATACAGCAAGCCCTCTTCTACATCAGAAACTTTGCACTTGCCACTTTCTCTGCCTAGAACGTGTGTCCCAGCGTTTTCACTGATTGCTTCTCCTCTAAGAGGCATTCCAGACCAGCTATACTAAATTTGGTTCCCACTTTACTCCCTTTTGGTAACCGTCCCCCATCACTTTTTTGTTTCCCTTGTAGCCCTCAGTAACAATCTGTAATCTACTTGTTAAATTTTTTCTCTGTCTTATTCATCACTGTATTCCCAACATAGTGTGTGTCACAAAATATGTGATGAGTAAATATTTACTAAATTTATAAACTCCTTAATGCTTAGTGTATTGTCCTGCAAACTATGAACGCACAGGACAGGCAGCACAGTGACGGAAATGATATCAACAAGGTCATCCACATCCAGGAGAATAGGCTTCCCCACCTGATTCCAATAGATGTGATATTACTAAATGTGGGGCTCCAAGAGATATGGGGATATATGTATACGTATAGCTGATTCACTTTGTTATAAAGCAGAACCTAACACACCATTGTAAAGCAATTATACTCCAATAAAGATGTTAAAAAATAAATAAATAAAGAGTAGTGAAAACAAACAAAAAAAAACTAAACTAAATTAGTAAATAAATTCTTATGAAAAATTAAAAAAAAACAACTCTAGAATTTATAGTTATTTTTTCTTTGGGTCCATGGCTAAGCAACCTTGTGTTTTCTGTCAAGAGAAAAAGCTGGCAGCTGTCAACATAATCAGCATATTCAACATATCAGCAGAGTTGCATAGGAAAGTTCTCCAAAGACCTTACCTATGACTGGAACTGCAGTTCTCATTTTGGATTTAGCAGCAATCTGAATTGTATCTCATAAACTTCTTGATTCCTAGAGGCATTTTTATAGGGTGTTTTGGTCACAAACTTAAACTTGTGCAATTTTGTAGATTTATGTGTAGTAAGCTTCTAATTGGAGTATTGATTTTTAAATCTCTATAACTATTTATTTTAGATGCAATGAAGCATTATCATAAATAATTGAAACTCAGATAACAATGTCTAATTACAAAGAACATCTTATGATCTGAGATAGTTTTTATTGCATTTACCATCCAGTAGCCCACAAAATATAGCAGTTCAGTTAGCTGCTGCTCCTATAGAATAAAAGATTAAAATAAAATAAAAGTCTACAAGTGCTTTTGATTTCAGTTATACCTGCAGATTATTTTTTAATTTGTACATATTTAATAAGTAAAAATCATAAATAATATATGTATAGTATTTTCTATGGTAGCTTTTCTTTCTCATCCATCCAGGCTTTTAATAAACACTTACCGAGCCACTGTCGTGTCCCGGGCTCTAGACTAGATGTGGGAGTCCCAACAGTAAATAAGGTAGATGGTATCTGGTTCCTCTTGGAGTTTACATTCTAGTATGGCAGACACATAGTGCTACATGACCTTATGCAATTTGTTTAATCTATGAGATGGGAGGCTATAGTATATATAGTGTGGGGAAAAGGTAAGATTGTAAGTGAAGACTTCTTGGAAGAAATAGGACCTATTGAGGCAGAGTGTGGGAGAAATGATTCCAGGTAGAGGGAAGAGCACGTACAGAGGCTCAGAGGCAAAAGAGAGCATGGCTAGAGGAAGGTGCAGAGATATATTCAAAGGGTCCAGATGATACAAGGTCTTATGAGTCTAATTAAAGATTCTGGACTTATTATAAAGACAATGGGATTGAATTGGGAATAATGTGATCAGATTTATGTTTTAGAAGGTCTTCTCTGGATGCATTGTGGAAACTGGATGAGAGGGAGAGAAGACACTAGGTGAGGAAATTGCCAAAAATAAAACCACTTTTTAGTCAAAAATATAATGGGGTAAATTAAAATTAAAAATAAAATGCAATGACAACTCCACACAGATGGTAAGGTTCACAGAGCCAAACTTGGATTAAAATGCATAAAATATATAAAATGTGATCTAATCAAATGCAAGATATATGCTAAATTCATGTTCTACTGAAATTTAAGCTTCTCAAAGAAGGAAATAGAAAAGTAGAGCAAGTGAAGCCACATTAGCACAATTACTCGGTGCATTCCATGTAGTCATATGAAGTACATTTTCCTTTAATAGGAAAACCCAAATGGTCACTGTGGCTGAGCCCCCAAACCCAGGAATGTAATGGCATGTATCTATGGCATTTCTCAACCAACACCTTTGCAGTATTAACTCCTTATCCCACCTGATATATAAAGCCCATTATAATCCTAGTGTTCTATAGAGAATCCAGGGTAAAATTATTTGATCTCAGACAATTATTTAAGGGTGATATATAATGAGATGCTTTTTGTTCTTTTTCTGAAAAATGTCACCGATCATGCACAACGTCACCTTGAACACCAATGACATGGTGTTTAGATGTCCTGGTTTAAAATATAGATAATTTATTATTTCCTTAAAAATTTTACAACTGCATACCCCAGCAATGTTAAAAGACAGCCGTTTTGACTTGTTCCTCTTACCACTTTATGCAACTTTCTCTAAAGAACGGCGAAATACTTCAAATACACCTTCAAACCTGCAGATAGGGCAAGCTTCTAACAGTATGAATTGAAATAAATTGTTAAGTGCATGTTCAGTTCCAGATTTTGAAGCAAAAATAACTTTGAACATTTTGGGGCTAGAATTAACAAATATTATAGAATTTCCTTCCCACATTTGAAATTTTAATTTCATAGTATTTTCAGTCCTCTGGGCTGAAACGAGGACCAGATAATATTTTAGCAAAAAAGGTGTTTTGTTTTCACGCTTTCATCATGCAAAAATAACCCAACTAATTTAGTTCTAACTTTCAAAAAATATTCAGTTTCATACAGAAATCAACTATGTAGTTCTCAGGCCAAAACGAATATTTATCAGAAAACTCTGAAGCAAAGATTTTTATAAAAATATACTCTTCCATAAAGCTTTATTTTCAGTCATTTTTGACATGATGTAAATGAATTACTGTATTATTGCCTACTAGTTGTCTCATCCTTGATCTGCCAGGATTTTGTAAGACTTTTTTGTATAAATTTTGATCATTTTAAATAAAAAAACCTGGGGCCAAGCTTGAATATTGTATATGTTACAATAATTATGAAAATAGTAGCAGTTGACATAGATGTGGTGATCCCAAAATGCCAGAGACTGGGCTAAACGCTATATACACATCATCTCTTAATTGTGCCACAATCTTAGGAGGGAAGTATAATTGTTATCCCCAATTTATAGGTAAAGAAACTAATTCTAAAATGGATTAAATAATTTGCACTGAACTACTGTGTTGGTGTGTGATAGAGCCAAGATTTCCCTATACCCTGCCTTTTTGACTCCAGGCTCACTCAAAAGTGGTACCACCTTCAGAAACAGCCTCTGGCATAGCACTAGTCAAAACAGAGTGAACAGGAAGAACAAGGATAATGAGACACTATCATGTACTATAGTAGATACAGAAGAAAAACAGAAAACTGAAACCCCCTGGTAAGTTACATAGCAATTGGATTTATCCATTGTGTTAAGTCTATGTGGATTAAATCAACAGATGTAAAAACCAACTTAAAATCATTTTTGGTGTTTTAATACTGGCAAAATGTGGTATCAGCTTAATAATAGCAATATGTCATCTTAGTTGTTAGGATACTTCGGCCAGAATCTCAAGCCGTCAGTGGCCATTCTAAAGACTTTGGATCAACACAGAAAATATGTTTTATCCGGTTTCCCTTAAGGTTTTCACTCAGCTAGCTATTCTGAGCACTGCCTCTAAGAGGATACTGGCATTGTTTTAGGTGCTAGAATGAAGGACATTCAGGTGAGCGGTAAATGGATCCTGACCTTAAGGAACTTATATCTTATACATAGAATCAGGTGAATAAAACAGGTAAGGGAATTACAAAGTATAGATTGTCAATAATACAATTATGTATAAAGCCCAATGGGATTTGAAGCAGGGAACACTGGCCTATAAGGCACCCGTGATATGCTCCAGGCTGAGCTCTGACTTTACCTCTTTCCACTCTTCCCCTTGCTCACTTCTCTCCTACCACAACGGGACGATGTATCCTTTTCTTGAAAACTCAGAGCTTAGGAGCTTTATATCTGTTCTTAACTCTGCCTGGACACTCTTCGGCCAGCAGGGTGCTTGGTGAGCTTCTTCTCATCTTTCAGGACTCAACTCTAACACCACCTGCTCAGGAAGGCCTTCCATGACCCTTCTTCCTAAAGTGGTCCTCTTTCATCACTCTTGGTCAGAGAACCTCACTTATTTATTTTGCAGTACTTAAAACAATCTGATAATATAATGTAGTAATAAGTTATATTTTGTACCTTTGAGTATGAGGTAACTGTGAGAGTGATTAGGTGTCCATACCATGGATGAATGGTTAGGTTTGAGGCATCAAAGACTTGATGATCAGGGTTCATGTCCAAACAAAATTGGAAACTTCGGCTACTGCTGGGAGCACTCCTGCACACAGGCTCTAGAAGTCAGTCCCAGTTCTAGATTCAGATGAGAGTTGGAAGGCAGCTGAGAGGTCTATTGTCACCAGGTTCTATCTCAGTAGGTTTGGCTTGCGTACCAGAACCTGTTTTCCCAAAGTTTCCCAAAGACTCTTCCGCTGGCTAGCTTCCAAGTACAGTTCTCTCTGGCAACTTCTCTGTAGGATCGTTATCTAGACACTCCTCCAACATTTCTAATGATCAATAACTGAGGATTTCAAAAGCATGTATTGATTTTAGATACATAAAATCTTGATGTTCTTCCAAAATTTAACTGAAATTAGCCCTCCCATGAACTTGGAACCCTCTCATTCTACTCATAAATGTAAGCCTACACCTCAACACTCCTCTAAGTCTTTTGTTTCACACTATTTCACATATTTAAAGACATCAGACACCTTCCCCACCACACCTTCTATTCTTTGGGCTAAGTATCTTCACTTCCTTCTATTTTTCTTCCATTTAAGTAACAAATATTTGAGTTACTGCTACCTGGCAGATACTGGGATTGGCACTAAAATAACGTTTCCATTCCTTCCGTAATCCTAGAATTTTGCAGCTGCATCAGCAATTTTTCTTTTGCACACTTTAAGACCTCATTGTCCTTTAATGTGGAAAGTACACATCAAATAATGTTCTCTGTTAGCTCATTTGTTGAACTGTACGTTACCTTGTATTCTAGCATTTCCTTAACCTGTCATTCTCATATCTTCATCACAATTTTGCTATATTTAGATACTACCAGTACAACTTGATGATTTTCTTTAAACTTTCTTCCTTTTGTACCTAAAATTTTTTTATAGAAGTTTTTATGTCATTGCCATCAATAAAACACCACTATCACTTTTTATAAATGGAAAGAAATTATAAAATAAATACAATGAAAATGTTACTACAGTTCAAAATCAAAATTAACTGTATGTGTCAATAAATATAATTGATGTTTTAAATGCCTACTTTAAGAAAAAAGGTCCTCAATGAAAAGAATGGAACTATTTTTACTAATCACTAACTTGATAATGAAGAGAGGCACTACGTAAATGAAGAAATATATTTGGTTTTGACATTAATTATCTTCTTGAAGTTTTATTCATATATATCCCTAGACCAACAAGTGATGAAAAATTAGCTATATTGTAATTAAATGGTTAATGACAATAGGGAGCCCTTTGATAGTGGGAAGGATTTGCAAAGCAAAAACTTGGTCATCATTTCCTAGTCATTGAACTTAGCCTTCACTCTTGCTTCAGGAGACAAAAACATAAGAATCCTGTGAAATGAAAACAGCTCCCAAGGATGGCAGGCTGGACACATGCATTATGTGCTCTACTGCTCCCACCATTCCCCAGAAAAGCCCTAGTATAACCTCAGTAAGGGAATGAAGGAGAAAGGCGCTCATGGAAACAAAGAAAATGGGAAAGAAGAGAGCAGAAACAACTGACAATAAATGGAAAGTTTTTAACTGATTTAACAGATCTGAAAAGATGAATCCTTACCTTGCTATGGAAGGAGCCAAGAAGCAATCTGACTTACACTGCCGTGAAAAATTCTCAGAAGGCTCAGTAACTGGGTGATAGCAAATATTTCTGAAAGCATGGATGATGGTGGGGCTAAAAACTTAAAGAATGATTAAAAGATTATTTAGGAAGCAATCAGAACCCAACGATACCCTCCTTAGCAACTGGCAAATGACTGGAAGTTTATTCTCTGGAAGGAATAAAACTGAGGTCACTGGACTCAAAGGAGCTAAGCACAGTTGAGGTCAGGAGTACCACACTGAAACTGGAAGTGTTGGTGAAAGCTTTCATCGTGAATATGGAATCTCGAACCTTATTTCCCACCCAAGTCCTGAAATGCTAGCACCCATGATTATGCCATCCAAGCAGGAGGCTGGAAGGAATTTTTCTGAAGAATCTGACTTTATTAACCAGCCCACAAGAAAAGAGCTAAAGATGCTGACATCTGAGTTTTTATCCCCAAACCCCAAAATGGCTCAAAAAAATCACTTTGACAATGCCTACCTCCACATACAGAGGTTCTATCTGGCTTTTTACTTGCCCACTCAGATATCAGTAGATATTTGAGAAAAGTCTCTAACGGGAGAGGGAGATCAAAGAAAACAATCCAAATAAAGCAATCAGTGCTGTGAGCACCACATAATAGGAAATAGTGATGTGGTCACTATTAGACTCTCTGGTTTTCATTTAATAATCAGTAAACATCGATTAAGCCCCTGCTGTTGGGGTTTGTGAACAAATGTGAGATGAACTGAATCAGACAGAAGGAGATCATGATGTGAATTATTTTCCTGAAGAAGTTAGATTGGAGGACACATCTTGAGGGTCTAGCTGAAGGTGCTTGCTGACACTTTGCTAGCTACCACTCACAGACCCCCCCAGTGCAGACACTGGGGAGACCAGATGGAGGAAACTTTTCATCTGCAGAGCAGGCACAATGCTCTGACCCAGGAGGGTCAACTGATCTGAGGCAGAAGCAAAGAAAGCAAATCTCCAGCAATTACAAGTTTTTCTTTGAATAGTTTTACCCAGTGAGGGGATGGGGACATACCAATGGCTGTCACCCACCAATCTAGTAGCACTTTCTTCTTCCAGAGACAAGTGAGTGAAGGTGGGAGTGGAAACCAGCAGTGCTGCTCCAGAGGAGGTCCCTCCACATGGCAACATGAGGAAGGGGGAATAAGTGTTCCCCTATAACGCCTGCTGTATTCTAGGCTCTTTTGCCTGTGAGCTGAAACCAGACCTATTCTTTTCCATGCTGTCATTATTCAATTTACATTTATTTCAACTCATCTTTAACCTAATTACTTTTGGACAATTTTTTCAAAGTTTTCACATATTTTCAAAATGTAATGATAACCAACTTACCTACCAGTTTTTGATGTACAAATTCGAGATCTTGTCCTTTCTACATATGTATCCAAATAAATAGCTACTATAAGATACAGCTAAGGATAAGACCCTATCCCTCCATGGTATCAATGGTATATCACATGATTTTGGGGGTATGGTCATTTGACCAGTTTATAAATCTACTTACCAATTCAGTTCAAATTTCTTTTCACCAAGATAAGTCAAATCCTCTTATCATGAAGGAAATATTGAGACTTTGATCAAATTTTGTTCTAAAATTCACATATTTGATGTCCACTGCAAATTCTTCATTTATTTATGTTGTTTTCATTTTTTTTTCCAAAAAGAAAAGGATAAAAGATGAAAAAAATGGATTTGTTTAGAATGATTTGTTCTAGGTGAATCCTTTCAACATAGTAATGAGCATCACTTTATTTTCCCAATGCTAAGCTAATAACCTTTTAAAAATCTTTTACAGAATTTTATCAGTGACAGGTCATACTCATTTCCCTGAAGTTTCCAGACTTTTTTTTCTTTTCCTTTTTCTTTTTTTTTTTTTTGGAAATCAGAAAAAGCTTTCCCATTTCTGGTTTCTAGCAAGGTTTTGTCAAAGGTTATCAGTTGAGGCTCTGCAGTCATGTCTGTAACTTACTTCAGTTTTGTAGCATGAAATTCACCTAGCCTAGAGATTTGGATTCGTTTAAAGAATCTCAGTTCTTCCCTACTGTCTTCTCACATTTACCTCTTCATCATTTTTAGCCTTTCCGGTTTGCAAGTCATTCTCCTTGAAGAAAAAGACAAAAGCAAAATACTTGTGTAGTTTTCCTTTCTCTGTGTCAGCTGTCAAGTCAATCTCTTTCCTCGGTAATAGAATGATATAATATCTGTGTAGAGTCTGAAAAATCCTTTTTGCTCAGCATTTGTCTAAAAAAACACTCCTAGAAGAGAAGAAAGAAGAGGTAGCAGACTATTTTTGTACCCTGAATGTATTGATTTGCTTCTTGCCCACTGAGTCATCTATGGGAGAGTGATTAAGCACCCATCTTCTTCGTGTCAGATATTATACTGAATATGGATGATAGAAAAGTAGAGACTATGTCACTCCTGCTTAAAATACTTTATGTTTTAGTCACTGGATGTATGTTGGGGTCAGAGCAGGAAGGCAGATCAGAAAAGTAAACCAACAAAGAGAATATGGAGATTAAGTATTCTAACTGGGTGCCAAAGGAAGGACACTTGGCCAAAGCTAGTGCTTGGAGTGGGAAGGCTGTGCAGAAGAATCAGGCAAAGCTTCCATTAGGAGTCAACTTTTGAGCTGAATCTTAAAAGGTGAGTAAGAAATAGCTTTCTGGATAAGAGGAGGTGGGTCAGAGTAGGTAGAGGAGACCATAAACGGTTAGAGAAGGCATGTCCACTTAAAAATCGCCAAGTGCTGGCATCTGATGAAGTTAAGAGGTGATGAGGTGTGTTCTTTCTTAGTGATGCTTTTTTTTAAAAGTACAATTTTCAGGTAGCTAGTTTAGATTTTCTCAAGTGTTCTTTGTCTCGCTTCCTTGCATGCCTGTCGAGAGCTTGTGTGTAAGAAGTGATTTAAAACTTCGTGCTGATCTTGCCTCGTTCACAGCAAATTTGTAACTCCTTCTGAAAGCAATGTCTTTCTTCAAAGGCTTTGCACAGCAAACATCTTCCATCCTGAGGTGCCCTCGTTTCAGGTGTTTTGTTATCTCTTATACTAATATATTTGTCCCACTGTTTCTAGAACAGAGGGCGTTATATGAGAGAACATTGGAATTACTGAAATCCTGGATTTTAAATAACTCAGAGAGTAGAGAAAAATAAATCATGAAAAACAGAGTTCATAGTATAACCAATAGAGTACCACTATAATTATTTATTCATAATATTTCATTTTGGCCTAAAATGTGTCTTTTGTTTGTACCAGATTATCATTCACAGAAAATGATCTCCTCAGACAGATGACAGAAATGTTCTTCCCTGTTTTCTTCATAAAATTTAGATGATGCTTCCCAATTAAAATGACACCGGGCTAGCAGCCTTCCCCAAATTCCTATTAGAGGACATAAGAAGACATTGAAAAACAAACACATAAGAAGACATTGAAACACAAACACACACACACACACACACACACACACACACACACACACACACACCAGATAGGAAGCCTCTTTATGCATTCCCCACTTTCTTTTCACAATTATATCATCCCTATCTTACTTCAAAAATGTTAGTTTCGGGCTTCCCTGGTGGCGCAGTGGTTGAGAGTCTGCCTGCCGATGCAGGGGACACGGGTTCGTGCCCCGGTCCGGGAAGATCCTACATGCTGTGGAGCGGCTGAGCCCGTGAGCCATGGCCACTGAGCCTGTGCATCCGGAGCCTGTGCTCCGCAATGGGAGAGGCCACAACAGTGAGAGGCCCGTGTACCGCAAAAAAAAAAAAATGTTAGTTTCACCAAAAAAAAAATTAAAATAAAAAATAACCCAAACTGGCATTGTTATTCTGACTGAGGTGGTCAGGGTACCACTTCACCCAAGGTACTGTCTCACTTGCATTCAGAGACAACAGTTCCTGGGTAACAACTCTCCAGGAAGAAGCCAAGTCACAATCTTTGACCTTATGGTAGCTGTGGAAAGAGCTGTCCAGGCCACTCCAGCCCATGAGTGTAAAATGACATCACATTAATTTTTATGCCCACATTACATTGGCTTGAAGCTCTTTCTTTTAACTGTCAAATGTCAAAACAATTCCTCCGTCAGAAATTATCCCACCAGAATTATTCTGTAATTATTTCTTGAACCCCCAGAGAGGGTATATATCATATGTATTCACAAACAAGTTCTGTCAAATTCCATTCCTAAGGGCATCTGCCATGCTCCTCTTTTCTGCTACAACTGTGCCCAGTTGAGGTCCTCCACCTTCAAGTCCATCCTCCACTTTCAAGTCCATCTAGAGAAACCTCACAGTGGTCCTGTTGATGTGACAGTCATAAGACACCTATGTTTAAGCAAAGATCTCCATGTTCTCAAACCCTCCAGAGAATTACTAGATTTTATATGGAAATGAGAAGAAATACCCCTCTGTTAATGTCTCAGCCATATTTAATTAGTTGGTCTTCTAAGCAACTCTGGTTGTCACTTGACTATTATAAGATTATTTCTTTCAGCGTCTATGCTCTGCTCTGCTCTTTTCCTCATAAAAGTAACTTTCAGCCTGCCCTACACACAAGAAAACACTCTCCTGCCCCCACCTCCCACATTGCCCATTTCCATAGGAACAAGCAACAAGCAACAGTTCTGACAAGGTCTATTTTAGTTTACGCTCTACAAAGAAACGTTTCCTCACACTTCTATCCAACTTCCACCCCAACATGCCCAAATCAAACATATAATACCACACACACACACACACACACACACACACACACACACACACACACTCCCTCCCAAAATACAAATGGCCACAGCTACATTACCAACCAGAATGCTTCATATTATCAATAGTGAATTTTTAATTGTCCTCAAGAATATTGGTGGGTATGGGACAGATAGTATTACCCAAAAAGGGGTCACAACTATATCTGTCCTCCCACATGCTCTTCTTACAATGTGATTTTACCACTCCTCCCATTCAGAGGCACGGGCTAGGTTCCCTCTTCTTGCATGGGTGGATTTGTGTCTATAGCAGAAGTGACACTGTGTGGTTTTCAAGGATACGCTGTAAAAGATGGTACTATTTCCACCCGATTTTCTCGGGATGCTTTGCTCCCAAGACCCAGCCAGCATATTGTGAGAAAGCCCAAGCAGCCCCTGTAGAGAAGCACCAGGGTCCGGGTCCACGTCCTGGCTGATTTCCAGCACCAATCTCTCTGACAAGTTGAAACTAGATCTCCCAACCCCGGGTTGATCTACCCTCAACACCCCAATGCAACAGAGATAACGTGTACCTGCTGACTTTGTAATAGTTGAGTTCAAAATTACACATTTTTGAGCAAATTAAATGACTGTGGTTGTCTGAAGCCATGGCGTTTGGGGTTGGTGTGTTATGCAGCAATAGATAGCTGAAATATAGTCGGGTACTGGAAGTGAGGCGCTCCTATAACAAAAGTCCTAAAATATGTGGCAGTGCCTTTGGGATCAGACAGCAACTATACGCTGCAAAAGTCTCAAGGACAGTTAGTGAAAGCTCACAGGGCTTCGAAGAGAGTATTAGCAGAAGCCTAACGAGACTAGAGGAGGCTATCAATTAGACCCTAAAGATCAGTGAAAAAGTGTTATTGGACACTGGAGGGAAGAGGACCCTTCTTATGTAGCACCAGAAAGTTTGACCTAACTTGCTTGAGTTGGGCTTCCCTGGTGGTGCAGTGGTTGAGAGTCCGCCTGCCGATGCAGGGGACACAGGTTCGTGCCCCGGTCCGGGAAGATCCCACATGCCGCGGAGCGGCTGGGCCCGTGAGCCATGGCTGCTGAGCCTGCGCGTCCGGAGCCTGTGCTCTGCAACGGGAGAGGCCACAACAGTGAGAGGCCCGCGTACAGCAAACAAACAAACAAACAAACAAAAAAACTTGCTTGAGTTAACGTGGAAAATAAGAAATGTCTAATGAACTCGATGAGCTAGTTAAGAAGATTTCCAGAAAAACTACTGAAGGTACCACCTGACTTTTTCTAGCTGCCTAGACTAAAATGAGAGATAGAGATGAGCTAAGAACTGATCTGTTTATAGGTGAAATTTGAGGAAATATAAATGATCCAGGACTTATGGGGGTCCCAAAATAAAACTGTTTCTCATTCCCATCTCTCCTGAAGGCAAACCATTCTCAAATTAAGAAACTAATCCTGGCCAAAGATCAAATCAAGGATGGTAATATCATTTATTAAGACCTTAGAAAGACTTAAGGTGATGCCTCAGAGTTGCCCCTTACCATCATATTGAAATTGTTCTCCACCTGTTGATTTCTCATTCAAGGCATTCAAGTCCAGTCACATACCTGAATACAGACAGCCCTTCCTGAACACATACCACATGTTCTCCTCTGGGAAAATTCTATACCATCTCACGTCTTTCAATGAGATAAGCGTCAAGTCTTACAGAGGCTCAATAGATACTTCTGGATACTAATGATGATGACTTAGCTTGTGGTCTTCTTGAACTGTGCCTGCCGAGCCCTGTTCAATTTGTAGATTTGGGAGCTTTTTTTTTTTTTTTTAAGTTTAAGATTGTTTATTATGCAGCAAGTAGATAAATGAAAAAAGGTATTAGCTTTATATTAAGGTTATTTAGGTACTTTCTGATGATTTCCCTAAAATAGCAATTCTCATGGGAGTGGATAATACTAATGATAATAAAAATACTTAAAATTTATCAAGCTACCTAGTTCAGCATTATTTAAATGTTCAATATTGAGGAAAAAGGTAAATTGTATTTTAACTGCTTGCTTGACTATTTTGAAATTTTTTGAAGTGCAGAAATAACTTAGAAAGCACTCGTTTGTAAAGTGTGTGAAAAAAGACATCATAATATTATTTTCACATGTGACTATAGCTATGAGAAAATAAGTATACCAAAAAAATAAAGAGTCAAACCTAAAAACAAATACCATGCAAGGCTAAGTTAGTGGAAATGCATTCAAGCAATTCCCCCAAATGATGTGACTATAGATGGTTTTGTTCATCTTTCTTCTATTTCTCAGTAATTTCCAAAATTTCTAAAATATTTATTATTATATTCATAATAGAAATACACAGTATGCTAGATATTTTATATGCTAGATATGCTAGAATATTTTATAAAAACTAAATTATTTGATGAAACCTCAGCACAAAGCATAATTGTGGCTTTCTGGCTGTTAGTTGTCATTTTAGGATTTCAGGGCAAATAAAACATAACATAGTTATTTTACTTTCTTGAAAAGATTTTTAAAATATGACTAGATAAAACTCTTTTCTTCCTTTTGTTTTATTTTCCTACTATTCCTTGAACAAAATTTAAAAATTTCGTACTAAATACATCTTATTCATCTTTCTACATATATAACTAATTAGCACATGCCACAAAATGGCCTTTCCATAAATATTGCTCCCTGATTCTATGGATCCTTTCTGATGACTCCTCAGCTTTCTCACAGTACCTTCCTGTATAGTATTTGGGGAGATAGATGCAATTTTTTTCTCTTAAAGAACTATGCTTCACAGATGGTTTTGACTACCTTGTCTGTGTAGATAAATCCCCAGTTTCTGTCTTCATCGCTGTCTCCTCTGCCAGTCTTGCCTTTCTCAGTGTTTTGCTAATACCTTCACAGGGCATGATTATGCACTGAAGACTTCATTATTTCTCAAAATTTCATGCTGATTTTTTCACCTCTATAATATGCAAAAGTTTTCCTCTCTTATTCATATTTGCTATTCAGTCATAACCAGACTACTTCAAAATTATTTATCTGCTTCTTCCAACTAATCACTAAGTTTTCTTCATTTCCCTCTTTTCCTGCTGTCCTGGGAGTAAAAATGAGAAAATGTTTTGTTTGGAGCAAATGAACAACTCAAATACCTCCTGCATGGAGCAGACTTTCATTCAAACCTAATTCTTTTCACCCTTCTCTTCCAAATCCATTGTTCTTGTTATGCCAGACAAGCACAGATTTCTTTCCTTCTATTCTCTTCATTGTGGTCAGACTAAATCCCCAGGGTCACAAACATCTTTCTCATCTATCCCTCTGCCACCATAACTCTTCATCATAAATCCCCACTATCTCTAATACAGATGATTGATCTGAAGCTGTAAATTCTCCAGTAGCCAACGCTATCGACTCATCTGATACTCCATGATCAGGCAAGCAAACTTGCTTTCATCAAACAGAAAGAAAATTATTTCAGAATCAGGGGAAAAAATGTTATCTGGGAGAATGAGTGATCTGGAGTTGTCAATAAGAAAAACTAACATTTAAAAAATCATTGAATTTATCTGTTGACAATTTTGTTTTGATTTTGTGTGTTGTTTGTGTGTGCCTGTGTTTGCTTACTTTTTCTGCTTGGGAAGAAATGGAAGATGTAGCCATAGTAAGGAAAATAGACCCATTTGAGCAAATCTGAAAATATAAGTTTGCTTGCTTATGGCAGATGAGTGTAATATGTGATTCCCTGTTTATAAACAGCACGCATTGTTAGGTAAATGAAGCACTTAAAAGTATGTGCTACACTTTCAAGTATGTGAAATACTTGAGTATATGTAGAATAGAAACTACACAAAATAGAATATGCAGAGTAATGCAATAAGTTTGCAAATAAATATGGAACATGTTAAACCTTGCTCAGATAACCAGGGGCAGACAAAGTAAAACAAAAATCAATTGCCGTTTTTTATATTGGGTTATCAAAAATTTTAAATTATGTTACAAATGTAGACAAGGAGGCCATGAAATTATCACCCTTCATTCTTGGTTGGAGGCATTATTGATTGGTACAAGATTTTGGAAAGCAGTTTGGCAATATCTACTAAGAGTAACAAAATGTTTGTAAACTTTGAGCCAATAACTGCGTGTATGAAAATTATTTTGGAAAAGTAATCCAAAAATATTCATTTTTATGACAGTAAAAAAAAAATAAGAGCTAATATTACTTCCCTCAATTACTCAATGGAAATTATGCTACAACTGAAAATTAGTATTACAAATACCATGCTATGAAAAATACGGACATATGGAAACTGATTTATTTTGATACTTTTACTGCATTTCTTCTAGTAAAAAGGAAACCTCAGTCTTTTTTTTGGTTGTTTTTGGCAATATATATATATATATTTTTTCCAAGCCACACAGCTTGCAGGATCTTATTTCCCTGACTAGGGATTGAATCTGGGCCCTCAGCAGTGAAAGCTAGAAGTCCTAACCACTGGACCACCAGGGAATTCCCAGTAAAAAGGAAACTTTAGAACACACTCTAGAAGCCATAGAACACAGTAAAATATAACAATTAAAATTGTACTATCCAGACATAAATGCTATTAGTATTATTTTTCATTTTGTTCCAGGAAAAGATGGATAGATTATTTGATAGATACACAGATATATAAACAGATATTACATAAATATAAACATAACTGTAATTATAGAGCTTATAGTTTGTTGTTTATTGTGTAATACTGATATTGAGTGAGAGGCAAAACAAAATTGAAGATAAGACAATGATAAGAAAAATAATTAGGGGAAAAATGAAGGAAATACTGAAACATTTTAACACTGGATTGGAGTAGTGGAATGTGGTTAATGTTTCTTTTCAGCTTTGCAAGAATTTTGTTCTTTTGCTTTGTTTTTGAGGATTCAATGAATATTTGTGATTTTGACTACCCAGATTCAAACACCCTTCCTCTTTGGAAGAATATCCCAGAATAAGTGGGAGGTAGGGTCTCCCACAACAGATGCTGAAAAGGGGTGGCTGGTTCCTTCCCCAGCAGCCTGGCATCTAATCCTTTAGGAGTGTGACATAGGCAGATCCCATTAGACATTCTTGTCCATGACTCTGAGACTTCGGGAGTGAGTAATGGGTGAATTTAAGTGACTGTGTAAAACAGAGGTATGGTCACGTGTCCAGGGGTAATAATGCCAGTAGCTACAAATTAATCAGACTCTTCTTGTGAGGAATTTTGGCTGTGCCATACATACCTCGGGGTCTGTGGATGAGTGTCCGAGAACTATGAACCAAACAAAACCATAGGCCACATATATTCTCTGCATACATGCATTTTTCTTTAAGAAGAATCCCTGGATTTCCTCAGATAGGCAAAGGATTTCATGACCCAGGATGGGCCAAGAGCCTTTGAGTAGGTCAGCATTACTGAGATGCCCTATTCATTTCTGAGTTCCACCTATTCCTTAGAAGATATCTCTACAAGACATTAATGCTTAACAGGCTGAGGTTTTAATGAATTGTCATTGATCTATTGTTTTAGTCAACGAATGAGGTAAATGGACGAATTCATTTGTTCAATTACTTAAAAAAAAATGTGTTGCCACCTTCAATCTGCGGGCATGGTTCGGCAGAGAGCATACATGCAGAGGAGGCCTCAAGGACTTTCCACGTCAGGGATACACACAGATGCATGAAGCCATTGCAGTCTTTTCCTCCTGGCAATATGGCAAGCTAGATGTCCTGAAAATTTCCCACTACAAAACATCTAAATACTCCAGTTAAAATACATATAGCATCCTCTTGTGATGAATGATGTCACAAGATAGTAATAGAAATCCTCCAGGTCCAGGATGTAGGTGAGTCCTGTAGCCACCAGCAAACTATAGTCCTGGGTGGCCCCAAGCTTTGGCTTTAAAGGACACGTGCAGAAGAAGAGAGACTTCTGCGGTCAATGGAAATCCAACACTGGGTTAACTCTGGGCTTTCCTGCAGTTATAAATATTGGATTCCTGGTGCTGCAAAAGTCGCCTTTCGACTGATATGTTTAGAGTTAAACAAGCCGTTCAAACTCTTTATATCTCAAGTCCCCCACTAATAAAATTTTAATAACAATACTTTCATTACCTTTGCAGATACATAAAAATATTAATATATGTTACATCATTGTATCTATATATGGACAGAATTCTTGCATCAGACTACCTAGTAGGCTCGAGATGGACTACCTTGGTATCAAGTCCTCACCCCAGGTCTGAACAACAGATCATCCATTTTATGCTTAAGGGATCACCTGGGCCTCTTTCCCCTGCAGGAGCTACAGGTAGGAATGCCTTAGAAGGAAGTGTAGAAGGAATTCTGAGGCTTTGTCTGTCCAACTAAGATGAATAAAGGGATAATTCCTAAAAAGAAATCTTTTCTCCATTATAAACGGGAGTGCAAGGAATCATTATTTCTTTTTATCCAAAAGAGTAACTTAAGCTCAATACTGTAATTCTTGAATTACAGTTTTCAAAGTCTAGTAAAAACAATAGAAAGAGAACACTTTTTATGCAATAGAGGATGCGTTACATGGCTTGATGTGTATTTTAATATATTAAAAATATGACTTAGGAAACTAACCCCAATAGGCTGGGAAATGCGTGATGCATCAGTCACTCATCCACATGAAGGCATGTGGATGTTAAGCAAAAGATAAACTATGTGACAATAGACTGAGTGGTGAGACTACCTAAGATTTGTATGTATTCTCTTTTGGGAAAGAGATAAAGGGAAATGGCAAGAGTCTGTATAATATATTAACTTGATTGAAGACTAATAATTAGAAAGGGTAGCTGAATCATAGATTACAGTTAGAAATATCACAAAATTTGGGTGGTTTGCAAGCACTAGCTATGAAAATATATTTATGAACATAGAGAGGTTACAGCTCTGAGTAGGCAATATCAAAATAAGATTAGGTTTTGAAAAATGTAAAGTAATGCATCTTGGATGAAAATTCACAGATAATCAGGGAAATGAAGCTACTGTACTTGGAAAGTAGTAATATTGAATGAAACCTGGGAGTGATAGTTACAGAAAATTAGTATAAGATTGCAGGGGATGATATAGTGGTTTATAAAAACTGTTTGGGCAGCACATGCAGAGATAACACATCGTGAGTCAGAAAAGTGTGTCCATGTATGAAAACCTCAGTAGCAGAAGGGATGTCATCATTCTGGAGGGAATTCAGAGAGCTACAAAAATGATTGAGGGGCTGGAAGGGCTGATGTGAGGTGAGATTAAAAAGAACTAAATATGTATGGCTTTTCCAAATAGAGACTGTATCACACAAAATGGAAGGTGCTCCCATGCTGAGGAAAGGGAGGAAAGTTTTCAAGGAAGTTTAAGCAAAGCTTATTGGGAACATTCTGAGGAAAACTAAAAACGAAAAGTTAAGGTGAAATAAGGGCTCCCTTGTGGGTTAAGTAGAGAAAATAAGTATAGCTTTCTGGTTCTCTAGCCCTATTTTCCTATTTGAAAATAATGCTGTAATCTCCTAGCCCTTCAGTTTCCACATTTTTAAAATCAGAAGTAATGATTCCTCTTTGGCAAACTTAAGAGTTTTGACTGGTAAGATCAATTCTAGCCATATTCATTAAAATATTATTTTAAAAAATATTGAATACAATCCTTAGCATCTAGTATAACAGGATACAGATTTTTTTTCAGTAATCGAGGCTTACTGAATAAAGTTAATCTAATAAATAAAGTTAATCTAATAAATGTACAGTATACTTAATTTACTTATTATTACTTTGATTATTACTTAATAAATGTATTGAGTTAAACATAGGCGTGCAATAAGAAAACTTGAACTTATTATGGTTTCTGACATCAGTTTACAGCCTCACGGATAAGTAAACATGTATTCAAGTACATAGGCAAACTATGGTAATAGTTACAATAGAGGTTCAAAAAAGAGCAGTTGAGATTCCAAAGAATCAAAAGGAGAATGTTTTGAGGTTGAGAAGAAGGAGGTGGCATTTGAACTGAGCTTTAAAGTGTAGGAGGAATTCAACAAGGAGGGATTGGAGGGGATTCAGGATTGAAGAGCCTATGAAGGAAACCTGAGGGAGAATACAAAACTCATGGCAAAAGCCATGAGTGTCCTGGTGTGGCTGAAACAAGAGACCTGGAAAAGTATGGCATAACACAAATCTGGACAGGTGTGCTCTCACTCACTGGAGAAGGACCACGGCTGGGACTCTGATGGGAGTTGAGACCATATATAGACCTAAGGTTTTCAAAGTTTTTAGGCTTTCATCAAATAAAATCTCTTAACAGAAGCCTCATCTATGGAACAGATAAAAGCAATGCTTCTCTGTTTGAAGTAGGTTTGAGGTCTAGACTCCTACCCTCCTGCATCCCTTGGATCTTCCTTCCTCCCCACTCCCAGAAGACCCCAAGGCCTCTCAAAAGACCCCTAGAAACTGTGGAGCAGCTTGAAAAACACAACTATTAGCAAAAGGAACAAACGAGGATTTTTTGAACAAGACAATGAAATGTCCAGTATAGACCTTTAAACAAGTAACTGGGAAAAATGGAGAGGGTAGGTTGAATGAGGGGTAGGGACTGTATGAGTCTGAATCTAGGTGGTAACTAAAGAATAGAAAAGATGTGGCTTTGATATTATAAAATCAAACAGCAACTCTTCTTGATTTACAAAAAAAGACTAGTTGTAAGAAGTAGAATAGATACTAACTCAGATTTTCAGAATGGATGACTGAGAACTTACAATGTCACTAACTGGAAGAGTGTGTGCATTTTTATTTAAAACATGATTTTGGTTTAAGTTTTGAACCTATTGTAGTCTCCCTTAGCATCTCTATTGTATACCAAGCCAACATACAATAATAAACTGTACTGGTTTAGAAGTTATAGATTGATACAGTTCCTTTTTGTTGAATCTTGAATTACAGAATTCTGTCACCTGCACCAGAGGCAGAAGATGTATATAGCAAGAATGGGATATCACTTTTTTAAGTGTATTCATTCATTCCTTCATTTGCTTGTTATATATCATTCACTAATCATTTAAAGGATATCGCATACTACAGTAGATGCTGGGGTAATTGAAGTTTTAATTATTTACTTATATTTTGGATAGATTATGAACCTCTAAACTCCTCTTCCAAATAATCTTTAAGAATAATCCTTTCATGTTAATATTTTTACATAAATACAATATTTTTTTCTGAACATTTCCTTATTTTTATACTTCTTTTATATGTAAAACAGTGACACATATTCACATGAGTATGAAAATTCTATTCCTAAATCAAGGCATTTGGACATGTGTTATTAAATGTACATATATTGGGAAATACTCCAATTAAGAATTGAAATTCTCATTTATATTTGCTTTTAATGGGACTCTAGATTTTTAAATTTCATTCATCTTTATCAAGCCAAAAGCTAGGTTGGCTAATTCTATTTTGTATCAGACAAGCAATACTCAAGTTTATTTTGGGCTAATCTGAAATTTATAATTATTTAAGAGAAATCTATATCCTAAAAGAAACAGTAATGTGATCAGGGTGTTCATTTCACCTATAAATCTCAGCGCCATGATGTAGTCACTTCTTATTTTGTATGGCTAGAATAATTCGCAACAATATTGAAAGCTGAAATAAGTTTTAAAAAGAAATAACTACTATTAACATCTTCTAGACTATCTAATTAGAGAGGAGTTAAAAATAAAGCGACAGGGCTTCCCTGGTGGCGCAGTGGTTGAAGAGTCCGCCTGCCGATGCAGGGGACACGGGTTCCTGCCCCGGTCCGGGAAGATCCCACATGCCGCGGAGCGGCTGGGCCCGTGAGCCATGGCCGCTGATCCTGCGCGTCCGGAGCCTGTGCTCCGCAACGGGAGAGGCCACAGCGGTGAGAGGCCCGCGTACCGCAAAAAAAAAAAATAAAAAATAAAATAAAGCGACAGCATTAGGTATATAACTTCTAATATATGTAAGTGTGCAGAGCTATACATTTTACATCTTATCTCATTTAATCCTCAAAACCTACATGGCAAGTAAAATCACCCATTTTATAAATGAAGAAATTGGAGTTAAGAAGGTTTAACTTGCCCAAGGACACACATCTAGTAATTAATAGAGCAAGGTTTATGCATTTCCAAGCCCGAGTACCTTTCACTAAAAATGCACCCTACCAGTAAATAATAAAGAATTCATTAATAAGCATTTAATATCATTGTCATTGGAGAAGGGGATAGGAATTGATACTTTATCACACAATTATCTTTCCTATCATATCTCTGCAATTGTCATTTACTACTACAATAGTGTAGTCATACATAAATTTGACTTGATGTTTTCCTGCCCATTTTTTAAAGAGTTATCTCTGGGCAAATAGCCTTTTAGAAGAAAATCTTTCAATTTGGATTTCCTGTAGATGAGCATTTGCCAGAAATGTTGATCATCTTAGTCATAATGTCTCAAAATTACCATATAAACTAATCAATATCTTCATCTCAATATTATACAAACTAATTAATAGTTTGAGAATACACATGTTCAAAGAATGTCAAATTCATTATAGATATTTGAGGGATTGGTCTGTAAACTATTTAGAAGTATTTACACAGAAATGCACATCAAACTAGATCAAGGTGTGGATAAATAGGTTCTTAGAGAAGGTAATTGGAGGACTGGTACATTGACATTTACTGCCTAGAAAGTAGTTAATTATTCTTGTTTTTCCAAAGATGTTTTGCCAAGTAACTAGACCAAATAAAACAACAAAATGCAGGCAGTCCCCAACTTACAATGGTTCAATTTAGGATTTTTTGACTTGACAATGGTGCAAAAGTGATACCCTTTCACTAGAAACCATACATCAAATTCTGAATTTTGATCTTTTCCCAGGCTGGTGATATGCAATGCAAATTCTCATGATGCTGAGCGGTAGCAGGAGCTGCAGCTCAGGTCAGCCATGTGATCGTGAGGGTACACAACTGATACACTGACAACCATCTGTGCCCATACATCTTTCCTGTTTTTCACTTAAGTAGAGTATTCAGTAAATTACATGAGATATTCAACACTTTGTTGTAAAAAAAAAGGCTTCATGTAGAGATGATTTTGCCCAGCTGTAGGCTAATATAAGTGTTCTGAGTATGTTTAAGGTAGGCCAGGCTAAGCTATGGTGTTTGGTAAGTTAGGTGTATTAAATGCATTTTCATTTTACAATATTTTTTACTTATGATGAGTTTTTGGGGACATAACCCCATCATAAGTTGAGGAACATCTGTAGACTTTCCTCTTTGTAGAAATTCCCAGGAGTGCTTAAGTTCTGCCCCATGGGTCAAGATCTTAGCTCTGTGACTTCTTATCTACATGTCCTTGGTACGTTATTTAGCCCCTCTGTGTCTCAGTTTCTTCACATATAAGTAAAGATAATATTATTGTCTAATCCCTAGTGTCATTTTGAGTATTAAAATAAAAGAGTTAATCCATATGAGTATGCAGTCCATATGGGTGGAAGTAGAAGAAATTAAGTATAGCTAGAGGGGAGAGAGTAATGAGTAGGGTGACACGGAAGCAGCTGGGCAGGAGCAGGGCCAGGCCATGTGCTCTGGAGGCCTAAATTCTTATCCTAAAGATCCGGAGAAAACCTTGAATCGTTTCAGGCAGGGACATAACATGATCAGCTCTATCATACAGGACTAATGTTGAAGCTCAGCAAAGAAGTTATAATGATGATTATTAAACTTGTTTTTTCACTCTGGAACATACCAGGGTATCTGTTTAGTCATTTGTCATTTTGAAGTGGAGTCTGGATCAGGTTCTGGTAGAGAAGCTCTGTTTCATACCTCTTAAAATAGACTCATCATTGTGTAGTATAAGGAAAAGAGAATAATTAAGAGAAAGGATAATAATGTATCTAAAGAAAAGACAAGTTAAAGCAGGAGGCTAATAGAAAAGGTAGTGTTAATTCGAGCCATCATATCTAGAAACATATGTATGTCTATGTGGTATTCTTTTATAAAAATGATGCCACATAATGCATCATTGTCAATGAGTAGGGAAAGAAAGAAAGGACAAAATTAAAGAATGGAAACATATTGCTTATAAACATATATGCATACAGGAATAATAGATAATAGCATCTTTACCATGTTTTAGCATATGAATCTAGTATTTGCATATCCATGGATTAAAATATATAATTAATAAAAGTTTGAAGTTTTATTAAGACTTTTAAAAGCATATGGCCTGAAACAAATTAATAAGTTTTTTCATATTTTAAATATATATCACTGTAGATGTGACTATATAATGCAACAGATAAACAGAAAAGAGTGTAATAAGGATATTAGAAGTAAATTGAATTGGGATAATTTTGCTCAAAAAAATAGGTATTTGGGGGCTTCCCTGGTGGCGCAGTGGTTGAGAGTCCGCCTGCCGATGCAGGGGACACGGGTTTGTGCCCCGGTCCGGGAAGATCCCACGTGCCGCGGAGCGGCTGGGCCCATGAGCCATGGCCGCTGAGCCGGCGCGTCCGGAGCCTGTGCTCCACAACGGGAGAGGCCACAACAGTGAGAGGCCCGCGTACCCCCCCCAAAAAAAAAGGTATTTGGGTTTCCAGAGGAAGAAAGTGTTTCTGGTCAGCCAGATATCAGCCAAATCCATAACGAGCCAAGCACAGCTCCAATCTATCATCTGGAGTGCACTAGTGCGGAGCCCTAGCCTAGCCAAAAGTTGAGTATAAAATGTACTCCTGATTCCTCTCCAACATTTTGCACTCTGCTTTGGCTAATGTTCATTTAGGTTAGATTGTCACTTTTTTTTTAAAGAAGAAAACATACTTCAATATAAAAATATTCTAGAGTAAGTTCTTTAAGAAATGCAAATGATTCTAAAGTTCAAATTATAGAGTTGGTTATGACTCTAGGTAACATATTTCAAAATATCACGTTATCTAATTATCTGAGTTTATCCAAGAAAGGTCTTTTTCTCTCCCTCTCTCTTTCTCCCTCCCTTCCTCCCTCCCTCCCTTCCTTCTCTCCCTCCCTTCCCTCCTTCCTTCTTTCATCCCTTTCTTCCTTTCTCCCTTCCTTCCTTCCTTCTTTCCTTCCTTCCTCTCTTTCTTTCCCTCCCTCCCTCCCTTTCTTTCTTTTTCTTTCTTTCTTCCCTCTTTCTCTCCCTCTCATCCCCTTCCTGCTTCCCTGCTTCCCTTCCTCCCTTTCTTTCTTTTTCTTCCTCTCTCTTTTTTTCTTTCCTTGGCTAAACTAACCAGGTGGTTGTTGGTTTCTTCCTGTTCATAGACCACAGTCTAACAGAACGTGCATTCTGATAAATAAATAAAAGCTAATTTATCATTGAGGGTTTACATTTTTTACAGCCAGTTCTAGTCACTACATTGCTTAGTCTTATGTTATCAGTTTAGAGAGCACAGGAGACCAACCTTAAACCACTATGTTTGTCTAACACTATATATATAATCTAGGTCTTCAGACTCAACTAATTATTATATTAAGGAAACTGATCATGGGAGATGACTCCATAAAACATTATAGAATTGGATATTTCCCTAACAGAAGCACCTAATGTTTCTGCAGAAGGCATATCATGATTGCATGGTACTTCACAGATCATAGCAGTCAGAGAGTTTTTATATGATTTTATCTCATTCATTTCTTCTATATTAATTTGCTCACAAAACTATTGCATGCTAGCTATATATAAAATCAAAGATGTCCCGGATCTTAAAGAATTTATAGTCTTGTCACTTACTCGTTCCATAGACTATAAAGTCTGCCTCTTATTATCTCAACCTGAGGCTTAAACATTTTAATGATTTAAATCAACAGTGTGGGAGTGCTGGGCAAAGTATTCTGAATCCATGATCTGAGTTGCTGACATAGTTTCTGTTCATCGACCCTTCCTAGTAAGGCCCACAATGTGCTGACAGTAGCTTGGTTTCTGGAATCAGGTGAATGTGAGTTAGGATCCCAACCCTGTCTTTTAATACCTATATGAATGTGAGCAAATTGCTTAACTTCTCTGTGAGCCCATTTGGGATAGGGATTGGTCAGGCCCACCTTACAAGGTTGTGAGGAAAGTTACCTGAGAAGGTGCAGGTGAAACACAAAGGGCTGAGACTAGTGTGAGGTGACTGAGGCACTCACTGTGGGTACAAAAATTTAAGGAGAGAGTGGCACCAATAAATAAATAATATTTTAATTCAATATTTTAAAAATTCAAAGTGGGAAATTACGATTCATAGGCCAGCTGCCTGTTTTTGAAAAAAAAAGATTTTATCAGAAACGCAGTTGGGGCTTGGGTGAGGAAGTGAGTCAGGGTCATACAAGGGCAGGTTTAAATCCTGTTTTTATTTAAAATGTTGATATTTTATTCATCCTTGTAGTAGGCAGAATCTCAAATAGCTGCCCCAAAATGTCCTTCCCAGTCCCCAGTATGTGTAAACATGATGGGCTGTCATTCTCATGATTATGTTATGATATGTTGTGCTATGTTGTTATGTAATTTTATGTCCTGCTATGTTATGTTATGTTGTATGTCACAGTTGGCTTTAAGATAGGAAAATTATCTGGGTGGGCTTGATCTAATCACATGAGCCTTTACTCACAGAGAGCTTTCTCTGGCTGATGGTGAAAAAGAAAGGCAGAAGGCAGGGAGATTCTAAGTGAATCTAGAATTCTAAGGGATTCTAAGGGAAGGATTCAACCTACCAGCACTGCATTTGAAGGCGGGAGCCACAAGCAAGTACTGGGGAGCAGCTACAAGGAATGAGCATAATCAATAGGTTGAGGCAACAAGGAAATGGAGACCTCGGTTTTACAACCAAAGAGAATTGAGTTCTGCTAATAACAGAAAGGAGCTTGGAAGAGAACCATGAGCTGCAATTTGATTTCAGCCTTGTAAGGTCCTAAGTAGACCCAACCATGCCTGTGATGGGCTTCTGACCCACAGAAATTGAAATAAGAAATGGTTATTGTTTTAAGCCATTAAATTTGCAGTAATTTGTATGCAACAATAGAATTAATACAATTATGAATATCTTGCATTAATTTCTATTTTAAAATATATCATATTAAATTATCACTTATCTTGATTATTGAGCTTTTTTGGTACCCTGTTAATTTTTGGACTTGAGTAGATTGTCTCATTTACCTACTCTACTCCTGATTTTTCAATGTTTGACTTCAAGTAGGTATACAATGCATGTTGTTATCTCTATTAGTTCACAGTGTCCTCCAACCTAGTCTTATTGATAAGGAATCTTCTTAATCTTCCCTATTCTTTCAAAGTTTCTCTTCTCCATCTGCCCTCCCCACCAATGGCCAGTATCTATACCTCCATACCCACATCAGAGCCACCTAGTCTTGGGACTAGCCAGGTAAGTAGCTATTAAAGCAGTATCTTAAGGATATCATCAGATATCATGCCATGTAACTATTGGGTTGGCCAAAATGTTCGTTTGGGTTTTTCCATAAGATGGAAAAAACCCAAATCAACTTTTTGGCCAACACAGTATCTTCTTTAAAAGTCCCCTTCCTCTCAAACAATTCAAAAGTATTTTCCTCCTACATCCTTAGACATGTTTTTCATCATTTGGAATGGCACATTGCATTCATATGAATACTAAAATTTACCTCCACTGATTTCACCTTTTTCTTGCTTGCTTTTAAAAATATTTTTGCTAAGTTTAGGGGATTTTGAACATGCGTGTTTGAGAAACATGAGTCTGGATATGGGAAGATAAGAACAAAAGTGGAAATGGCTAATAAATTTGCTCTCTGATCTAGATTACATGTGTCTGAGTTGTTAGATTAACTCTCGCTCAGGAGTTCCTACTTTACTACAAAAGGAAGAGAAGGAAAGTAGCCATAAGAATCATTCATAATCACCCACATTAATGACTGTTTTCACTATGATTGAATCATAGATATTTTATGTCTATAGAAAGTGGTCATTTTTACTGTGCATGTTGATTCATAGTTGCATAACTAATCATGACAACTTTATTAATTGCTTATTATCAAGGGTTTTCTCTTTTATTAGAGAACAAGTGACTTCCTTCCCTTACACTGGTGTGTGTATATTTCTCTGTGTGATAGAGATTAATGCATAAAGCTTTGCAGGAGACTGCCTCATTGATTTTGTTGCCTTTATATTTGTCTTCTTTAGATGACTTCCACTAACATAGATGGAGGATGTATAGCCCATTTCAGTGGGACACCCAGGGCCCTGCCTATGGGGGTTGGAGTTCTAGCTTAAATTCAAGCAGCTGAGTAAGTAAGAGGTTAAAGAGATATTTTTAGAGAAATGAATGCATTGTATCATTGATTATATTTAAAGTCCCCATTGTAGCATTTCTTTGATGGAGGTACTTTTATAAAGTATTAGTCCTTGTGTTTTGTATACCAATTAAAAAATGAATTGCCAGCACTGATGTAATGATGTGTCTTGGAATTTAATTTAATGTTATAAAGAGTTGTACTTAAGTCCTATCTCTGGAATCTATGTGTTTAAATATCCCTATGCTTTATTTTCAAATTCTTCAAATCTCACGTTAGCCAATCCACTGCTCTACGGGACAATTCAGAAATGTTTTCAAAACTCCATGTTGTTTTCATCCCATTATTGAGGTTGAAATTTATTCTGAGATTTTTATGTAGAAAATTCTACTCTTAAACATAAGTTAATCTAGCAGCATCAAAGGTAATGATGAATAAATGAAACCCATTTCAGTTCATGGTACCTCCTTTTAGAGAAAACGTCCCAAAAAAGTCTTTATTGAAGAAAAGTATCAAATCAGTACCTTAAGAGTCTTCTCTGCTATGATAGTGCATTGAATACCAGAAAGCTGATGGGGTAGTTTTAAAAAATGTCCTGACAGAGTCAAGGTGATGGCCATTTTTAGCTGCCCTGCTATCCATCACCTCTTTCAGCCAAGCATACTCCATCATATGCAACAGCCTCATGAATTTATGCATCAAGCTGTGCAGCCAGTCGTGCCGAGGGCGCTGGTGACAAGTGAAATTGCTGTGCGCCTCATTTAGCTGTTTATTGCGCCTGAGTACGTGTTGCAGCTGTCATCCCACGATGGGATGATAGTGCTCGTTAATAGACAAGACAGGCAAATAATGATGGAGGCCACAGCAAGAGAGGCTCATCTGCCAATGGGCTCTGAGCAATATCACAAACACCCACAAAGTTTTCCATCAAAAGCAGCTCTGTAAGGAAATAGAGAGGGCAGGGCTGTTCTTCATAGGCCTAACAATGGAAATTAAACTTTTGAAAAAAGTATAGCCCAGTGGATCGTGTAACTTAGGGCTGGCATTTGGGGTTCCACACTGTGTTTCCCTTTTAAAAGAATCACAGGATATTGGCCACACTCACCAAGAAGGTTTGCTACCAATATTCAAGTTGACTATATTCCTCCTACACACCATGGAATTAACCTTAACCCACTGAGCAGTCGGCCTTATTCTGCTGTCAACCATGGCTCCAAGAATTTGCAAATGTTATTTTTAAACTGTTTGAAGACTTGTTTCATACATTTAGGACTTGGGATTGCTATCTTTCAATTCTTCTCAGTGATTCAGTGGAAAGTAACTTGGAATAGAAATATTCTATCTTTAGATTTGAATGGAATTTTCTTTTGTATGAAATTGAATTATATTCAAGCATTCATATCTTGGCATATACGAAAGAGGCTCTTAATAAAATCTCTCGCAGATGAAAGTCTGTTAAACCACTGATTTTCATTTCCTTCCTTCCCTGAGTGTGTGGTGCTTAATCTTATGGGTATTTTACAGTTGGTGATTAACAAGTGCCTAAGGTATGTGCTTAAATGTGAATCTTTATGATTTTTCCAACAGGTTATTCATTTATAAGATTATGGAACTTAAAGAGTTAATTAACATGTTTGGTGTAATGAGATGAAACAAATTCTGACAATCCTCTGTAGGCTTTTATATACAATAGTAATACCCAAGAGAACTTGAATTCTATCTGTGCCACCTGGGTATTATTTTGAGTCTCAAATATAGAAACAAATATCAAGGTCCAAATTGTAAACTCAGAACAGAAATATTTATAGAAATTTATAATTTAATAGAAGAGCTGGGAAAACCCATAAGCATAAAAACTGAAAATCAAACATAATAATAATCATTAAACATGCACACTATTTGGGAAATGGCTTTCTTGGATATGATAACATGTGGCCATGGTCTTTTTAGTGGTATCTATCATACTATGAGGAAGGACTGCCAAGTTTAACAAAGACATTATCATTAATAAGCACGTCAAGAATCATAGAAAGTACTAACCAGGCCTACATAGCCCTTATTGGGATCCCAGAGCTATAATGAAGGAAAAAAACATTTCACCCTTTAGTGTGGCCTCCTAATTTCAAAGATGAGGAAACCAAATCCCAGAGAGGCCAAGTGACCTAGCAAGATCTGTGGTGAGTCACCTGTATCATCTGCAGTGAACTCAGGTCTCTGGCCCCCTAATGTCCTCTAGAGCTGCCTAGTCTGTGACGTTCCCCACATCCTTGCTGTGACTGGCAATGTGGGCTATTTTTTACTATTCATTAACAAATGTATTATTTGTATTTATATGTTACTTTGAAAGAATATTCTGATTTTTTTATCATTTATATTTTATCATTTATATATGCTTATTTCTTTAAAAATATAATATAGAGGAGTGGGGAATACAAGGTATCTAACAATAAAATAAGGTCTGTGTCATGAAAGAAAAGAGAGTTATAACCAAAAAGCTCAGACTAAGGAGAATTACCAGATTTGAATATAAGATTCACCACTGATTTAAAAGGGTTGATTCATTCTTAAATGTGATCCTTGTCTTTGAGCCAAAAATTACTTCAGTGAGAATGGACCTTCAGTTTTATGATGGAAATAAATGAGAAAATACAAGTTAACTTGCAAAGAAAATAGTTTTATGATGCACATTTCAAAAACATATGTATTCGTAAAGTGAGGCCCATCTGTATTAATTATTTAAAGGTCCTTCCTTCTTTAACACATTCATATCTGTGAATCTTCTGTTATTCAAAATGTAAAACAAAAATCATTAAAAAAACTCTCCACTGGGTATCTTGATGCAGACATATCTATTGTCTTAGATGTCTTTGCTAAACACTCAGTATACAGGGCAATGTATATTCTACAATAATTAATTTGGATGCACAGTAGACATCATTATCCAGGAGGTACAAAATCACATTTGGATTATACATTGCAGTAATGATTTAGCTCAGAGTCTTAATGTAAAATCCCATGGACCAACATGTAATAGATTTATGTACTTGATTTCCTTTCCCTGTTTTGTGCTTACTATGGAATAATACAGTGGGAGCTATATTATTCTGTTCCTTTGCTTTTTCAAAAATAAAAACAACAAAAATATTTCTGGGGTTTTTTTTGACATTTACAGAATGGTCAGCAAATTTGACTATGTTGACTCCTTTTTCTTAATGAAATGGAAAAGAGATGTGTGTTATACATACACACACAAAGTTTTATTAATGTTTCATAAAATGGTTGCTACAATCAAAGGAACTGCTCTGAAAATTAAATTACTGGGCTGACTCCGAAAATCAGCATAATATGCTCTGTTTAATTCAGTCATGCTAAGATGTTAGATTCTCCTTCATTCTCTCAGCTTTCTCTCTCCTTCACCTGGGGGCATCTGCTCATGAGTCTCTTCTAGAGGTTGTTTAATGACTATTTTACAGGAACTGTCAGCTTTCTAAAGCCCAGTGGCATTGGGCGTCACTGTATTACCAGCCTTTTTATACAGTTTGCCTGACTGTAAATCGGAGGTTTAAAAGTACAAGAAAAGCTCCTATTTGATTTAATGACTGACTGATGCAGGTTGATTAATCTTTCTGTGCTCAGATGTTTTACACACAAAGGTCATCTACTGTTTGTTTATACTCGCTTTTCTGATTTTAGAAACACAAGAAATAAGAAGACCATTTTGAGAGGAGCAGATAGTCAGGAAAAATCCCTATCACACGCACTCTGGGATTTGGACTCAAATCCTAATTATACAGTACGTGAAATGAACACAGCCTTTACATTAACCTAATGTAAAGCTGCAAAACTGTGATACCTGCTCAATTTGGTTAAAGAAATTGAAGGTGGTGGCTTTTTTTTAAAATTTTTTATTTTGGCAGGAAGGGTTATTTGTAACATTTGACAAAGTAGATCTTTTTGAATATCTAAAGAAAAATATTATTTTCCTCCCCAGTCCTTACCCCTTTTTAAAAAACCAAACAAGAACCTTTTTAGCAGTATCTTATCTTATTTAGGGCATTACTTCTATTCAACATTAGGGGTTCTACTTAATTAATTTTTTAGATTGAAAATGTATCCTTTTTTTCAAATTAGATTAATTCATTATAGTCTTGAATATAATACAAATTCTTGCTTCTTGAATTTTAACATGAGTACTCAGCATCCATCAAATTATTTTTGTCAGTATTAATTTTTGATCAAGGGATAATTTCTTTGATCAAAGAGGAGCCTAAGATCACAAAAAGCAGAACACAGAAGGTAACGCTGAGGAAATATTCAAAGGGTTGTAAATCTACTTTTAAAAGTTAAGACAACGTATCAGAGTTATTCTTCAACCAAGCGAAATATTATCTAACCATTGCTTCCTCCAAACAAGTGCGATGGAACAATGATTCAGGCACTTTTTCCTGAGTGCAGGCTTCCTACTGTAAGTGGCTACATGAGAATAAGACCCAAGGGCAGATGTGGCACACAGTGAGCAAGGGTGGCTGTAAATGCCTCCCCCTCCTTTTGAGAGTGAGAATAGTATAAACACTGAAGAAAAAAAATAGAATTTCTGCTATTGCCAAGCAATTCAGGGTATTAAAAAGCCACATAAGTAAACTTAAGACTGTTTTCTGTTTGAATCTCAAGTTCATATCCTACTATCAAATGGCCATAGAACAACCATACATACTAAAATGATGCGTAAAATTCTGGCAGTTTTTCTTAACATATTCTTTGACAGACATTTCTATGGACAAATGTAGGAGGAGAAGGAATGACTGACTGGCGCTCTCTGATAGCACTTGCAGAGCATCACGTAGCTGCTCGGAGGCATAGCTCAATTGCCTCTCCCTGGGAAGTTCCAGGACTTCTTTTACTGTACAGCTCCTTCCTTGGGCTTTTGCTGCACGGAATTGTATTTGTTTGTTTACATGGTGATCTTTCTCTGGAGATTTGTCCTCACAAGGGCAGGGCCAGTTTTATATTTATCTTAACAAATCTCAAACATCCCAATACCTAGGGCAAGGTTGGGCATAAGATAAGCACTCAATAAGTATTGCCTACATTAAGTAACCAAGTTAGAGTGTGTTCTGTGTTCAGTAGAGAACTTACTAAGGTATTCTAAATATTAAATTCCTCATTGAAATTCAGACTGCCTCCTACTGCTAAGCATGAAGGAGCGGTGAGATTGGACATGGAGATGGAGGTTCAAGTCTCAGCTTTGCCAGTTTGTGACTACCAAGCAAGGCACTTAAACTTGAGATTCTTCCATTTCTTATCTGTAAAACTCAGGACTGGATATCTCTCTGAGATCCTTGACAGCCACGATAACTCTGATTCTTACACCCCTGCTATTCTCATGTGTGGCCAGCCATTTTCTTTTAGTCTACTTGCCACTCTAAGTTATTGGGTTGGCCAGAAAGTTCATTTGGGCTTTTCCATAAGATGTTATGGAAATATTACACTAACAGCAAACATTTACTAAGTATTTACCTGTGACGGTGATATTAGGTTTGTGACATTAATATTATCTCCTCTAATTCTCACAAAAGTCCTATAAATTAAGTTTTTACATATAGTGAATCTGAGGCTCAGAAAGACTGCTTGTCTGAGGGATCATATTAGCCACGAGCGGCATAGGTGAGGTTCACGCCTTGGTCTCTCTTAAAGATGATTTTCCTGCTCTTTCCTTTCTGCTGCCTAATTCTATCTGGGGCTCATTCCTTCCTGGACTTCCAAAAGGATAGTACTGTAATATTTTAAATAGTATTCCTGAGGGAAACAGCAGGACCCTATGTGCAAAGACCGATTTATTATGAATCAAATACTCTGAGGTGTATTGTTATCAGAAGTGATAAGGGTCCTCTGATTCCCCCATATCTTTTCTCATCCTCTGGTGGCCAATGTTATGCATTTTCAAAACAGCTGGCCAATGGCCTCAGTGGCCATAAAATAGAGCTCAGCAAGCTGCTCACACAAGGACTGAACTTGTGACCTCAGCATCATTTTCATCACACCCCAAGCAATTGAATTAAATAGCCAAAGACAAGTCTAACAAACACTGCATGAAATGAAACACAACCTCAGAGATGTGGACATATTTATCATTCAATCCATTTATATCTCAGTTCATATCGATAGTTTAATTTAGACTAGTACTTTGTAAAACAGTGCACTAGGAACTGCAGAATAGATGCATAGTCTGGACCTCTAGAACTTAAAGTGTGAGGAGAGAGGCAGTAACAAGTGTGTGGATGAACACAGGTCCTAAGAGAGGACAAGCCAAGTGCCATGGAGGTACAAAGCCAGAAGAACGCTCACCCAGATGTAAGGTAATAGCAAAAGCTTTGTGTGGTGACCCCCGATAATCTCTCACTCCATCCCAGTGCCTTTCCACATCTACAGAATCGTTTAAGATCAGGAATAACCCCCAAGTTATCACACCAAAATGACCTCTTAGCAGCTCCTTGGCTCTCATAGCTTCTTGAATCTTTAGTCCCTGTAATGGCTCTGGCTTGACTTTAATCCTCTCTATATTGCGATCTTGTTTTTATCTAACCCCACCAGATCCAAGTGATTCCCAGTTTGTTCTTTCTTTCACTCGTTCCTTCATCCTGTGGGTACTAACTGGGCCTTGTCTTTGATTTTGCTTTCGCCCCCTAACTCTCTTAGCCCACCTGTACTGCGTTATACTGACAGCCCTGCTACAGTTACTATCTGGGTTCCCTGAAGGCTTTGCTCCACTCTGTTCTCTCCAGCTTTCAAAGAGCCCAGAGATTTCCATTTTAATCCTTTTGGGATGCTACAGTACTGACTGCCTTGGAACAAGTGTTCCAGAATCTATAGAATATTTTGAAGAGATGAAGTTAACACTTTATTTTAAATGGAGTAAACCAGGAACTGTGAGCTAAGGATTTAACCCAGATTTAGCTTGACCAGCAAGCAGAGACTTACAGACTTTCAGCTACTGGGTAAGAAACTAACAGGGAACAGAGTGTCAGGAAGTGGCTTCCTCTTCTTCAGTGCAATGGACCAAATCCTGATCCCCAACATGATGGAGATGGAAGCGAGGGCCTTTGGGAGATAATTAGGTCATGAGGGTAGAGGTCTCTCGTGAATGGGATTAGTCGCCAAAGAGCTCTCTTGCCCTCTTTCCATCATGTAAGGATACACAGAGAAGAAGGAAAGGGACCTGACCAGAACCCATCCATGCTGGTACCCTGAACTCAGACTTCCAGCCTCCAGAACTGTAAGCAATCAATTTCTTTTGTTTATAAGCCATCCAGGCTATGGCACTTTGTTATAGGTGACCAAATGGACTAAGACACTCATGAATCTTCAACCTCTCCTCCTCTACTGGCATTTTCTTTAAAGTCCCTCTAAGTCTGAGATTGAGCAAGATGCAGTGTCAACTAAACTGAGCATATGGGAGAATGTGATGGTTTGTTTTATTGCTTCTATTGTCTACAAATCTGTTGTTTCCTTCTAGGAATTCAGTCCATAAAATGAGAGGGTTTTTTTGTTTTGTTTTGTTTTGCGGTACACGGGCCTCTCACTGTTGTGGCCTCTCCCGTTGTGGAGCACAGGCTCCGGACGCGCAGGCTCAGTGGCCATGGCTCATGGGCCCAGCCGCTCCGCGGCACGTGGGATCTTCCCGGACCGGGGCACAAACCCGTGTCCCCTGCATCGGCAGGTGGACTCTCAACCACTGCGCCACCAGGGAAGCCCCGAGAGGGTTTTTTTTTAAACCACCAAAAGAAAGATTTTTAATTAATAGAGTTTAGAAAAATAAAAGTGCCCGCTATTATTGTACAGGCAATAGTAATTAATGCAGTAGCCTCTCTATCAATGCCAGCTCTTAAGTTAGTATCCCCAGCAAGCTACATATAGTATTTATAATTTACTTCAACTTCATTATTACTATATGTACCGAAATTCTTAAATTAGAGTAATCTCAATCTTCATTATAGACAACTTCAATGTTCTATCTTAATATATATTATATTTGGGATCCAGTTTAGGCAGGTCATGCCCCTGAGTATGCTTAAATGTTATTCTAAGATTTCTGTGAAATAACACTGACTAAAAACAAATCTATAACATTTTATAAAGGATGAATTCCTACCAGTAATTGCATATCAAACACAGTATAATTGAACCCCCATTTACTAGAAAATTGTTCTCCATTGCTTTGACAACAGAATTTGGGGACCTTCTGAAGTTCCTCTTCACTGTTTTCCCCATAAAGTTTCATTGAGTTTAACAGATTGTCTAGATCTGTAATGATGACTGGAATAGGAAATTCAGACAGCAAAAGAGGTTGCTTCTTAGGCTTACTGCCAGATTTTGAAAACCACTATAACAAGTCGTTTCTGCCAAGTAAGTGCAATCTGAATGCTGGCTAAAACATTCTAAAAAAATGGGAAAAAAACCCATGCTGACTAATAGGCGCTAATGTGTGAATAATAATTAGCGCAATTAAGTGAATGGTGCTGTGCGGGTGAAATTTTCAGAATACAAAACATTAATGTAGAGCTTTACATACACGTAAACAAAGCTTTAAAATGGGCCAAAGTGAGCTGTGATATATGGAAATGTTTATGGGTCAGTATAACAATTGTGGAATTTTCATTGCAGGTATGTTAATCTAAGGTATAGAAATTCTATGAATGTAAATTAGTGTTATGACCTTATAAAGTCCTCAGAGATTATGTCTATATCTATACCTATATCTGTGGCTATAACCCTACAAATGGAAAACAGGTTTTGAAGTCTGACATAAGGTGGAGTAACACTAAATTAATGTGCATGCAGGGAGATCAGCTCGGTGCTTTGTGACCACCTAGAGGGGTGGGATAGGGAGGGTGGGAGGGAGGGAGATGCAAGAGGGAAGAGATATGGGAACATATGTACATGTATAACTGATTCACTTTGTTATAAAAAAGAAACTGACACACCATTGTAAAGCAATTATACTCTAATAAAGACGTTTAAAAAAAAGAATTAGTATGAGAAATTAACTGTAAAATATCAATAATTTTTATAGCAACATTTTAAAGTGATAATATTTTGCATGTCTTGGGTTAAATAGCTTTTTAAAATTAAAAACAAATAAAAAATAAATTAATTAATGTGCATGGAATTAGAAAAAATTCACATATATGAAACCACACTACCTAGATGACTACTAAGATAGCTATTTATCCCTGCCTACCTCCTGGTCACCTTCCCTCCAATCCATCTATGCTTCTATTTTTAAATCTGTCTATATGTCTCCTATCTGTGTCTCTCTGTCTCTGTCTTTCTCTCTTCCTCCACCTATAATTTATCTGAATATATAGGACCAGTTTTTCAGTAAATAGTATGGAATTATAGCTGAGAATCACCATGGGCTTAGTTCATCTAACACAGAGAATAAATTATTATTCTTAGAAATACTGCTGTATCAAGGTCAGGGTTGAGGTCATCTACAAGGCAATGTAGAGGATAGCATATAATTTACTAGCCAGAATCACTCACAGCTGTTGGTGTGTTGGGGGGATGGGAATCTTTCTATTAGAAATCTATACTCATTTAGCTTTCAGAAACAAATGCTTTTAAGAGTATAAAAGAATTCTGTGTTGTGAGCTTAATTAAGAAGCATCAAATTGCCCACTTCTCTTGTTCACCTTTGGAAAATATATTTAGTAGCTGATTATTAGCAACCTGTGTGTTTATTCAACAGGAATAAGGAACTCTAAATCAACATGTTCTAATGCGCTGTCCTTCGCGCATGAAGATGACGCTATCGATTCACAATCAACGGGCATACATTTACTTCCTCTTTCTTTTAGGGGGCTAAAAGTATCCCTGAGAGTAGACTATAATCCCCAGTTTCTTACCTTGTCTAATTGGTGACCAACAGCTTTAATTTAAGAAATAGCCGCTCAGGACAAAACAAGTAGCTCTTGATTGTGAAACAGAGTTGTTTTGTTGTTGCTCCCTGTACAAAGCGACCTGGAGGGTTTTTAATTAGTTCAGATACTCATAGGTTTCTGTGTTTCAGAATGTTTTTATTTGATGGTCTCATTCACCACTACTACTTGTTATATATTCTCTCTACATGCTCTGTACAGCTAGGAGTGTGCCTCTGAAGTAAAGAACACAAAAAAATGGGGCTAGCAGGAAAGAGTCTAAAAAATATTAAAGTCAGATACCCTAGAGGTGAAATTGATCCGGGTCTGCAAACGTGGTAAGTAAGAGCACGGTCTGAACTCTGTAAACTCAACTCAAGATTTAAGCCCATCTTTATCATTTCGCTCAAATTTCAAAATATTATGAAGAGTCCCCTTCGTTGACGGATCCTGTTTCTCTGCTCTCTAACCTGTCTTTCTGTCTCTTCCTTCAATAAACGTGGCTCTAAGCAAAAGAGGTTTAAAGACGAACTAAATAGGGCCCCCACTTCTCCAGCGGGATATACTGACAAATAAATAGGTAACTGTCTAATATATATGTAAAGAGTCACAAGTACAGATAGAAGGGATACTCAATCCATGCTGCAAGTAGAAGGGAATTAAGAAGATGGAGTGCTAGGAAAAGCTTCTTAGGGAGCTGTTTCTGTTATCCCTGAATTTCAAAGCTCTCCTTCTCTATTGATATTTTCCCTGTACTCTGTAAGCATGCTCAAGTTTTTCCCTCACTAAAAGAAAGGAAAATCTTCTCATCAGCCCGGTGTTTCTCTCTAACAAGTGCCCAGCTCTTCCCACTCTCTCAGTCAGCCAGCTTTCTTCCGTGTGTGGTTTACACTGCCTCTGCTTTCAATCACACCACTTAACTAAAACTTTTCTAACTTTGTCAGTTTTGAACTCTCTTTCTTTTTAGAAACTCTTTATTTGCAGGAATTCCTTGGCATAGTTCATTCCAGTTTCTTCTCTTCTCTTTCTCTTGATGCCAAATCCTTTCCTCTGCTCCCATTTTAAAAACCAGTGTTCTGGGATTCCCTGGTGGCGCAGTGGTTGGGAGTCCGCCTGCCGATGCAGGGGTCACGGGTTCGTGTCCCGGTCCGGGAAGATCCCACATGCCGCGGAGCGGCTGGGCCTGTGAGCCGTGGCCGCTAGGTCTGCACGTCCGGAGCCTGTGCTCCACAATGGGACAGGCCACAACAGTGAGAGGCCCATGTACGGAAAAAAAAAAAAAGAAACAAAAAAACCCCCAGTGTTCTTGGGCTCCCTCTGTGGTTGATTGCTCTGCACATTGTCCATAGTGATATGTGTGTGTGTTGGGGGTAGGGGTTAGGGGTGAGGGCAGGGGGGCTGTCTCATCCATGCTCAAGGTTATAACTACAACTTATATACTTATATCTGCCATCTCTAGCCCTAGGGTGTTCTCTGAGTTTCAGAATTGAATATAAATGTTACGAGATATCTCTACTTGGCTGTGCCAGAGATATTTCCACATTTTCAAAATGGTCCAAAATTTCTCTCATCATTTCTTCCTCCGTCTACCCTATTCATGTCAAAACTTACTGCTCCTTAGGATGTTTCTAACTCAGAGTACTAGGGGTCATTCTAAAATTCCCTTCTTCCTCCCTCCCTTCCACTCTGCTTTCCTTCCTTCCTTCCTTCCTTCCCTTACAGACCCTCATCAAGTCCTTCTAAGTTTACCTCATAAACATTTCTCAACTCTTTTTCCTCCTTGGCCTAGTTAGTGCCTTTTAACTTCCTGGGCTTCTCTTGTTACACAGGAGGTAGGGTTCAAAGACATGTAACATAAACCTAATGAAGCTTAGGCTTCTGGCCCCTCCTCTTCTAAGGCCCTGGGAGGGATCTGACAGTGGGTTCCAATAGTCATATATTTTTGCAAATGTGTTACGTAAGATATTTTGACCACAATCAGGTCAGTTCCCTGTCTCTTTCCACACTGACTTCTTCTCCATAGCACTTTTCTTTAAGTTGAGTAGCCTTGTTTAAGCTCTGGCTAAGAGGATGGTGAATTGGGAATATGTTACTTTGGGTTTACAGGATAGCTTTGTGTGATTAGCAATCACTTCTGTGAGGAGTTAAATTATTGCTACCATCTGGGACTAAGAATGGCTTCCAGGAATATCCCCACTGTGCCAGCTCACCCAGAGCAGCCAAACACAGCAGCCGATGCAGAGTTCAGGTCATGATGCGACCGCGTCCTGTGGCTCCAGAAGCAGAAGCATGTGCACAACAGAGGACAAACTAGACTGGAAATGCACAGGCACAGAATCTACTCTGTGGAAAACTTCTTCCAGGCATCAAAAATGTAGGCATATAAGTGGAAGGCTCATGTCTCATTGGTGCCTGGTCAAAATGGAAGTTATGTCATGTCAGGAGTATGCTAAAAAATACAGCTAATATAATTATAAATCCAACATGGATTTTTCTTTTTTTTAATAAAATGGAATTTATCAAATTCCTGTAATTTTAGGGCAAAATATTATAGTAGTGCTATGTTGGAGAACCTCATATTTAGGGCATCCCAACATACTGAATCACTTCTTAATCTACCTGACACATCTTGTTCTGAGAAAAATGTCTGTTGGTTCCAAAGGAAATGGCATGCAAAATTACCACCAGTGAAGAAATAGCCTGAAGAAATCTGGAGATAAAACTCCTACATATGTTAATTAGTAAGTCGTATATGTAGTATAACAGTAATTTGACAGCACATTCGAGTCATTCAGTCATTCTAGTTACTCTGGTATATACCTTAAATTAGTTTTCCTTTTCCTAAAGAGGACCCCCATACTTGCTAGAGTTAATTGTCCCCATTTTACAGATATGTAAACTGAAGCACATGCAGTTTATATAACCTTCCCAAGTAATAATGGTCAGAGTAGAGATTCAGTCCACTTCTTTTAATTCTAAAATCCTAATTATTTTTACTATGTCATGATACTTCCATATAAAATTATAGCTAAATTGTTTTTAATCTGTAAAACACAGTTTCTCTACCCAAGACCAAAGATTAATACCATTTCATGACCAAATGATGCTATATTACAAGAAAACAGCTTTGGTAATTTTTTTTTTTTTACATTACTCTCACTTAAAATGCTTTCTGTAAATTAAAATTAGTTGTAGATATTATTAGTACCTATTGATGTACACCATATGGTTTCTTAAGACTTTGCTAATGCAAACTTCAAGGATTATACTACTTAAATTGTAGCAAATTTTATTAAGTGCACTAATGGAAATGATATTTTTAAATTTGCTTGTAAATCTTCAAAATTATCAATGTGTGAAGGCAATCTGTTCTTCACACTTTATCCTTGAAAGTTGATATTAGCCCTCTGAAAGCACCTAAAAGGACTGGGGTAATGATAAATGAGAAAATGAATCCCTGGAATAATAATTAAAATGGCACCCAACTGAAAGATCATGGCAAAACATGCCATGACAGGTAGTGGAAATTAAAAACCAAAATTAATCAAAATATGAAATAAGCACCAATAATTAAGAACCCTTACAAAAATTAAAGATAGTGACTCCTTTAATGATGAAAGAAGCCTTAAAGTTATGAATATGATACATTATAACACAACCTGCTACTTGGTGGCAACCAGTTCACAAATATTCATGTAGGAAGAACAGAGGAAATGTTTCTTACATCTTGAAGGCTGAATCTAAATAAAAGCAAACTAATAAGCAAGTCTGATGACAGTTTTCTCTTCAGCATTATATAAATTAAAATTTTAAATTTTATTTCTTATATTGACTACAGAAAAGCACTTTGGGGGAAAAAAATCGAGATGATTTTACCTTAGAATTAAATAGAAAAACCTTTGAAGTGGGAAGTATACGAAGTAGTTTGACCTTTACAGTATTTTTCATCTTTAGAAATATTTCACTAAAATATTTTTAGAAAGTAGGACTTGAAAACATGAAGTTGATAACATCCTTAAACAGAGTAAATATTAACTGTATATGGAATAGAAATAGGTACCAATTTGAGTTGGAGGGAGACAATGATAAAAGTATCTGATAATCAAAAGCAGAAGAATAAGGAAATAAGAAATAAAACTGAATAAAGGTGAAAAATAAACTTAAAAGATAATGTGGCTTTTTAAAATAAATAAAATTGCTTTTAAACTATTACTTTATTTCAATGTTGAGCTTTATTGGTAAAAAAGAGAAAATAAATAAATCCAGGGCGATATTTTAAATTTTCTCTTAACCTCATGAATTCATTTCCAAATCTTCAGGTCATTCTAAAGATCAGAATGAGGCTATGACCAGTATAATATATGAAATCACACAAGAAGCATAACTTCTTAAAAAGATGGAGAATATTCCCCAGGGTAAAATAAAGCTTAAATAAAAGTCAAAAATTATTTGAAGAGGTCACAGTTAACAGCAGAGGTCACTCTGTGGAGTCCTTGATGCTACGTTCATATATATGAAATTAACAATGTTTTGCATAACGGTAATTGTTAGAGTGCATTTTCATCAAGTTTGATCTCAAATGTAAAAATTTCTGCCTCCTACATTATAAGATTAAGATTCTCTCTCAAAGATCCTAATCTCCACCTTCTCAAGAATCTCAGTCTTGTGAGTGCTGGTCTCAGCTCCTCTATCACCAAATGTCAAAATGAATGTGTCATATCTCCAGACAAGAATGAATGTTGCAGAAAAAAATATTTTAGGCAGGAGATGATTTTTCCTGGCTCTAGGAGGAATAGCATCAAAGATACTCCATGGAGAAACCTGAAAGCAGACATAACAGTAAGAAATGAACAGGTGACAGAAACTGGGTAGCAATTTATCTTTCTTCATTTAGAAATTATTTTTAAAAAAGAAAAGAAAATAGAAGATAAAAAGGAAGAAAGCATTGTTCTTTACAGAATGATGCTTGCTGTTAGGTTTGGATTACCACCAACTGTTCCAAAGCTGAGAAAGCACAGAAAGTTAAATGACGGGTGCATTGTATAACATGGAAGTCAGAAATAAAGGATGGCAGCACAGAAAGTTAAATGACGGGTGCATTGTATAACATGGAAGTCAGAAATAAAGGATGGCAGAAAGAGACAAGAGAAACAGGAAGGTAATTACACTGAAACTGAATCAGGTACCTCTCAGGGCATTATAATATTTCTTTTTACTTGTTAAAGGCACATGGGTCTACAGAGCTCAAAAAGCTGGATTGGAATGACTAAAATTTCGACTTTGGCTACAGCTGTCACAAAGATAAAAGGCCTGGAAACGATTCAAAGTGCATCAGATGTCCCATTTCTTCCAAGAATCTCATCTATCCATTTTAAGTGAAGAACTTAACTTTGTATGCATTTCATGAACAGTAAATTAATCAGTCTCCTTTGTTCCCCTTAACTTACTCAGAAGTCCCAGGGCATTTTTTTTTTTTAATCAAAAAGTTTTTTCTAAGGGGAAAAATATTACAGATTATTTCAAAACAACTACATTACAGTCTAGATTTGGTACTAATGATAAACAATTTATACTCTCCCATACACATGGTATCACTATATGTACTCAACATTATTATCATCATCCCCCTTCTCTTATACAGACAAAGTAACCTCAGTCATTTTGCTATTCTTTTGTTACCCATTTTTCAGTACTTTCATTATTTCCACTTTTCCCCTTTATGCTCTTGTCAGCTGATTAAAATATAGAGTTCAAAGGCAGGCAAACAATGTTGGATACAGGGAGAGTCACTCTGTGGGGCCTTTGATGCTATGTCCTTATCTATACATTTTTCAAGACCAATAATCTCTTACCTACAGGCATTACTGACTCATAGTTAGTTCTCAGGCCTTTTTGTTTGTTTTTTTTTTGCGGTACGCGGGCCTCTCACATTGCGGAGCACAGGCTGCGGGCGCGCAGGCTCAGCGGCCATGGCCCGCGGGCCCAGCCGCTCCGCGGCACGCGGGATCCTCCCAGACCGGGGCACGAACCCGCGTCCCCTGCATCGGCAGGCAGACTCTCAACCACTGCGCCACCAGGGAAGCCCAGTTCTCAGGTCTTTTTAATCCACAGTGCTCTTCCCAGTCATGACCAATTTTATATCTGTGAAGTCATTGTGAGATTTCTTATATTTGGGGATTTAATGTCACTCTGCCCACTACATCTCCAATTATAATTTTGTTCTCCAGCTGTGTTCACTGTGTCGATAATAGATCTCTGCTCTAAGTTACAATAAAACCAAATAAATTCAGGTCTTTGGGATTCTCCTTGAAGGCCCTTTTGGTTTAGTAATGAATTATTGGTCATTATCTAACCTCTAGAAATTTGCAACATATTTTCAATGTTTAGAAGTAATATGAGCAAAGAAAATATTTTTTAATGTGTACATGGCTCTGCCTAAGGCTTATCAAATAATAAATACAAGTTTATAATTTATTGTTTTAAATTCCACATTATCTTTCTCTATGTGAAAGGATCTGGTTTTTTTTTACCAAAAAACATTAAATATTACAAAAGAATTTCTCAGTACATGATTGCCAACATTATGGGATAGTTACAAATTCATCCAAATGAGCTCCGACTTAATTTTATAATAATATATTACTTAGAATTCCATTAAAACTAGACAGTAAAGTCTTAATTTTAGTGAATCCTAGAAAAATTAAATTGAGTTTGTTGCTAGATTTACCAACACCTGAGTTCCTGGAATATCCTGGAAGATGCCCCTTAGAAACTTTAAGAAAAAAGAAAGAATCTTTAGAGGGAAAAAGTAGTTAATAGGAAAGGAATAGCTGACTCTTCACAAGTGTAGTGAAGTGCCTCAAGATGCAAAGTCAAATTACATATAGCTGTCTAATACTGACTTACTACTGCATATGCTCTTGAGTTTTCAGTTTTTCTCATGAGTTGTGACAAGATGACAACAAAACTACTGCCTTAATTACAGGAAGATTGGAAGGTGTTTAACAGCCCCTCGAGATGACTGGAGAAATTTCACATGAAACACAAACCTCAAGACTAGCGTTTAAATATGCCAAGATAAAAATTTTAAAGTTACACAGAGACTATAATCTCAATATCTTTATCCATTCTTTGATATATGCTACTGTTTACATTTTGAATCAAAAGCCTACTACCCTTGTTTTTTTTTTTTAATACATTTATTTATTTATTTTTGGCTGTGTTGGGTCTTCGTTGCTGCACACGGGCTTTCTCTAGTTGTGGCGAGCAGGGGCTACTCTTCTTTGCGGAGCACGGGCTTCTCATTGTGGTGGCTCCTCTTGTTGTGGAGCACAGGCTCTAGAGCACAGGCTCGGTAGTTGTGGCACACAGGCTTCGTTGCTCTGTGGCATGTGGGATCTTCCCGGACCAGGGCTCGAACGCATGTCCCCTGAATTGGCAGGCAGATTCTTAACCACTGTGCCACCAGGGAAGCGCCTACTACCCTTTTTTTTAAAAGCAAAATATAAATATATTTTCTGAAGAGGAGTTACTGCCCTGATTAGAAGTCTTCTCTTCCCCACAGTATTATTCAACATTAAAACCATGGATGCTATAAAATGATGAATTTCTAATAATGTATTATTTCACCTAGTGGCATTATTTTTGTTTATTTGTTAGGCCAGATCTCACATATGAGAAAAGTTCTCCCGAAACCACTTCACAGCTTGCCACTGTCCTCAGTATTTGAAGATGACATACCTCATCATGATTGCTCTCCAAATGTAAGAGTTGAGGAAGAAACCAATGTACAATAATGCTTCCCACATATAGAGATGGCTCTTTACTTTTCAGTATCTCTTAGACTTGTCGACTGCCCAGATATTTTATTTTAAAAGATCCACACGCTTCTGACTGCAGCATGCCAAACTGCTCTGTCTACCCCCATGGTCCCCAACCCCACCACGTGCTTAGACTTTCAGCAGCTAGGAAAACTTCCAGGCTTTTCTATTTTCTTTTCCTTTGCCTGCCTTTGCTTCTCTTCGGTCCACTGTACAAAAGCAGCTCAGGAATCTGTCATTCATTCTCCAGAGAACTACAGCCTGGGAAGGTTATGCTGTGATGAGCCACGACACTTCTGTGATGGCACAATGGCTATGTTCCAGCCCTCGCTTTGAATGATCCTATCTCGCCAGTTAGTGTAAAGTGTTGCCCATTTCTGGGCCAGTGAGTTCAGGAGCAAGGTTCTAATGAAGGCCTGCTAGGGCCGTGGAACTCTACGTAGGGACCGTCCCTGTCCTCTGACCACTACTAAATCAACAACTGTTCCTGGGGTTAAATGCATGTCAAAAGAAAGTGGATCATTCGTGTGGCCTGTGCGTTCAAAAGCCAATGGATTTCATCTCTAAAACTTCCATATTACTAATAAGGTAAAATATGGTTTACTGAGTGATCCAGGAATAACCAAAATGACTACTGCATTGGTGGTCAATTTAGATGAAGATAATTAAATTTATATTATTTATTCTTTAGATATAGGACTGAAGTCCAAGCCAAAACTGATGAGTTGATGCTCATATTCATAGCTAAAAAATTTTAAAACGAATAACTCAACAACTTTAGGAGACTCTCCTAATGATTTTACTGACCACTTAGGGTACAGCCTAAACACCCAGGTTTCACAATGGATTATCTCATCCAGCTCCTGTCTTCAGACAGGCGAAAAATTTCTACCCCATTTTATGCCAGGCAAAAAAGTTCAAGGGCTGTTACTTGAGAGGAAGAAGCTGGAGAACGTAGATACGCAGCTTCATAATTCACCCTACCTCTGCTCTACCTCAACGCTCCATGCACTTTATCCTAACACCGGTATACGAGGAGAATTAGGAGAAATTTAAAAATTCAATAAAGTTTAGAACTAAAACTGTGGTTTGTGTCCAAACTAGTTTGAGTATTTCATTATTTGGGTGATCTCTTTTTTTTTTTTTTTTTAGATAATGTCTTAACCCAGTAGGTAATTTAAAAAAGAAAAAAGAATGAATGAAGAAAAGATAAAAGAAGAAAATGTCTCTAAACCTGATGTTGATGTCTCTAAGTGATTATAAAGAGCTGAGCAAATGCTGATAGTAAAAATATGAATGCTTTCATTTCCAGAGTGGAGGGTAAGTGAAATTTAACTCATGAAAATAATAATACACTTTTATTAAAACATTACGTTTCTGGAACATGTTTTAGATATATTATTTGTTATATGATATTATAGCTTATATTTTAAAGATATTTATTTTATTAAGTAAGTAAAATTTTGCTCTCTCCAAAATAATATTAATTTTTAGCTGAGAACACTGTGATTGACTGTGCATCATTATTTTTGAAAATCTTGCTTTAATTTTTTTTATACAACAAACATATATCTCTCACAATCCTGGGAAGTCCAAGATCAAGGTGCCAGCAGACATGGTGTGTGATGAGAGCACACTTCTTGATTTTATGTAGGAGGTTGTGTTCATGGTAGAGAATCTTGTTTAATATTTTTGATACAGCAACTGTAAAGTCTGATTTTAAGTTGTTTATCTTATTACTTTCATTTTATTACATTATATTTTATTTCATTACATAAATGACCTCTATGCCGTGTCTATAGGGCCTATAAAAACAATGTAAAATTTACACTCAGGGTGAGGTTCATTGTGCCTATATATACACGTTTCAAACTTTACTGATAATATGAAAACATATTGGCCAATTTCTTGTTACATATGTTTAGGTTGTCATTTTTATATCAATGTGGCTGAAAAGAGTGCCATATAAGGGGTCCAGGTCTCAGATCCATCAGAGAAGACCAATAAATAGTGCAGTAGTGAGAGAAAGGGAGAGAGAGAGGGAGAGAGAGAAAGAGGGAGAGAGAGAGAAGGAGAGAGAGAGAGATGGGGAGAGGGAAAGGGAGAACACTTCTGCTAGTCCCCAGGGACCAGAGCTCCCACCCTTCTCTCAGGACACAGGGCATCATCTACTGTGCACGCCAGACCCAGGAGCAGCTGCACTGTCTGTGTTAGGAGAGTGTTAATTAAATATTATGAATTTATAGACACAAACAGCATATAAAGAGAGTTTTAGTGTTTTGTTCCCATACATTCCAATTTGGAGTCTCTGTGCTTTAGAGACATCTTCACTTTGATTTCTCTTACCTTGACTATTTCCGGTTTACTTTATCTCTCTTACCTCCATTAGACTGTGAACTCTCTGAGGACAGGATTCTTGATTACCTTATTTAGCACCTCATCCCTGCAACTTATAGCAGTACTTAGCACATAGCTGGTGTTCAGTGAATATTTGTTGAGGGACTAAAGGAATAGATGAGTGAATTTGCCAACATGGTCATGAATGAGTTACGATGGGACTTCTGCCCTTCCCTCTTCACCCCTCCTTTGCCTGACTCTATCCTTTGGGCATCATCACCATTAACTGTTCCTGAGTTCTGCGACTTCTCCTGGATTCTGCCGCAGCTACCAACTACCTCATCTCACCCACACATTGCCAGTACCCCCCTCCCCCATATTAGTCACTTAAAAGGCTTCACTTCTGCTATGTCTGCTATCTCCTGCTCAGCCACATGCGTCTGATAAACTGGGGTCCTTAACATGGTTAAATTGTCCCATTTGCCATTCAGAAGTGGGTGAGCAGTATCTAATAAGACTAAATATAATAATAGTAGTATACTACTATTATTAATAGTAGTAATAATAGTAGCCACTAGGTTGGATTTTTATTTATATAGACCACATCTAATTCTTACAGCATTATACCCACTTCACATGAGGTTAAATGACTGGCCCAAAGTCACACTGTTAACAATTAACTAAGCAGAAATTCAAGCCCACGTCCTTAGGCTTCAATGTCTACATTCTTTTCACCACAGGAGACAACCATCACCAAAGCAGCACTGCCTGCATCTCAGGGATATATAGAGGTTTTGTTGATAGTTTCAAGGTTTTCCCACCACTTAATGATACAAGCAAGGGTCTGTGAGTAATTCTCCTGGAAATATTGCTCACCTGTAGTCAGAGGATCAAGTTTATCTACTCCTTTCTTTCTTTATATGGTTCTTTCTCAGGAGAGGTTTGCTTGCTTTCAAATTTCTGTAAGCCTACCTCATTAATGAGACTTCTGGAGGGCAGAGCCTATGTCTTTGTTCTCTCTATTCCTAGAGACAGTATCAAGTATATCCTATTGTAAGGACTCATCAAACACATTTTGAATTTATGAATTAATTAAATTGAATTGAATTGAAGGATTAGTTGTGTACACAGAGGTAGCAAGATTAAGTAATGCAAAGAGTACTGGTCAGAAAGATCTCTTTAATAGAAGTTCAGTGCCATTTAACCATAATCTTGAGCAAGTTACTTAACCTGACTCTTTGTTATCACCTACAATCTCCTAGGATAGTTGTGAAGATCAAATGCCCAAATCTCAGTGCTTTTTAGAGAATGTGTTAAGTCCAAAGTAGGGAAGAAAATGGAGCTGTGTTAAAGCAAGAGTGGCTGAAAGAACTGACCTTGGGCAGACTCATCTTCCCTGCTAATTGGTTTATTTTCCTTTACCGCCAATGATTTTTGATTTTTTTTTTTTTTTTTTTTTTTTTGCTGTACGCGGGCCTCTCACTGCCATGGCCTCTCCCGTTGCGGAGCACAGGCTCCGGACGCGCAGGCTCAGCGGCCATGGCTCACGGGCCCAGACGCTCCGCGGCATGTGGGATCTTCCCAGACCGGGGCACGAACCCGTATCCCCTGAATCGGCAGGCAGACTCTCAACCACTGTGCCACCAGGGAAGCCCCCACCAATGATTTTGATCCACCACCACCCCCAGTCTGTCCAGCCAGTCAGCTCCCCCAAGCATCTTGTCTCCTCCCTATCTCTCACACCAAAAGACCAAGTTTTGATATTTCCAACTTTTAATATCTATCATATCAATAAATTGGTCTCTTCTCTGTTCCCTCTGGCTTGGCTTTATTCCAGTCTCCATCACCTCTCTTCTGGTCAACTGCTGTAGCCTCCTGGGCTTCCTGCTTCTAGCTGGGCTTTCAAAACCAAACCAAACAAAGCAAAACTTTCTCTCCCCAAATGTTACTAGTGTGGAGCGTCCACATCTACTGGATTTTCTGGGGTTGTACTGATTTTAAAAGTCATCTCCATATAGCTGTAGAATGTCCTTGGAGAAAATTCTTTATTTTCTAATTTTGTTTTTTTCATAGAAAACAACTTCCTATGTTGGGCCATATGCCCCAGTTTTTAATTCAGAAGGCATGGTCACCATAACCTGGAAATGCCTTGTGCCCAGAAAAAGGGAAGAAAAGTCTCTTCCTCCCTCTTCTAGTTCAAAATGAGTTACCCCCAGCTCAGACCTCAGACTTCAGGCTAATAGTTACAGCAGTATAGCTGAGGAGCATTATGCTCTCACTAGGCTTATGTGGACCAAGCTTTAAATCAAACAGTGATTTATAACATTGATTCTTTGGAAAAGGGCATTTGGGTCCCACACAACAATCTAACAAATGCATTTTGGTAAAACAATCCATTTGCAAGTTGGACGCTGCCTTTATTACGAAGAAAATAGTAAATCAAGAATTCTCATCCCTAACTTCAACATTGCTAGAAAGGAGAGAATTGTGCACTAATCGTTTAATTGATGAGCAGAAAAGAAAAACTTTATTTCAAGCAATGCTTTCAAATCATTTCCTGTGACTCTGTTTCAGCTGTCTGCCTGATAAAATTCTGGAAATCTTTTTTTCTACATTTTCTTTTCCTTTCCGTCACCAACACTCAGTAAGATTTCATTCTAGGCCTGAGAATATTATTTGCTTTTCAGTAGACTCTGGTGGTAATAAAGCATTACTCATTTCGCTGTTTTATTTTCTTGAGACACAGAGCAAACATGCAGTAAGTGATAGCTCTGTTCAAACGCTACTGTATAAAACAAGTGAGCGAGACTCATGACTCCTATCTCATCATGGAGAAATGGAATGATTTCAAGAACAGCACAAGCCAATACATTAAATGAAGGGATTTGTATCTCTTGAAAAATTTCACCGTAATTCCTCCAAAATATTTTAGAACAATTTATTGTGTTTTATGGTAACACCTTCAAACTAGGAGCTCTTTCTCCTTGATTTTAATGAGAGAGGGAGGTTACTGCTTACATGATTATGTACTGAGGTTATTAAATTTTATAAGATCTTTTTTGTTCTGTTGTTTGGCTTTCCTTTTTAAGATTACATTAACGAATCAGATTTTGCTGAGAAACTATTTACAGTTTTTACCAAATGCTTCCCTTGAGGAAAACAGTGATTTTCTTCACTACTGCAAATACCAAGAATAGTATGGTTTTCTCTAGATGAGTGAAACTAGAGAATTCTCTCTCTGAGAGCATAAAGCAAACTGATTAAGTCAAAGAGGTGTTATAATCCCTATGGGAAGGCCACATCCTTTACTTTTTAAATATTCCCAGCAAAAATCAAGGAGATCTCACAGGAAGTCACACCATGATCCATCATCATATCTAAGCTGTTTGCAAGCCCTAAGCAGGTCAGCATAATTTACACTTGCTAACCATGTAAACACATATGAGACCCCTAATTACTGTGAGTAACCTAGCATGTTCTCTCTTTTTTAAATAATAAGAAGTAGGTTAATAAAAAGGTAAGTCTCTTTTGTTAAATTGATTAAATATATTTGTATATATGTTACTTTTCAATCTGTCATAACAGCAACCTCAGATACAATCCATTTTTAAGCATTTATGTTTAAAACATGGTACCCATTCTCCTATTTTGATAAACATTCTCAATGTTCAAAATGCATGAAACACATTGCCAGATTCAATTATAAGAATTTATTTAATGTTACTGAAGGATCCATATAGCAAAGAGATTAGACTTGAGCTCCAGTGCAAGACTGCCTGGGTTCAAATCACAGCTCTCCCACAGATGGGCTATGGGCAATGAACAAGATTCTGACCTCTTTATAAACCCCTGTTTTTTCATCTGTAAAATGAGAATGAAAACTGTCCCTGTCCTGTATGGTTGTTGGGATGATTAATACCCTTAGAAGAGCTCAGGACCTTGCATGTGGGAATACACCCTGATATTATCTTAAAGTAGTAACACGCATCTTGGGGTTTTGGGCATTATATTTGATACTTTTTCCAAAAATAAAATGTAAAATATTAGCATATCTTTATGTGTGATTGAAGAAGTTACAGTTTTAGCCCTTGACTCTGATGAGAACAGGAAATTCTGCATTCTGCTTTTCAGTTTTAACAACTCAAGTTTTAGTAAACAATTGATACTTGAAGTATACAAGCTTTTCTGCTCTGAAGTTAATCTGTGCTAACTATATCCATAATTTTGTTTCCACTATTCACAAGCAAATAAGAACAGGAATGTACATCAAAGGACAAATATAAAAGAAGAAAATAAAATTCTTGTACAGTATATTTCACCTACTCTGGCAAATTGACACTATTTAATAATGTTTGTCCAGTGAAATTAATTTGAATCCTTGAGTCGTGCCTTATATATGAGATAATAAATTTATTGAAAATTGTGAAAATACACATTTTTCCAGACTCCTGATTTGCATCTATCTGTTCCTTATAGGAACAAATGGTCTAGCAACCACTACTGAGGTTGGCTGTCCTCAGACTAACTCAGTGATGCTGTCTCACATTTCTGAGTTTAGCAATCTGGAGACATATGGGGAACGTGTGAGCTGGTCAGCAATCAGCAGAGCTTGATTCAGTCACAGAATATCAATTAAGAGAGAGTAGGCTAATGTTCCTTCCACTAGAGAAATGACTGGAATATTATGTCTCCCTTTGCCTACCCAGTGACAGCTGACTTGTGCCCATAAACTGGTGCACGGACCTGAGTTTACCTACTTCGATCAGCTTTATTTTCATTAATATGCCCAAGCTGTGACTTTGCAAGAATATTCCCCGAGGGTATTCGTATTTGCAGTGATCTAATATACACACTGATATTGGCACACTCTGTAACACAGTCTTGAAATCGCCACACACGATTCACGAAAAGCAGTGTGGCTTTGCCCTAAAGATGATCCTACTGTTCAGTGACTTTGAGTGCTGAGCGTTTTCTTGTTCATGACAGCAAAAAACACCTACCCTCTCAAATGCCTGGAATTTGTGTAAAAAGATAGAATGAGATGGAAGAAAGAGAGCGAGAAAGAGAGTGCCTGCACAGAGAGCTTATCCCTGTTTACATTTTCATCCTGTGTCTACTGGATTGATCCCCTACTTCATGTCACCTCACCAGGCTGACAGCAATTCTAGCAGAGAGACACAGGGTAAGAGGGACTTTGATTCATCCCCTCCCCCTAAGTCCCTGCCTGTCATTGTCTGCTCCTGAGTAAGCAAAGTGAACATGGTCAGAGAGGTCTGGGGCTGCAGGAGCTGTGTTTTCCAATCTCAGGGGCGGCCACCTTCTCATCAACAAATCCATGCAGGCATTCTCTGCATTATGCCGTTTTTCACTCACAAGTTTTGTTCTTCACCAGAGAAGCACTTAGCCCGAATAAGACAATTCACTGTGGAATTTTGTGTGTGTGTGTATGTGTGTGTGTGTGTGTGTGTGTGTGTGTGTGTGTGTGTGTGTAGATAGACTGAGTGAAAGATTGAAAATTTAGAGGTTTATTTTAAGCCTTCATCCCTATTTTTAAAATGCTAATTCCTCCCCCCTTAGTTCTTCCAAAAATTGCTCTGCGATGTGATCACAAATACTCATGTGCATAAATTCCCATTATCATAATAGGAGCACTGCAGTGAGGCTTCTCCTGAAAATAAATTACTCTGTAGAATATATTAGGAGAACTAAACCCAAACAAGCTAAATTGTGTGTTCTCCCATCCTGTAAGTTAAGCATTTGAAGATACAAAACCAATTGCATTTTTCATTTTACATGTATTTTGTTTTCTTTTTTTATTTGAATCTTATCTGGTTCACCTACTCTCTCTCTTTTTCTTTTTAAGAAATAGAAGACATTTCAATTATTAAATTTCTTATTTTCTTTCAGTAGTCTTAATTGTTCTTTTAGCTGCCCCTCTCTTTTCAACTCATTGTAGTCTGTGTCAATATCCACGGCTGACTACAAACACATGAATATGTATGTTCTCAAAGGGAGGAGAGGCACCCACTAGGGCAGTGGGCAGTCTAAAGGCAGAGAACAGGCTGAAAGTGTGTGCTCTCGTTCTGATATTGCATAACCTTGAGTTCGTCACCAACTTGGTTTTCTCTCTCATTTCTAAAATAGGGGCAAACAGACCAACTCTCCTACCAATTTCTCAAGGATGGTATAGTTACACAGATTATATAACCTATAGGAAAGGACTTTAAACTTTAGGACAAGCATCGTTGAATTCAAGGTGATTCAAATTAATGATTCTCATCTTCGAATTTCTGGTAAATATTTGTTAGCAACTTTTAGATATGTTTGTAGGTTAGTTTAAAATTTTTAACTACTGGGGAAGTGAATATGTTTGACCCGTATTCAAAAGGGCTAGGGTTTCAATGCCTGCATTACATAGGGTTTTACCCTTAGGGATGAAGGTTGCTGAGAATGTTAAAATCACCTTTAAAATGACTCAGAGGTGTCTCTGCCTCTCTTGCTCCCAGCGGTAACTACCACTGTCACTGATTCAAGGGGAGACAATGGTTAATTAAGAACTAACTTGATGACATCTGGACTAATTTTAAAATATATAAAATCTTACTTGATGCATTTTAAAAACTGAGCTCTGAGGGGTTTTCTTTTAAGTTCAATGTGAGCTTGAGCTTGTGAGTCAAGTGGATACATTAAAATATCTTTAAGTTAAGATTGAAATTTGTTTTAGATTATGCTTGTCATGAAAGGCATAAACCAGCCCACCTTCTTTGTGAATATATCAGACAAAGGCTGTTCATCATCCTATCCATTTTATCTTCGACGGGCACAGCTCCACTCAGCTTTTTACTGATTTATAAGAGAGATCCACACAGGTAAGAGGTGATACTTGGCCAAGTAGAGAGGTTCATAAGAATTTTTCAGATGCATGTGATCCTTTTTGCATGTCTTCTTTTCCACATTTGTCTATCAGGAATGGTAACTTTTTACATCAATTCCAGCATATTGCTTGTGCCCCTTTCATGTCTTGGCTGGCTACAAAGTACGTGTATACCAGACTTTTCAATGACACACAGGTAAAAAGCAAACTCCCTCAAGCCAAGCGGAAAAGGATTTAAAACTCAGTGTGCATCCCCGTTAGGGGAAAGGGACACTATTGCAGAAACAAAAAGTGAAGAGAAAATTCTATCCTTGGAAGCTTCACAACGACACAACCACAGCTTTTCATGTAATAGCTCAAATGTTCCCACTACAGCCATTAACAATGTAATGAAACAAATCACTTGCTATCCGTCACAATTATGATCGATGGAATCCAACTGGTCTAACGTGGGAGAAAAAAATCACATCTCAAAGTGGATTCATTTTAGAAAATAGTGAAGTTTAGCAGGGAGGGATGACACTTATTTCCTATAAACAGTATCAGCAGGCATTTCATCTATCTAAACCAATAGATTACTGTCTTGCTATATCTTTCCCCTGCAATTTTCCCTTTTTATTTTATTAGGCCTAGTGGAAGATTTCTGGCTGCCTGTGTGAACAAGAGAACTAGTTTAGGACCACACAGAAAGTAATATTGAGATAAATATAGCAAAACTGTGTTAGAATTGCTCATTCTTTATTCTGTAGGTAACTACTCTTGCTTTTTTGAGTTTTCATTTTTTCTGACCGGGCTTCCCTATTCCTACCACCTTCAGAAGTCTCTTTAATCGGGGTACGAGTTGCTACACTTTGTAGGTGATAATAACAAAGACCTATATTTAGAGTAGATAATGTACTATATTATAATAGGCATGTGGCCAGTGGCTTTATGCTACACTTCAGAAGTCAGTTCTGTTTTAAAAGTTATGCCTATGAGTTTAAATATCTTCTCCTTCTGAGAGGGAAAGAGATAATGCAGAGGGTGCTTGATTTAAACTCATTCACAGGACAAAATATAATCATAATCATAGATAACACTTACTAAATGCCTGTTATATACCAAATAAGCGTGTGTGTATGATCTGAATTCATTCTGCATTCCTGTGGTCTTAGTAGCTCATTTTTTAACCTCATCTTATGGACTGGGAAGCTGAGGGTTACAAAGGCTAAGCAACTTTCTCAAGAGCAACGAGCTAGTAAATTGGACTGGAATTAGAATATAGGAATGTCTTCCTGAGAGTCCATGTTCTACGCATTGATGAAAGTTCCTCAAGTTTGAAAATTCTTTCAGACTTAAAAATATACATGCGTATCATTAGGCACATAACATTCGTTGTAGTGGTGGTACTTATCAATACCACAAAGCTTAAAATCACTGTCACTGTGTAGAGCAATGGGCACCAATGTATTCATCAGTAAGTTCATACCGGTCACTGATCTCCCATAGGCGGGACCTGCTTATAATGTGATCAAGCAGATAATGCAGAATTGTATTTATATTAGTATTGAAATGAAGATATAAGAACGTAAACTGAAAAAAACATTGTAGTAAAGTGCAACCCCTGAGAATATGATCTACAACCCCAAATGGAGAAACCGTGCCCTCCATCACACTGACACAGAACGAGCTCAGGGCTGAGTACTGTGGCTGCATTTTGGGAAGTGGTAGGTGAAAATGTGCTGATTCTTCTAAACAGAGGCATTCTGTTTTCCTAAGAGGCATATGTTATGTAAAAACATTTCATCACTGACCCCTGAGTTAAACAGCTGCCGTCACAACCTTGAGGAAAGTGGGCCTCTATCTAAAGGGATATGAGTGGGCACAAAACTCCAAGCCTGAAGGTATCTTCCCCTCTGTTTCTCTCTCTTTAATACAGCAGACATTCTGAGAAAGGCATGAATTGTAGAAGATGACTGGTACAGAAAGAGCAAGAAAAAATAAAAATAAATAAATGCTTGAGACGCAGATAAATTTAAATTTAAATTTCATTCCTGGGCAGTGAAAAGCTAGTGGATGCATGCAATAGGGGAGGGAAGTCAAAGAGTACAGAGTTGGGCCAAAGAGACTATTTTGAAGTAACACCTTGGGTTTATTGGAAAAGTGAGATGAAGCAAGGCCTGGAGAACTCTTAGAGGACAGGAAATGTGGCTTTCCTAAAAAGGTGAGCATTTATTAGGACCCAATGTGGGTCCTAATAAATATTAATAAACAGGATAAATAAAGAGGTGTCAAGGCCCCAAATTAAGAAATGACTAAACTCTGAGTAATGATTTGGTGCTAGAAATGGCTGATATTTAACACATTTGGGGTACTCCAAAAATAATGATTAAATAATAACCAGAAGGATATAGTTAATTAGCTTCTCTCAGGAGAAATGACGTTTTAGAAGTGTTTAAGGAAAGTTTTGTGCTGGAAAGGGAAGAACTTAAAAGAATGAAGACTATTCCTTAGCGAAGCCAGGAGATCATTAGTGCAATAAAGCTAAGGGTGGGCACAGAGGTTGAAATGAGGTTCTATGTCCCAACCTGTGAATGAGGAAATGCCTGTCTAAAGAAAAAGCTCAACCTATTGCTTAAACATTTAGAAAAATGTTTAAGAAAAAAAGAATTATTTCTCATTAAAGACCAAGTTACTGAATAAAGGACTTTGTGATGCTTGCTTTTATATGTTCACTTGACTGGACTAAGGGATGCCCAGATAGCTGGTAAAACATTATTTCTGGGTATCTCTGTGAGGGTGTTTCCAGAAGAGATCCCCATCTGAATCTGTAAACTGAGTAAAGAAGATCACCTTCACCAATGCGGGTGGGCATTATTCAATCTGTTGAGGGCCTGAAAAAAGAGAACAAAAAGGCGGGGGAAGGGTGAATTTGCTCTCTTGGCTTGAGCTGGGACACCCATCTTCTGCCCTTGGAAGTCGTGGCTTCTGGTTTTTGGATTTTCAGACTTGGACCAGAATTTACAGCATCAGTTCCCTTGGTTCTCAGACCTCTGGACTCAGAACAAATTATACCGCTAGGCTTCCTGGGCCTTTACCTGGCACACTGCAGATTGTGGGACTCCATAATCATGTGAAACAATTCCTATGGTAAATCTCCTTTTATGTATATCTACATATATCTTATTGGTTCTGTTTCTTTGGAGAACCCTAACTAATACCGACTCCACCTCAGCTCCTGTCCATTTCATCTTTCTGGTATTGTTTTTCTAGCATATTTTGTTTTCTAATTCAAGTCTAACTATAAAGACTAGAAAGGATTTACCAAGTTGAAGATAGAAATGACAGATTGTACAGTAACTTGAAAATGAAAGAGATAAACAGACATAAGAAACAAACAAAAACATGTTTTCCATAGTACAGAGGAGGACTAAAGAGTTACACAGCTCATTCTGAGAATGGAATATGGAAGCTAGGCCAATTGTTTAAATCACTAATTCTCCAATAACTCAGTTCAGGTGGGCATATATAGAATAAGAAAACAAAACAAAAGACAAAACCAAAACAAAACAGTGGTTTATATTCATGCTAGATCACCAATGTGTTTCAAATTTTCTGAGCTCCCCAAATTGAGTTGGCAACTGCCTATTTTGTACTCAAATCCGTATTTTCAATCTTCTTTTATTATAGTACATTTTTCACATTAGTTTGTTTATGTTTTAGTTATGCCCATTATACTGTGAGCTTTTTGAGGGCACTAACCATATCTTATTCGTGTTTAGCCTATCCTGGGAAATAGTTGGCTCAATAATTGTTTGTTGAAATTAATTGAATCAAATTAAAATGATAGCACAGGTTTAAAATATTAACTAATCCCAACTGGTTGCTCCATGTTACCCACACGACTTAATTATGATTCTTCTATAGCCTTGCTACTCAGGGTGATCCACAGAACCAATAGCAACGGCAACACCTAGGAGCTCGTTTGAAATAGACTCAATTCTCAGGCCCCATCCCACACCTACTGAGTCAGAATCTGCATTTAAACAAGATCCCCATATGATTCATCTGCACATTTGAAGTTTGAGAAGCACTGATTCATCTATATTAGGTCAGTTTTCATGTATCTATTTTTCAATAAGCACTTATTGTGTCTCCTGTGTGCAGAGAATGGTTCAAGGCACTGAGGATAAAATGAAAAACAATAGGTACAGATCTTATAAAGTTTGTATTTCTAGCAGCAAAGACATGGTAAAAACTCTTTTACAATGACTTATTTAATTAGAATATAATGATCGCTCTGTTGGAGAAGTATAGGAGCTATGAGAGATCTGGGGAATGAGGGAAGGTTTTTCTGAGAAACTGAGGTTTGAACTAAGATCTTAAGAATGAGTAAGGGTTAGCTAGGGAAAAGCCTGTGGATAGAAGAAGGGCTTCTAGGAGAGGGGATAGCAAATGTGAAGACTGCAGGACAGAAAGATGTGTGGCATTTTGGAGGAACTTAAAATAGCCAATGTGGTTGTAGTTCAGAGAGTGAGACGGACAGTGGAAATAGATGAGACACAGCTGAGATACATCATTCAAGACCTTGAAGATAATGCTGAAGAACTGATTTTGATCCTAAGAGCATTGGAAAGCTATTGAAAAGTGTTAAGCAGCATATTAATATGATAAAAATGATAAAATGATAAAAAAAATGAAAAAAAAATGATAAAAATACATTAAAAAAACTCTCTGGCTGCAGTATAGAAAATAGAAGAAATTCAAAGTTGAACGCAAGGAGGCTGTTCTAGTTATCTATTGCTCCTAACAAACTACCTCCAAAACTTAGTGATCTAATGCAACTCTTTTATTTTTCACATATTTTATGGGTCAGGAATTTGGGAAGGATTCAGCTGGGTAGTCCTCTTATTCGTGTGGTGCCAGTTTAGGCATCTGGGGCTGGAAGATCTGCCTCCAAAATCAAATGTCTGCTGCCTTGGTTCGTCCTCTCTCTTTCTTTCTTCCCTCCCTCCCTCTCTCCCTCCCTCCCTTCCTCTCTCCCCCTCCCCCTTTCCTCTCTCTCTCTCTCTCTCTCTTCCTTCCCTCACCTCTCTCTCCCTCCAAGACATCTTATCCTCCAGTGTCTCTGTCCATGGATTAGGCTTCTAATAGTATGGTAGTCTCAAGGTTCCAAGAGCGAATACTACAAAAACAAGACGTACAAGCTGCTAGTTTTTTAAGGCTTGAGTCTGGAAATTGGGACAGCATGAATTAAAGCAGTCAGAGAAGCCAGCCCAGATTCACGGGGAGGAGATTTAGAACACAATCCCCCCTCCCCTGCCATGGGTGAAGAAGAATTTTGAACCATCTTTAATTTACCATAGAAAGGAAGTTGACAATTATGAAAATAACATGATTTTTGTCATCTCATCAAAGTCTATTTTCTAATTTGGAGGAAAGTCTCATGTCAAAATAAGTCGGATATGTCCATCCCCTGATACTTGGGATATGGGCATATTTCCTAGTCTTAGCCAATCAAATATTCTCAAACAGAAGTGTGACTTTGAATGAAGAGACCTTGGCTTTGATATCTGTAGTCTTACTTCCCATGGTATCTGTTGATATGCTAAAACCACTTTTCCAGCATTCACCCATCAGTTACCTACCCAATATTAAGGCTACATTAATTTTCTAAGTAAGTCACCCAGAGTTGGTTTCTGTTGCCTGAAATACAGAATTCTGATAATTGGAGTAGTTCAAGTAAGAGTTAATGGTAATCTCCACTCAATGGTGGGGCTGGAAAGAGAAAGAGCTTAGCAGAATCAAACAATGGTAAGGAGGTCAAATATATTGTGTTGGATGACATATGAGATGAGGGAAAAGATTGCCAACTTATATATATGGCTGACTGCTATTTGCTGAGATGTGAAACGTTGGAAGAGGGTGACATTTTAGGGGTTCTTGCATGTTTTAAGTTTTGAATATGCTAATTTTGAAATACCTCTGAGAGATTTAAATTGACATATTATATAGGTAATTTTATATATCATTTATAGTTCTTATATGAGGTCTAGACTAGAAATAGAAATATGGTAATAAGCAGCTTATAGATGTTAAGAAAAAGCCATGTGTATGGATGAGTGACTCTGCAATGAAAAGAAACAACTTCTCCCTCTGTATCTATTTTCTGGTCAGTAGACTTTTATTTGAACAGAGGATATTCCTATACAACCTTGTCTTTGAGGTTCTCTCCGGAAAGATTCTGCATTATTGCTTTGATGGAGTCCATTATGAGAGGGTCAGTTATCAGAGTAAAAGGGGCTCTTTTCGGAGACTCCCAAGACCTATCATCCTTAAGGTAGCAAGAGACATACAGAGCTTAGGGCTGAAGTCAGTACCCACTCTTCAAATTTTGACACCCTAGGTTCCAAACAGCACTGTGCCCAGAATCCAACAAAGACACTTGTGGAAACTCCACTTGAAAATTTTGAAATTCCTAATTAAGAGCCTGATAAGTATAGGGACTTCCCTGGTGGGGCAGTGGTTAAGAATCCACCTGCCAATGCAGGGGACACGGGTTTGAGCCCTGGCCCTGGAAGATCCCACATGCCGCGGAGCAACTAAGCCCATGTGCCACAACTACTGAGCCTGCGCTCTAAAGCCCATGAGCCACAGCTTGTAAGCCCGTGTGCCACAACTACTGAAGCCCGCGCACCTAGAGCCCGCGCTCCACAAGAAGAGAAGCCACCGCAACGAGAAGCCTGCACACCGCAACAAAGAGTAGCCCCCGCTCACCGCAACTAGAGAAAGCCTATGCACAGCAACGAAGACCCAACACAGACAAAATTTAAAATAAATAAATAATTAAATATATATATTTTAAAAGGGTCTGATGAGTATAAAATGGTAAACTATCTTCTAATGATTCATGACAAATCTCAAATTTTTAGAGAACTAATTACCTCTGAAAGAAAGTAAGTAAGTAAATAAATAAATAAATAAGGTACGTCTATTACATTTAGAAAATATCAGTAGAAGGTCTGCCTCATTCCATAGAATGGCTACCATACATCCAAGGCATGGAGCTCAGCCTTGCATATTAAGTACTTGATATTTTTGCCCCAAGTGAGGAGGCCCTGAGGACTAATTCATGGTAACCAAATTCAATCATGATAGAGAAATCCTAATTTATACATTTGTACTGAGTTGCAAATAGACATGTTGACTGGTGTGCAATCCTCTCTCCTGTAGAAAGTTCTCTGTGAGCAACCAAATCACTAACCAAAATTTGCTTGATGAATACAGGGGGTATTTTCCAAAGTTTGTTTGATGGGACACAAATTTTAAGTCATGTTAATGAGTGTTATGTCCTCCCTTATCTCCAAAAACAAGGGTTTGGTGATCAAGCAAATTGGAAAAATTAAACAAATTAGAATGAATCATCCCAAAACTCAGTGGTTTAATAACATTTTATTATTTCTTGCAGTTTCTGTGCATCAAGAATTCAGAAAAGGCCTGGCTGGGCAAAGCTTGGGATTTCTCATGTAGTTGCCATGCTATCAATATAATGGTTGGCACTGGAAGAGTGAAGAGCTGAAGCAGCTGGGTGCTGGCCAGTCATTTCTCTCTCTCACTGTAGCCTCCGAGCTCTCCATGTGCTCTTTCTATGAGGGCTGGTTTGGACTTCCTCACAGTATGGCAGCCACATGGCATTTGAACCTCATACACGGAGGCTCAGGGTTTTAACAGAGGTAGTTCACCAAATAGGGTGGAGATTGCATCACCTTTTCTGACCTAGCCTTGGAAGTCATGCAGCTTCACATCCACTGCCTTTTGTTGTTCACAAGCAAGTCATAAGCCTGCGCAGATTTAAGAATGGGAACAAAGACCTCACATTTCAATGGAAGGGGTGTCGAGGTCACATTTCAGAATAGCACTTGGAATGTGAGATAATGTTGAGGCCATCTTTGAAAATATAATGTGCTACACTAGCTGTGTAACAGTGTTCATGTAACAACATCTCAGAGTCTCAGACACCTCACATTAGAAGAGGAGAACAAAAAGAAATAAAGAGAAGAAAACTTCCTGATCTGGGCCTCTACAAATCCATCATAACAAAAGAACAGCTATTAAATACATGTATCAATCAAATTTGACATCAATATCATTCCTTCTTTGCCTCCAGTCTTTATTTCACCTTTCTGTTCTTATATTATTAAGCATTTTGAACATCTGTTTCTCATTTTTCATGACTTTAAATTCCATCTACAGCCAGCCCCCCATATCCTCAGGTTCCACATCTGTGAATTCAATCAAACTCTGATCGAAAAATTGTTTTTTAATTCCGGAAATTTCCAAAAAACAAAACTTGAATTTACTGTGCACATTTACATTGTATTAGGTATTATACGTAATCTAGAGATGATTCAAAGTATACGGGGGGATGTGTGTGAGTTATATGCAAATACTAAGCCATTTTTAATAAGGGATTTAAGCATACTCGGATTTTGGTATCTTCAGGGGGTCCCGGAAACAATCCCCCACAGATACAGAGGGACAAGTGTATATGACAGCAACTCTCAATTACTATCTCAAGCCCAGACCTCCGTCCCAAACTCCAGACTCACAGATTGAACTGTCTGTCCAAAACTAAGCTCCTCATATTACCCCATGTGAAGGGTTAAGATCTTCCTACAATAAAGAATTGCAAGGCTTAGGTCTACACTGTTTCTTTTCTTGATAAGTTTGAACTGTAGAATGTACTTGTTTCAGACTTTCTTGCTCTTCGGCCAGTGGTTCCTAAAGTGTAATCTCCAGACCAATCTCTCTTTCATCCCCCTTTTTTGTGACCAACCTAAAGCTTATAAACTATAAAACCTCTTCTAATTGCCAGTAGGCAGAGCAGAATCCCATTCATGTGCATCTCATATTGCAAAAGAAAGAAAAGCTTTCTCTTTTCACCTGTTTTCTGGTAGGACCCTTGACGTCTCAAATTTGCTACATTCTCAGCCTTCTCTGTCTCAGCTGGCAACAACTCCACCTTTCTAGTATTCTTGATGCTTCTTTCGCTCACATCCCAAATCAAATCCACAAGGGAATTCTGTTTGCTCTACCTTCAAAATAGATCCAGACTCCACCGCCATCACCTTGTCCAGCCACTGTAATCTCCACCTGGATGGCTGCCTAGACTACTCTCAACATAGCAACCCAAGGGGTCCTTTCCAAGATAAATTGGACTATGGCTCAAACCCTGTTAATATAGCCCATTTTTCTTAGCGTAAAAGCCAAAGTCTTTACTAAAGAATACAAGGTGAGGGCTTCCCTGGTGGCGCAGTGGTTGAGAGTCCGCCTGCCGATGCAGGGCACACGGGTTTGTGCCCCGGTCCGGGAAGATCCCACGTGCCGCGGAGCGGCTGGGCCCGTGAGCCATGGCCGCTGAGCCTGCGCGACCGGAGCCTGTGCTCCGCAACGGGAGAGGCCACAACAGTGGGAGGCCCGCGCTCCGCAAAAAAAAAAAAAAAAAAATACAAGGTGATACATGACCCACCTCTGCGCCATATGTCTGACCTATTCTCCTACTTTTCTCCTCACTCTCTGCTCCAGACACACTAGCCACCTTGCTTTTCCTCCGATGTTACCTGCCTGCCGTAGGGGAGAATGGAAACAGCCTGAGGGCTTTGGGTATCTGATGCAGAGAGCACAGAGGCACTGCGTGAGATGGGAGAGGAGTTTGAACCCTAATGGAAGAGAGCACTGAAGGACTACTGCAAAGAGTCAGACAGAGGCTTAAAGCAGGTCACATCCCAGTCATTTTCCCCAGGGCTGTATTGGTCAAGCAGGGAAATAGGACGATCTTTCTGTTTTGCCCATCTTGAGAATTTTTTGTTTTGCTATTGTTTAAACACATCAGGCTTTGCTTAAACAAGAAAGATGTTTCTGAGAGCTCTGTCCAACGAGCATCACAAGTAAGTATTCATTTGATGGTCAATTATAAACCGTTGACAACCAGATGAGTGAGAGTTTATTGTATTGAAGGAATACAGGTGTAGAGGGCTCTGCATCCTGGGGGAGTTAGAGAATCTTCATTCTCTACATTTGGAATTGGATGCGTTGAGAATACAAAGATTAGGGCACTAATCTGCGGTTTGAAAGAGCAGAAGCAAATAAAGGCTTTGATCAGTGCCAGAGTTGAAGAGCAGAACTGCAGCCTTCCCGCACCCTTTGATTTGGAAAGAGTCGCCTTTCACAGCAGGGTTCAAAGCCCGGATCTTTACTCTTGGAATCTGTTTCTTGCTGTGAGCATTAGCACTCCTGACACTTTGTTTCCAAAAGGATTCACTTAGACTTCAGATGGTAGTGAGTGTCTCTCTCTCCTTCTCTCTGCCCCCCGCCCTCCGACCCCATCCACCCAAAGACAAAATTTCAAGTAACATTCAGTTCAGTTTTACTTTATATTCCAAGAGTGAAAAACTTGACTCTGTTGACACAGCCTACCATCTTTTTCCCCTTTCCACCTGTGTGATATATTTCCTAAAGGAAAGAATTAAATATATACCTTTATAACCTTATTTTTACCCCTTCAGGTCTAGGAGTCTGTGAAATTTGTCTCTTCAAAACCACAGCTGCAAAAGCTGGTTCCCTATGGCTTATAGCTCTAGAAAATGCACAGTTTCTAACCAGGACTCTGAATTGTTTAACACTGTGTAGCAGATTTTCATGCGAGCCCACTGGGTGCTAGATGTGATGTTAGTCCTAAGTACTGAAAATATAAAAGTTCACAGTCTGGCGGGGAAGTCAAATACATAAACCATTGATGAACCATAGGAAAGTATGAGAGATGCTTGGGAAGCAGGGGTACCCAAGGAGCCCAGAAGGGAGGCAGGAGGGGAAGGATCCCTAGAATGGGAAGTGCCTCAACTGTTGTGAAGTAAGCAGGAAGCACAGAGAGGGCTTGTCAGGTTACTAAGTTAATGCATCATTTCATAACAAGTTTCTAGTGGTTTCTGTTACAAGCCCTCAGAGCCTTTTGATTCTAAAAGGATCCACTCAGACCTAAGAAGATAATTAATCTAATTTTCTGAAAAAATAAAATAAAAACAGATAGATTTTTAAAATATGTTGGAGCTGGAGCTCTGGGGTTTATACATTTGTTCCTTTGTTGTCCTTAAGGAAAGGAAAGTAGGTGGGGTTTCTGTCGAGCTGTCAGCCCACTGGTTACCTTAGGATCTATAAACTGTACTTTGAATCATGAATACACTTAATTTTTTGTAAATAAGTGATAACGAAAAGGGAAATATGTGCTTTGTATTCTCCATACTTGGCGCAGAGCTGGTGGGTTTTCAATCCTCTGCTCTGTTGAATGAATGACTGCCTTGTGGCACTCTGAGCATTTGTCTGAGCATTTGTTTCTTCCTGGTCAAGAACATTCCTTCATTAATACTGCCTTCCCCCAAACACACACACACACACAGCCCACAGAGTCAATTTAGAAACTTATATATTAAGTTTTGTTCTCTAATTGTTTCATCTGTAAATTTCTTGTCCCTCTAATGAGATTAAGCTTCTGGAAGTCAGGAACCAAGTCTCACCTGTATTCTTATATTCCCAAAGCACCTTGATAAGGTGGTAATGTAGGCCTTATTAACTTCATACTGTCAACAAAAAGGATTAACCTTTCATCCCATCAACAAATCTCTCAGCAAGTATTCCCTCCATGTGGGCACATTCCTGCATGCCCACCTGTACCTGTACACACACACACACACACACACACACACACACACACACTAGTCGCATGCATCACTCAAGTCTTCAGCTTCTGCTTGAACAGCCTTAGCCTGCAGGAAATGGCCAAATATGCACTCACATATTTCCCCCCTAAACTCCCTGCCGTATTGTTATAAAACTGCTTAACTGGCTTATAAAATCAGGTATTTTTAAGTGTGTTTTGACAACATCTCTGGTGAAGTTAGTAGAGTCTTACTTTACCCATGGAACTTTGGAGTCAGAGAAGTTCAGAGACTTAATCAGGACACTGCATAATAATAGTTGAAGGCTGCTAGAAAGAGTTCACACCATTGCACTACCTGTTTATTATTATTTCCTTATTGTCAAGTTTCTTATATTTTTTGAACACACTCATACTTTTTTTAATATTTTAAAATCCAACATTTGACTATGAAATATCATTTCATATGAAGAAGACTACAAAATAATTTATTTTGGACACATTATGTCTGACTACATTTTGAAAACTGTAAAGTAGTATACAAATGTACAGTATTATGTTTCCAGGGAAGTTTGGCATCCTTAGCAAAGTCTGTGAATAAGAATCGATTGAAGTAGAACCCTTTAAATGTTATCCTTCATTTTCAGTGATATATATATGAAGCTATAATTGATAGGAACTATCTGTAAAGTTGCAGGTGATATGCTGACAATAAATCATAGGGTAAAATGTTCTCGTCTACAGAAAGCTGAAATATTGTAGCTATAAATTATACATGAATATATAATTCATGAACTAGTAGCCATATACGTTTATACAAAATAATTCTTTGGTAAGAACTTTGTTTTGGATTGACTTTATTAGTGAATTAAGAATTTTAAAAAATTGAAATAGCACTCCTCCTGCCATGATTCAGTTTTAAATTAGTAAAATAAAATGTAGTTTTCAACTAGTTAAAACAAAGAATGAAATATCTTTTATTCAGAGACCCCCCTGAATTGATTCTGGTGATGAGCGCTATACCTCTGTATTTTATATCTTGTTATATGCATACTATTATTTATATTACCAGAATTTCCCTATTTTAAGGCGAGAAATAATCTGATGGTTTAAAGAGAGAATTAGCCTGACAAAAATCAGAAGCACTATTTTATAACCCTATTGTGATGGAAATAGTTTAAGGTGTCTTTCTCCTGGCCTGGAGTCATTGGGGTAGGGAGGAAGGGTGATGTCTTTGTCAGAAGAATCCAGCTCACGTTTCCCTGCAGTTACACAACCCCAGAGTAGGGTCTTGAGAAGATGCCTGGCCCCCACCCAAGCAGTTTTCAGAATGGCCAAGGAAACAAAACATTTTGCAAACAGTTTCACTTCATTAAAATTAATTTAGCAAAAGCACATGTATTCCTCTGTGTACGTCCATTCTGGGGGCTGATTCTATCTTTGGGGTGATGTAAGGTCACCACCACTCTATGTGAAGGTACAAACTGAATCTAAGGTTAGAATGGAGACTGCCCTCCTCATCCTTGTTATATCCAACCAGGTAACCAATGTCATTTGTTACTTCACTGGAACCACATAACCCTTTTACTCAGAAAAGAAAAAAGTGGGGGAATCTAAGCTTAGGAGGGTGATCAATAGGTAACTCTGTCTCGGCACCAGCCATGTCTGAAGGCTATGCAGGCACATTCTGTCCCGAAAAGAACCTCATCTAGATAACCCATGGTTGAAGTAGGAGGATGGTGAGAGTGCTTTTTTGTTATCCCTGAATGATCTTTCTCCGTTTCATATTAAAAAAATCAGCCTTGGAAGTCCAGGTGATGTCACATTCTCTTGTTTTGTTTTTCCTTTGTGGTCAAAGTCAGCACAGTCCATTCACCCAGCGATCTCATCCTAGCTCTCCCTGTTACTCAGAAGGGAGAAACTACGTGACGTGACATTATAATAATCATCCCTGGGGCTTCCTTGGTGGCGCGGTGGTTGAGAGTCCGCCTGCCGATGCAGGCGACGCGGGTTCGTGCCCTGGTCCGGGAAGATCCCACATGCCGCGGAGCGGCTGGGCCCGTGAGCCATGGCCACTGAACCTGCGCGTCCGGAGCCCGTGCTCCACAACGGGAAAGGTCACAACAGTGAGAGGCCCGAAAAATCATCCCTGATACTTTGCAGTGTTAGTAAGCTAAAAGACACCCTCCCCGCTGTGGGTGAGAACAGGAAAGAATGGGGAGGTTAAGGGGACGAAGACCTTTGTCTTGCCAACTGGAAATTACTTGAGCCCTCCCAGAGTAAAGTGTCATTTTTTTCCAAATAATTGGACTGGGATTCTGTCAGTGTTCCATAGACATCCAGCCAATATTTTCTTGGAGAGAGATCACTAATTTTCGAATAGTCACTGTGTCAGTGACTTTACCCAAAACTCCTTTGGGGAGCTCTTCCTGATTCATTGGTATTCGTCCTTTCTAACACAATACGTTCCCCACATTCCTCTCCTAGACAGACAAGGGCCTGCAGACTTGATATCTGAGGCAGTGGGAGATCTCACCCCATCCCCCAAAGGCCAGTGTCATTGAGTCTGTACCTTTAAGGCAAGTCACTCATTATCCTTTCTTTCTGTTTGTTTTTTGTCTCTGTCTCCTCTGTGAGGGTGAAGATGGGGTTTCTTTTCTGACCCTACATGATTGATGATAACTAATTTAAATCATGGATTTTATTATCATTATCCTAGATTTACATGAATCCTCTCCCCTTCCTAAAAGTTTTCCGTGGTGAATTGCATGTTCTTAATAGCCACAGGTTTGGCTGTAAGATCCTATAGTACAGAGGCAGTGATCATATCCTTACACAATGATATATACAGGGAGCAAGCACTTTCTACAGTCCGTCAGCTTTGTTGATCTCTTACTGCCAAATCTTGTACAAGATCTCAATCCCTGACTGAAACTCAGGACACCTTACCCAGGTGTTAACAGTGTTCAGTGTTATGATAAACGGCCAGGGCTGCCATCCACAAAGGGTCTTGAGGTTTTTCTCTTTGGTTTAGCTGCATCTCGAGTCAGGTCTTCCCAATCTGTTCCTTTGCCGCTAATCGTAAGACACAGGTCAATTGGCAGCTGGAGTTCCTTCTAAATCTCAAGACAGAAATTGTAAAACCAGCAGTTTCTTTCCATGTGGTCTGATCTAGATGGATATTTGCAGGCTCTCCTGCCTCTCCTGCCCATGCACAAGGTTACCCAGCAGAGTTACCAAGGTTCTCTTAGCCTCATAACTTTAAACTTTTGATTCCTGCCATTTCGATTTCTTTCCAAAGGCACAATTCTCCAAATTTCTACCTTGATCAGAATGGATCTGTAAACAAAGAAGAAATTTAACCTCTACACCTGTGCCACACTCAGCAATTTGGCATATGTGTGTGCATAAGGATAAGAATCACCAATGTCTTGTGCAGATGTTGGTATTATCTTTAAAATCTGTGAAACTCCCAGCCTCCATGAGAAAGACCTGATTGAAATTTTATAGCGCAGGTTGGAAGGTTCAGAGCTTGGGATGCTGTTGGGGATTTGAACCATTTGCTTCTTGTTGCCATCTGATCAGTCCTGAGCTCCACACCAGTTTCCCAAGCCACCTCCACTATTCCCATTTTCCCCACTGACATTAGGGAGGAATCCTGCAAGTGTCTCACAGTTTGCCAGCCTATAGAGTGCCTCTCTACACTGGTAGGCAGATGGGAGATGATGCTCCATGCATAGAGGAGGGGAGACGAGGCGGCAGGAGATGTCCCCAACTCCCTTCATCTTCATAAAAGAAAAGCTTATCAATTCCCAATTCCAACCATTTATAAGGCAGTGGGCAATTACTAGCTTCTGTAGAGTTACTGCTGGCTTATTTATTAAGGAAGAAATCTAAACTGAGTTACCATTCTATTTCTTCCTGATTATTGATAGCCTTAGCTCTCTCTTCTTTCAATCAGAATTTATTGTGACAACAGGGAGATTCCTGGAGGGCACACATGACTCTCAAGCTTTCTGAGGCTGGCTAGCTGAGCCTGGCCCTTCATGAGCTACTGCCAGAACTTATTTTGGTCTTTGCTGATTTGTCTAATCTCAACTAACCTATGTTACAAATTTCTCTAGGCTTAATGTAAAGTTGGAAGTTCTTTTACATTCTTTCTGCCTGGAGATCAAGATATTGGGATATGTTTCTTCAGTGATTTCTACTCTGAATGTCTATTCTAGAATCAACAGCCTGCCTTGTCTAGGAGCCACCCTTTTAAATGTGTACTGTTCTGTGTTTTCCAATGCTTGCCTGCATTTTAAGTTGCTGAAGCATTCTATTCTGGTAACATGACCTGTGTTTGTCAGGGTTCTCCAGAGAAACAAAAGCAATATGAGATAGATAGATAGATAGATAGATAGATAGATAGATAGATAGATAGATGATAGATAGAAGAGAAGTTTTATATGGGAATTGGCTTACACAGTTATGGAGACCAAGAAGTTCCCATAGTCTGCCATCTGCAATCTGGAGAAGCAGGAAAACAGATAATAGAATTCAGTCGAAGTTCAAAGGCCTGAGAACTGGGGGAACTGCTGCTGTAAGTTCCAGAGTCCAAAGGCCTAAGACCCAGGAGCTTCAATGTCAGAAGGAAAGAGAAAATGGACATCCCAGCTCAAGAAGAGAGAGAGAATTCTCCCTTCCCTTTGCCTATTTTGTTCCATTCAGACCTCCCGAGGGATCCGGTGATGCCTACCCACATTGGTGAGGGCAGATTTCTTTACTCAGTCTACTGAATCAAGTGCTAATCAGAAACACCCTCACAGAAACATCCCCAAATAATGTCTTACCAGCTATCTGGGCATCCCTTAGGCCAGTCAAGTTGACACATAAAATTAATCATCATGTTACCCTAGTGGGTTCAATCCATAGTTCCCTTGGCACCTGATCTATTTTGTCCCCCAAATTCTAATCTTTGAGCATCATGTAGCATCACTTATTCTATTGCTCTCCTCACAGCCAGATCTCTTACTGGCTGGGATTTCTCCACCAGTGCCACCACATTGTTCCCAGGTCTTTTATCTTTACCTGTCAAAAATCCACTATTAAAAAAAAAAATTCCCAAGGAATTTATCACTCTTTATGGGTTTTCCTTCTCAATATCTCCTGTAGAACATTAACTGGAATGTTTTGAAGAAACTCACATAATAAAGCATCATTCCATTTTTAAAATTTACATTCACTTGGCGGCTCTTCTATGACTACATTTGTCCCCATGTGATTTTTCTCCCAAGAAGGGAATATTGCTAATACCATAAATGTTTACACTGGAACTTTTCTCCTTCCATGGCTCATTCTGCTAACACCGAAAATGACACAGTGTGCTACTAGCTCATTTCTGTAGTGTACTTTTTTGGGAGAATAGCTAACAGTGCTACTGTCCAAAATTCAATAGCCTTGAAACTTAGCCTTCACAAACGTAACTACGTCATCCCATCCTGCTATAACTGAAAGCGATATAGGCCCAATCTTCTATCAGAAAGGGGGGAGAAATAGCTGTATTTATAGCCAAATGCTCTGAGAAGCAAAGTCAGGCTACAAAATATTTCTTTACTGATTCCACTGAGTTTTTATCTGGACATTCCACTTTGAATGGAGACGCTGAATTCCCTGTCTACCTCGTTGCTTTCCTATATTTCTCTTCTCTCCTCCCAACCCAGGATCCCAGTAGTATGTTACTGTCATCCCATGTGTTTAAGTCAGCAGTTCCTTTTCATCTCATTTGGCCAAGACAAACTCATTTTTTCACCCTGGTTCCTCAGCTGAAAGAACCAACACTCCAAACCTCCCTTACCCATCATAGCATAACTTTAAAATGCCCTGTATTATATATATTAAATGTTTCACAAGTCATTACATAAATGACCTGTACCCACAGGGGTAAGTATGAGAGAAATCAAAAAGTTTAAGTGGATAAAGACATTGTCCCCTCCCAAAAAAAAACTCCCCTTGTCCTGTGTATACCTAAGTAGAGAATCTGAAAAAAATGAGGAAATAAGTCTTCACAGAAAGAATAAGACAGCAGGAGTGTCAAACACAAAATGGCAGTAAAGGGCAGTCAGCCCAAGCCTATTTCCACCCCCAGGGTGCATCCCACAGGGCACGGCTCCTGAGAAACGACAGTAGGAAGTGTCCACCCTGCCTCTGCAGAACTGCCCACCCCCATCACACAGCAGACCATAACTGTTCAAACACGTTTAAACAGAACCTCAAGCTTGAAAAGAGACTTATAAAGTGGTTTTTGCCACAGGGAACATCTTTGAAACTCGCAGAGACAATTCCCAGATGGGTTGTCTGTAGATGCAATCTGGACTGGGGCTGTCTGTCACCTCCAGCTAGGAGACAATCTGGCAGCACACAAAAAGAGCATGGAGAAAAAAGGAAGATGGAAGCAGTCAGTGCAGCTCTTGTTAAGTGACCATCTCTTCCATCTACTTCTTCACCTTTATTTGAAAGTCTTCCTTGTTTTGTTTCGTTGCTATTGTGTAGAGAAAATGTAAATTCAGCCTAGAAGATACCACATCTGTTCAAATGGAGAACCACACATACCCCTCGAATTTTGTGTAAAATATAAAAAGTTTGTGGAATATTTTGCAAAAATTCTGAATTCACAATACAGTTAAAGAATTATGTAACATACATTACCATCCATTATTATAGCATATATCATTTGGAAAATTTAACCCAAGCCAAAATAATTTATCAATGCAATAGGATAAAAGGTCCGAAAGGTTATGAAAGAATGTTAGCACATGCTGTTTGTAGATAAGAAAATTGTACCCTGAGAGACTGATTTGCCAAGATTACACTGATGGCAGAACCAGGATTAGAATATGTCATGTGCCTCCTTGTCACTACAATATCATATACGTCTAATTGTTTGACATCAAACAAACAATTGATTTGCTTTTCAACAGGTAGCTCTTGCGTTGTGCAGGCAGCGTGGGAGTGACATTAGCAAAAACTTATTGCGAATATAAAACATAAAATTCTGAATATGAAATGGAAGAGTCATAGACCTAGCTGTACTTTCTCAAACATAGAAATTCTCAGATTAGTATAAGTAATTCGGTCAAGCACCAACATAAAATCAATTACGCTGCAGAAAAGGATATGAAAGTTCAGTATGTGCCAGGCCCTAAGCAGAAAGATGGAAAAGACCCAGGCCCACTTACATAGATCTTGCCAAGTGTTGTTTGTATTTGGTAGACTTCAGGCCAAGAAATATACATATACAAAATCCTAATGAAGAACAAAATATTGTTATGTTAAAATTTTTCTTTAAATTTGTACAAAATATTTGCCATTATTTTCAGCTTTCAATTTTAAGACATATATTCAAAGATGCAAACTGATATCTAAAGCACCCAAGTGTAAAGGGACTCTGTCTTCTTGGCTGATTATTCCTATTCTCCCTGACTTCTCAACATCGGAATGGCCTGGGGCTCAGTCTTCAGATATTTCCCTTCCTATCTACATTCATATCCTTAGTGGTATCATCCAATCTCATGGCTTTAAATACCATCTATATGCTGACAATTCGCAAATTTATAACTGCAGCCTAGAACTTTCCCCTCAACTCCAGACTCATATATCTAATTGCCTATTTGACATCTCCACTTTGGTGTAAGAAATCTGAGACATTACCTCCAAAACCATGGCCCTGACAGACTCTGCTCTTCCTGCAGGGGTAGTCATTTCAATAAATGGCAATTCCACTCTTCCAGTTGCTTGAGTTAAAACTTTGGAGTCACTCTTAACTCATTTTTTTTCTCTTAAACTCTACAAATGCTCTGGAAATCCTAGCTCTGCTTTAAAACATAACCTAGATACCCATCACGTGTCATCACCTCCACTGCTATCACCTTAGTCTAGGTCACCATTAGCTCCTGCCTGGATAACCATTCTGGCCTCCTACCTGGTCTCCCTGTTTCCACCTTTGCCTCCCTGCAATCTCTTTATCAGGGCAGCAACCAAGGTGATCATTCTACTCCTCTACTGAAATCCCTTCTGTGGCCCCATCTCACCCAGATAAAAAACAGTCTTTGCAATTTCCTATCTGGCCCCACTTCCCACATTTGCTGCCCATCTTTTCATTTCCTCTTGGACCTCATCTTCTCCTACTGCCTGTCCCCCTTGATCACTGGACACCATTGGCTGGAGCATCTGATGGAGGATTCTTTAGGGCCTTTGCGCCAGCAGTTCTCTCTGCCTGGAGGGCTATTACTCCAGATTCATTCACTTCCTTGAGGTCTTCAATCAAACTTCCCTGGCCACCTTATCTAAAATTGCAAACTGGACACCAAAAGCACACACACACACACACACACACATGTGCATGCACTCAACACTTCTATCATCACTTCCTCCTTGGTTTTCTTCTTTTTTTTTTTTTTGGCTATGTCAGCAACATTCATTTTCAAGGAAGTTTGGTAGTTGCCATGTTAAGACACTATTTTTTTCTCCTTTTTATTTCTTTTTTGAAATAATTTACAGGCACATGTAAAACACAGTAAGACCCCTGGGTCAGTCTCATCCAGTGAACACTGTGATAATTAATCCTTCACTGAAAGGAGAGTAGGAGAGTACTTCTTTCATACAAAGTCAAAGGAGGGCGATGTAATCCAAACTGCATTTTTTTGGCTTACTCATTACAACAGATTTGAGTTTGGATGCAGTTTGCTGGGTGCAGAATCAGGAACATTGCACAATTACTTTATGTCATTTAAGAACGAGGGAAAGGAAGGTTAGGAATGTTTAAAAGCCTTTGCAGGCACTCGATAATTTTATAGAATAGTTAAATAAATACTGCTTATATACAAAAAATTCATCCCACCCTAAGATGAGGGCATTTGAGAATCTCTTAATTTAAAATGTAAAACAAAACTAAAACGTTTTCTAAGGGCAGTATCCTATTATTAATCCACAATAAGAATGCAGCCATCAGCAAAAATTCAGTGAGTAGAAGGTCTAACAGAAATTCCAGTATGACATAAAAACACAACTGTGTTCTTGCCATCTATTGCACACCTCACTTCCTTGATAGAACCTTTAAAAAAAAATTCCAAGTCGGTGTATTTCATCGCTTGGTTTTCTTCTTAATAAAGATTTCGCTTATTTATCTTTTTCTTATGCTGTCTGACTATTCCATTGGATGCAAAGGGGTCAGCAAACTACCATCCAGGGGCCAAATCCAACTCCCCGCTTCTTTTTGTAAGTAAAGTATTGGAACATAGCCACACCCATTTGTTTATGTATTATCTATGGCTGCTTTCAGATGGCCCCCAAAGCCAAAAATGTTTTATTATTCAAGCCCTTTGAAGAAAAGCCTTCTCTACCATTGTGAATATAAACTTCAGAAGAACATGGGGTTTTGTTTATTTTGCTCTCCTCTTTGTCACTAAAGTTCAGAGTCATGCCTGGTGCATATTAGGTATTTGACAACAATCTCCTTTCTGGTGAATAAATGATGAATGAATGAAATACAACTGACCCTACATTTTCAGGAACTTTACAGGAGAATGAAGTTGAATTGGATTTCCATATGACTAGGGATCCACAGGAGACATTTTGGAGGGTCTTGCTGAAGTTGTTTTTGTTGTTTTTCAAATCAGGAAGTCATTTTCTTTATATCATTCATTCTAAGTAACAGTGGTCATTTCGTAGTGTTGACTTTAATTGAAATGTAAAGCAACTGGTGGAGGTATTGTTATTATGCCAATTTTATTGTTACAGAATCACACCTATAATAGGGCAATTACACAAGCCCTTCGAGAGCCATTATTTAGGACTAAAATTGCCTTAAGGTGCCAGTTGAAATCACTTGCATGTCCTTTCCAGGCCTGTTTTCATCTTATTACTCACTGAGTGAGAGACAAGAGCTAAACCATTTTGAACCTAAGATTATAGTAGGTATAGGTCATTTGAGTCCAGCCAAAAATATAGTACCTCTCTGGCTTTGCACTTTTAGGCAACAGAATAAGCTATTGCTTCCAAAGAAAAGATAAGGTTGAGAGTATTTTGTTTGATCTCTGGTGGCACTAGAGATTTTCAGTAGTAAAACCAAAATCAATGCCTCCTTTCTTTCCCAGGGAACCATTCACAGAGGAAATGGCACATAAGACCCTTCTCTTTAGAAGGGGGGTTGGGACTCTTTCAGGCAGAAGTGTTCCCCTCTTTTTATGTGACACCTCCATACTCCATTCAAAAACATGGGTTTCTAGGTTAGACTGATTGATGGCAAAGATGACAAAACCTTGAGTAGTCTGTTAGCTTGAGCTGAAAAATGTGCTCAGCTAACTGCCTTAAACATTTTAAAATATAACTCACTAGCTGGAGTAAAGACCACCGGGCTAAGATTGGGGTTTAATTGTTCACTGTTCAACATGATTTGTGAATAATTGCAGAACCATGGCAATTAAATTGTACTTTCTGCAAAACAGGCAGCACATGCCTCCTGCTTTAGAGGGACCCGCGTTTCTTTGCAGATTAGCCAGCCTCTGTAATCTATCTGGATGTACAGGTGACATCTCTCTTTGAGTCTTCAGGATCCCGGTACCTCTGGGCTATGTGCTTTGTCATAAACTTGAATGATGAAAAACCAGCAGGGCTCCTTCGGCCTCTAATTGGAGCCACTCAATGAGACAAAGAAACCGAGCAACTTTATTATATTCCACTTAATGGGTTTTTTTTTAACATTCACAAATCACTCATCAGTATCACCTGGAAATGAAAAATGATAAGCACAGGGATGTTTGGCACAGTGCAGCCGCTGTGTTACCCAAGAGTTGGTGTCTAGGTACAGAAGTGTTAGCAATGAAGTCATACCCTGGAGAGGATGCAAAGGCGACTTTGTCTTCAGTTCTGGCTGAATTCCCAGGTTTTGGCCAGTGTGAGTCTACTGGAATTAGCAATAATGTTTTCTGTCATGCTTGTAAAATACTTTCAGAGAAACATAAAGTTTCTATGAGAAGAATAGTAAAAGAGACGACTTCTTCTATGCCTGGGGGTTAGTATTTGTTCTTGTTGGCTCAGTTGAGGGTAGCAGAGGTTGAGATGGGGAAATGAAGGCACAAAGCTTCGAGTCCCCCCGTTGCTGCTGCTCAATATAAAAAGTAGCTTCTAGATGCGCTCAATTGCCCCAAATTTAGCGGCCCCGACAAATCCCTACGTCACTAGATTGAAACATTGGCCCTGGCTGGTTTTATCTAAGCCACAGATCCCCATCACACCTTTCTCCCTCCTCTCCTTCTTCCTTCTTGTTTTCATTAGGATGATACAATTCTTTCTCTGATGGGTTTCCAGGCTTCAAGTATTATTTATTTAGAATAGCTTAATGTAATATGGCAGGGAAGTTTAGAGACCTTCCCAAAGAATGGGAGGGAATGTTAGGATGCTCAAACCACATGCTGTCAAAAACTATTTTAAGTACCCTGTTTCATCAGGTAAATGCAATAAGTTCAATTGAATTTGGAGGATTTTCTCCTGTTTGTGATGAACAGGGAATGATTATCATACCTGTGATACTCCTGACTTCCCTTTTGTACAAGTAGAGTAGTAATTCTGATCTTGAAGTTTATTAGAGCTTTAAGCTGTCAGGTTATTACTGTCAGTTTCAAGAAAAGAAAGAGTTACTGATGTAAAATTAATTTATTGAATGGAATTGTTTTGCCCTCAGGGAATAACATCACCATTTAATTTAATTTCCCCATCATATTGTCTCATTTGCAGAGGAAAAACTAACTTTTCTTTTGAACAGAATAAAGTGCATTATGCTGAATGGTGCACTTCACCCCTACAGGTTTTACTTGTTCTAGATCATCAGTTGTCATAACAACCTGATATATTGTGCAGTAACTCTTGCTTGCTGAATTTGGGAAAACAGCACTGATTTAGATCTTATAAGAAAATGTTAGGAGGATTCAATAACGTTTGTAAAAGTTCTTCTCTGGTTACATGTTTCAATATCAAACAGTTTCACTATGGACTATCTTATACAGAAATATGTTTTTAAAGTATATACAAATATTTATATTTTTAAAAAAGCTTTGAAATCACAGATGTCCTTGTCACTGGCAATGTTCTCAGTTTGTTCAAAGATGCAACTGTGTTCCAGTGGGGTTCAGAACACGGGTACGCTTGGCCTAGTCGGTGGGGTTGGAAGGACTGACACAAACACCAAAGAGCCCAGCATTTAACTCACTTTTTGGGGAGAAGCCTGCAGAGGTGCTGGAGGCAAAGGGTCTTGAAGAAAACTATTCTCCTGATGCAAGAAGCACTAAGACTACTTTTGAGTCCTGTTCCCAGAGGATGTTTCTTTACAGACAGCAATTAAGTATCACACCAGAATGTTCTGTCATGTATATACAGATCCAGGAAAATAAATAAGCTAGGTGAGTTACAATATGAAATCCTCAAGGACTTCATTCCTCTCTCTGTGTGTATTCTCTTTAAGCAGCATTGTCTCAAAATCTCATCTCTTCCTCCTCAAAATGAGCCATAATTGAAAATCAATATTCATTCAACAAACACTTTTTGAGTACTTACTATGTGAAATGAATAATATTTAGCTCTACAGCTTGTAAAAAAAAGATTAAGAGGGCGCAATTTCTAACTCCACAGAGTTTGTCGTCATTGAAGGAGGACAATAAAATTATATCAAGAACGCTGAAACAGAATAGAGACTAGTAACAGAGCAGACGTCCAGGTCATGTAGGCACAGGTCCAGCTGTATATATTATTAAAATATTGTATACTTCTGGACAGGTTGGTAAATAAATACTGCCCCAAACCCCACGAGGGCCCACCCCCATCCCAGCCACCCAGCTCCTTTTCAGGGAGGACCTTCCTTTTCCCAACTCTTCCTCTGGCAACTGAAGTGTTAAAAACCTGCACAGCAAGGGGCCATGAAGGACCCTGTCACACTGAAGGCACTCTTTCTGATGGATGAGGATACAGGTTTTAGATATTTTGAATATCATCTCTGGTAAAAAGGACTGTTAAATCTGTCAAAAGTCTGGAGCCCATGAAACTGCCATTATTGTCATTCAAGAACACGTATCAGCACTTTCATAGAGTTCATTCTATGCAAACCAGGTGTTAAAGGCACTCAGAGGAGAGAGTGATTACATCCTGTTGTATTTAGAAGGCATCTTGATTCTAACTTGTGGCACTCAAATTTCAGCATGCCCCAGTCACCTGTAAGGCTTGGTAAGGCCCAGCTTGCAGAAGGCTGGGCTGGGGCCTGAGAATTCCCATTTCTAACAAAGTTCCCAGGTGTTGCTGCTGCTAGACCAGGAATCACTGAGAGCACAGCTGCTTTCTGTTTTCCTCGGAGAAAGTGTTCTTATTATATAATTCTTATAAGCCAACTAGAAAAAGATTTTATCCATAAAATAGATAACCAACAAAGACCTACTGTACAGCACAGGGAACTCTACTCAATATTTTTTAATAACCTATAAGGGAAAAGGATCTGAAAAAGAATATATATGTGTATATGTGTCACACACACATATATAAAACTGAATCACTGTGCTGTACACCTGAAACTAACACGGTATTGTAAATCAACTACACTTCAATTAAAAAAAAAAGAAAAGAAAAGCAAAAGATGAGTCTCTCAATTTAAAAAATTGCAAGGATGCTAAACTGGAAAACCACAAAAGGAAAATACATATGGACAGTTGATATAAAAGATCAAAATCACTAGTTATCAAAGACATGTAAATTAAAGAAACAGAGTACCACTTTTGAATATTCAATAACCAGGATGGGAAAATATTAATAATACTCACCATTAAGGAAGTTAGAGTGAAATGGATGCTCTCATACACTGCTAGTGGAATTATAAATTGCTAAAACCTTTCGAAAAGGTAATTTGGCATCATGTATCAAAAATCTCTATAATACTTATGCTCTTTGCTCAGAATAGTTCTACCTCTAGAAGTTAATGCCAAGGATCTCATCAGAGCTGTACACTAAGATTTGTGTATGAATGCTCATCAGAGCATTATTTATGATAAAAATCAGAAGTAACCAACCGAAATATTTAACACGTAAAATCCACAGGGGAGAATATTGCAAACCATTAAGAAAAGTTTCCTAAAGATTATTCTTAAATAGGAAAAAAATGAATAAAGCTGGAAATAGAGCTGTGGACAGAGCAAAGCTCCAGGTTTTGCATAAACTTTCACACATGCAGAGTGTATATCCATAGTTATAGAGAAGAAATCCTGGAAGGGATTAGAATTGAAATGTTACATACAGTTACCTCTGGCTGATGAGATGACAGAGGATTTTTTATTTTCTTATACACTTCTGCATTTTCCAAATTCTTTACAATGAATTTTGTGAGAAGTGGGAAACTGGTGCTGTGCCCCAGAGGTTCATTGCTGCTGAGAGAGTAAATCAGTAAAATTTTCTGGTTAAAATGTCTTTACTCCTTGACCTAGTAATTGTACTCCTAGGAAGATAATCCATCAAAATCATCAGACATGCATACTGAGTTTCATGTATTGGGCATGCTCATTGTAGCAGTGCTTATAATAAAACTTACAACTTTCTCAAATGTTCATCAGTTGAAGAATGAGTAAATAAATTGTGATTTATCCATAACATGGAATTCTAAGCAGGCATCTGAAAGAACGTGCTGTTGAAGATTAATGACCTAGAGAAATGGTCATTGTCTAATTTTAAGTGAAAAAAGCAGTAATACAAACTGTGTACAATACGAACCACTTTTAAAAAGCACACATAAATATGCAAAGAAAAAGACTGGAAGAAGTACAGCCACATGTTAACAGTGTTTATCTTACAATGGATGATTTTATGTTTTCTTATATATTTTTTCCAATAGGCTTAAATTTTTTAAATAAACACTTAATAGTCCTAAAAGTGTTTTTAAAGGTGTATTAAATCAGCTTTTTCAATATCAAATCTCCTTTCCTAAGGTTGTCATTGTTCGCACAGCCATTTGTGCTGCCATTTTTTAAGCCACCATTTAAAAAACACGTTTAATTTAAAAAAAAAAAAAGAATGATTCATTTGAAAATAAAAAGAGAAATGGCTACAATGATTTTTAAAGTAGCTCTTGTGTAACTGATTGGAAAATAATCTTAGTAATCTAAGCATAACTTTCCCAGAATAGAGTCCCTCAGCATAAATATCTTCTGGAAGACAGTGGGCTCCCAAGGGCTCCAGTCACTAGTTCAGTCAGAAGTCCAGAGACACAAAGCCCTTGAACTTACATAAGAGATTCACACCTTAGATAACTTAGATGTAGACTCAAGATCCCCCTGCAGTCACTCCGGAATGTAGCAGCCAATAAACACTAAATGGAAGTTTAGCTGGGAGCAAAATAGGAAGTAGAGAAGGAGGTAACAGACCTGCTTTGAAGCAATCATTTGGTGCCCAGTGTGCCCAATACTTCCTACCCCTCATGTAATTCTCCTGGAACTGGCAATCCCGGGACCTTCCTTCTGCTAAACCCAGACATAGGCACTTAGCCCAAACCAGGCCAGTCAAACTCTTCTCTCCTAGGATATAACATTGTTGTAACTGGGCCTTTTGATGACTCTCCATGAGTTGCTACTATTGAATTCTCTGGAATCATTCTCATTCTTTATCTAACTCAGTCCTGGTTATTTAACTTTTCCTTCAGTTATGGAAGCTACCCAGTCTGCTTCCAATAAAGTCCTTGTTTTTAAGTGTCAGTGAATATTTCTATTTCTTGCAATCTGGAAATGCTACCTGATGTGTAACTGAAACTCAGAGGGTGTGTAGAGAAGGAAGAGAGGGGCTGAGAGAGAGAAAGAGCAAAGGTTCTGGGGAAATGTGACCAAGTTTGCCACCTGCATCTGTTAAAACAGCATAGAGGATGCATGTTCACATCCCTTACAGAGTGAGTGTGAGAATCGGCTTCTCTTCCTCTGCTCACTCCTGAGGCTCCAGCCACACTGACCTTCTTCCTTTTCCTCAGAAGCAGGTCCCTTTTGGTCTCCGTGTGGTCCCAGCAGATGCCCTCCCTTCACTTGAGGTACTGTCGTCATCATCACCAGCCCTTCCTCTAGTAAAGTCCTACTTGTCTTTGAGATCTCAGTTAAATACCATTTCCTTAGAGAAATCTTCTGGACTCACAGAGACAAAACAAGATCAGGGCTCCCAAACTTCTCAGAAGCATTAATAATTATTATAGTTACATTATTCACTTTATAGTTGGCTATTCAGCGTTTGTCCAGCCTGTTATAATATATACCTCATAACTGTGTAGACCATGCCTTTCTTATAATACTGATGTCATGTCCACTAGTATATATCCAGTTGCTAGCAGAAAGCCTTCCATCAAGTAGGCAGAGAAATATCTATTGAAGGAACAAATGATCTGGTGAAATAATGTATGTAGAAACCTTCGACAAAAATAATACAAAAGTATGAAAATATGGGGTACCATAATAGAGTTCCACGCTCCATAATGAGTACATTTGGGTTACTTATTTGCCAAATATCACCACATTTCCTGTACATCACTATGGGACACTGAATGTCAGGAAGCCCAACTGCCTTTCCTTCTGAGAACTGATTTGGAAGAGGAGAGTTTCAAAAGCGCAGCCTGATAGGTGGCACTGTCTCTAAAGGTAATTAGCAGAGTCTTGATGCAGTTTGAGCCCCTCCCACCCCAAAGACACGCTAAAAAACACAAGGTTAGATTTAAAACAGTGTATTTTCTAAACAAGTGCAGCCTTAAGACAAGTAGCTCTCCCTGCAATTAGATTTTCACCCCTAAACCCTTTTATATTGAAACTCCGGAGAGGGCACTCTAGTTGAAGCTTAGTCAGTCTGATTTCTCCCCTGCTACAAATCAAAGGGAGACAGGAGACACGGGCCATGACAGATAGTGACAAGACCCACAAGAGTAATGGGGAATTCATGTTCATATTGGAGAGTAAGGAGAAAGGGAACAGGTCATTGTCACCTGAACTGCAAGAGAATTATATTAACAAATCCAGTATAAGAAAAAAGAATATTTCACCAGAAAAATAAAGTCGCTAAAGATACATCTGGCACAATGATCATATTCTTCTCCATTTTAGCTATGCCACTAGGAAGGTAACAGCAATATTTGTCCATGCAACCAAGATACAATTATTTTGATGATAAAAACAGCATATTTCTCTGCTGTCTTCAAGGCCTCTGTTTACAAGCTCTGGGAAGGGAGCTTGAAATAATATGAAAGTTGTGGGTGAGAAAAAATAAGCACAAGCATTCCTTTGAAAAGTTCTTAATAAATTTTAAAATTAATTTCCAGGCTGATAGGTCTCAGAAATCAGTTTAAACTATTTAACTCACCATGCAAGAATGAAATTATTAAAAAAAAAAAAAAAGGTGGGGAGGCAAGCTGAAGAATTTTGAAGGTTATGTGCAGAAAGCCTTCAGCAGACAGCAGGAAGGAAAACTGCAGGTTCATAATGGGATTAGGAGGGCTTTTTCCTCTGGGAAAAGTGCTCACTGAAGAGTAGTAAGAGGTCCAATTAAAAACACTATTATACTCTTATGAATAGTTGAGATTTCAAGAACTCATCCTAAGATAAGAGTTCTAACCAGTTCATACTAGCTGATCTAACCTGGTTGAGAGGTTTTCTTTCTTTTTTTTTTTTTAACATATCTTTAAAAGTAATTTTAAAGAAGTTTACATTGTAGGTTCTAGAATATATCTCTTTCCCTTCAAATTTTGTTTATTCCAGGATTTTCCACATACACACAATAAACACCTACTCTTGTTTTTGTTTTTGTTATTCCCATTACTCCTTCAATAAAAAAAAAAGTATCTTTGTCATATCATAGCTTCGATCTCTTGGATTGAGCACAAAAGAGTGGACACCTGGAGGAAATCTGTAGATTTTTCAGGAGATTGATAAAGCTGTACATGTTTTATGCAAACGTAAACCAATGCAAATGTTCTCATTCGCACTCACCTAGACCATGGGGGCAGAAACGCTTCCACACCCAGCCTTTGTGTTTCCAGCTGTAATGCTGGGTGGAAAGAGTAAGTTTAACAAATATTTGGATTATTTGATGGGCATAGTGTCCCTCCCAGCCGCGCCTTGTTCTTTGTCATATATTAAATATTCCTTGGGCCTAAACCTAGCATTGGGAAATCAAGAGCAAAGCATTCCTTCTAATCTAGGTGTCTTTCTAATTCAATTCAATTATACACCTTGCAACTATTTACTGAATCTTTTCCTGTCCTAAACTACATTAGCATATGTTAAATAAGGCCAAGAACCTTACCACTTAATTCCTTAACTACTCATCTACCCTTCATTTTTTAGTGGCATAGAAGCAAAGCATTCATCTAATTGATCATACAGATCTCTCTCTCTCTCCTCTCTCTCTCCCTCTCTCTTTGTATATGTATGTGTGTGTGTATATATATGTCTCTCTCCCAGTATACTCTTCATTGGAATATGTATGCACACACATTTTTCTATTTATCTGTCTAAATATCTAATCTAAGTATGTTCCTTCCATCTATTTTAGAAGAATTTTACAAAGAATTATGAAAATAAATTTTACCTATATAGTTTCTTACCCCACCTACACACACTTACACACTCATTCACTCACACCCACATGCACACTCACACACATGTTTTTTTCTTATTTGAATCAGCCACCACAGCTGCCAGTGCCTCAGGGGTTTTAAACATCAATCAGTTTCACAGCTGGAGGCAGAGTGATCTACAGCAATAAAGCTTAAAGTGCTTCCTTTTCTGATATAATTTGATTCTTCCATTAGAGCACGCATTCTTTTTTTTGTTCCTTTAAGCTAAAGCAAATGTTCTCTGTCCATACCAGGGCAAATAAATAGTTACCTTAAAGAGGCAGAAGGTATTTTTACTCCCCAGTTAGGATGCTGGCTGGAGAAAATCCATCCCATAGCGCTTACTTCTGCTCTGCTGAGTTTCTCACCTTTGTCTCTAGGATTTTTCTCTCCTACTTCCTCAGGGCTGCCTTGGTTCTTTGGTCTGGGCGTGAATTCTGGTAGATATAATAGAACAGATAACAGTGGCTTTATTAAATATGTTCTTGGCTTTCTAATATTATAGAATTCAATGTAATACAAAAAAAGTACTCTGACAGTCGCTGGCATATTTTTTCCACTGGACACAAAATGCTTAAGTTTCAAAGCTTCTCCATCAACTAGAAATCACTCCTTTAATTACCAGTTTTAAATTATCTTAAATGTGATTTATCCCTATCTTTATTGATGTCTCTCTGACAAGCTCGCTGTAACTCTTTCTCTTTAGTTTTGTAGATTTTTTATTTTAAAAATTACAAAAAAGGGTAGAAAGTGATCTGAATTTCACCAAACTTTGACAATTATAGTGGCAAAGAATTAGTTGTTGTCAATAAAAATGTGCATCCAAAGATTAATGGTGTGACTGGGTGAGAATCTAGTTGTGGAAGATGGCATTGAGCTTTTGTTCCCATCTAAAAAGACTGATTAGAATACTTGGGTTTGTTTTGTTTTTCAAAAACTATAGAATTTTGGCAACAAAAATCCAGGCATTTTTTAACTAAACAAGCAATCACTTCTCAACTTGAAGCCTGCTAGCCCAGTCCATCTGCTGCTGCCGTCACCCCTTTCCAGCTGTTGGCAGCAATACTGTAATACTTGTGGTCACACTTCTATTGGTTCCACCAAAGGTTCTCTCCTTTTCTCTTGCTTTATTTTAAGCTTGCTCATTCCTTAGAAATTGTCAGGTTAATCTTTATTTATGCAGTCTGACTATTTGATAGATTGCAGGAATCTATAAAGCCAGTTTATACCAAAATTCATAATGATGCAGTCTGAAAATATTAAATCTAAAAGGGTCTTCAGAAGTCTCTAGCCCAACAATACTCCTCCATCCCATCCCTTGCTAAAGATGAGTGATATGAGGTTCAGAAAGTTTAAATGATCAGCTCAAAGACACACTGATAGTTATTTACCAAGCTGAAATTTGGACCAGATGTTCAGCTCATAGCCCATTGCTATGGACTGAATTTTGCACAGGTCCCCCAAATCATATGTTGAAGCCCTAACCGTCAATGTGAGTGTACTTGCAGATGGGCCTATAAGGAGGTCATTAAGTTTAAATGAGGTCATAAGTGTGGGGCTCTGATCCCAGAGGGCTGATGCTTTGTATAAAGAGAAAGAGACTGGAGAGTTCTCGCTCTCCACCACATCAGAACATAAAGAGAAGGTGGCCATCTGCAAGCCAGGAAGAGAGCCCTCACCAGAAACCAAACCCTGCTGGAATTTTATCTTGGACTTTCCAGCCTCCAAACTGTGAGAAAATAGGTTTCCCTTATTTCAGCCACCAAGTCTATAGTATTTTGTTATGGCAGCCCAAGCAAGCCAAGACAGCTATCTTTACTTTCCCTTTTTTGTTTTTTTTGGTCTATGACTGAATGATAAGCTCGAATCCTTTATAAGCTATCCAGTTCTACCATTGCCCATGGAATGGAGTATGAAAGCGTCCTTGATAATACATGTTCACTGGCTGAGCACACCATTGGTGATTGTGCTTGTTGCCTATGTCCAAGCTACACTGGACAGCACCAGGAAAGGAAGAACTTTAGACTTCCCTGATTTTATTTTGTCTCAAAATTTTCTAGCTTTAATCTTGCACAAATGGAGCTAGTTTTATTTTTATACTGTAAATGTCTTCTCCTTTGTTTTGTTCTTCCAAATTGTGTGGTGCCTACCACTTGGTTCTATTTCTTTCCCCTTATTCCCCTTGTCCATCTCCTCCTCCTTTTTCTCCTAGAGTGCTGTGTTAATTTTGTCAAAAACTCTATAATCTTTTACAGAATTTTATTAGTTATTCTTATTCAGGACTCACAAGAGGACACTTCTTGAATAAATGCCTCTGTCTCTCTCTGACACAAAGACAAAAGTAGAGATAAAGAAAGAGACAAGGGAGGGGAGAATCGTGTCCCCATATGAGCCAGAGAATAAACTAGTTTTTCCCCAGGTTCTTGCTTTGCAGTATTTTTTTAGGAAAGCCAATTTTCTCATATTTAAAATTAAATTTTAAGGGCTCTACTTGGAATTATAAATAGCAATAATTACCAGCTCACATATTAATTGTTGATGAGTTTTTAATTGGCTAAGAAGTTTTAAGAAAAAAATGAAATATATTGCTCTCAGTCTTCCTAAGCTTTTGCTCTGCTTGTCAATCTTCTATTCTAACCCCTTCCACTGACATTCTCTTCCTGAAAGTAGAAGTCAAACTTCTAAGCCTGGCCTCAAGGCTTCTCATGTTTGAATCCCTTCTAATTCTTTCAGTCTTGATGCTCATGAGTCCCTTACACAATCTCTTGCCCTAGACAAACTGGTTGATCCTTTATTTCCCCAAATCACTTTATACATTACTATCATTTTGTCATTTCTTCTTAAATGAAATGTCTCCTTCCCCCAAGTACTCCCATTAACAGCGATTTCTCCTTCCTCACTACCCCTATGTCACTTAAAGTCTGTATTAGTCATTTATTTATTTCCCCAAATCACTTTATACATTACTATCATTTTGTCATTTCTTCTTAACTGAAATGTCTCCTTCCCCTAAGTACTCCCATTAACAGCGATTTCTCCTTCCTCACTACCCCTATGTCACTTAAAGTCTGTATTAGTCATTTGTTAAAGATATGCTAATTTTTCCTAGTATTTCTCTTTCATATGTGTATGCCCTGGCTCCTTAACAGCCAATGCTTTCTAACACTCTACCCCCAGCACCTGACACAATACCATGCATGTTTTAGATGCTCTTTAGATTTGTTACTGGTGATAACAAAGTTGTGTAACTACTTTTACTAATACCACTCCTTACCTAATGTGCATGGAGCAGTTATCATCAAGCAAGTGCTATGCCAAGTACCTTTCATCGATTCCTTTATTTACTCTTTCCACATCATTCTAAGGTAGGTGCTCTTTGCTGTTTCACAAATAAGGAAAATGAGGCTCGAGATGCTGTATTAAAGTGATATTTCATGACTGAATGATGGGGAAAGATACTAACGCAGGTTGATGACTTCTCTGTGCCAGATACTGTATAGACATGACATCATTTAACTTTCACAATAATCCTGTGACATGGCTTCATCTGACAGATGAGAAAAATCCAACTCCAAGAGGTTAAGTCACTTGGCCAAGGTCAGGCAAGCTTTCAGACTCCAGGTTTCCTCCTCTTGAAGATAATTGTCTTCGTAGCTGCTTCGGGGATTTGGAAAGAAAAATACTATATTACAATGTAATATGGTTTGACCAAACTTAAATTACATCTTCCCTTTAAATAAGAATTGCCAAATACAGATTGAAGAAATAGTTTATGGGTATTTAAGAATAAATAATCTACTTTAACCAATTAATGGGTGTCATTCCAACATAGTTTCGTATGTTGGGAAAATAAACTTCCTGTGGTACAAGACTCTGTCATGAGAATTGATTTTAAGTCATTACTATGAGAAGGACCTGATTCACATAGCTGGTTTAGGGTATGGCCCAGAGCCTCTGAGCACGGAGTACTTGGCAGACAGCACGTATGGAGTCTGCCGAGCAGAGGAATGGGTCTCTTTAGAGAAATACTACATTTTAAAGGGAATATTTTTTCCCCCTCTTCAGAGCACTTTCAAATCTTGGCACTAAAGAGGGGGAAAAAAAGGTATGTCTTTTCTTTGAAATACTGGCTTTTTCTGAAAAGACCACCCTCTCCCCAAGCCTTGGGAACTTCAAACAGTCTGACCGAGAAGTCAGAATTCCTCTGGTTGAAGACTCTGTTATCTTGAAAGCTGCTACAGGCTATAAGCTCTTAGAGGGTCCTGGAGCTCAGAGTCTGTTTGTATTCATTTTTAATAAGCTAAATAAAAAGTGGAAGAGAATTCTGAGCACGTATACAAATGCATACATAGGTGTATACCTATATATGCATACATTCTTGTTTTTCAGCATTATAAATATATAACATTTAGTTAAACATGCACCTTATGAGCTAATTTTTAAAAAAGGAAACAAAAATCAAATACAAATGTACATTTTATTTGAAAACTGATGATTAGGCTTTTTTACTAAATATATTCTTGCTGCAAATTTCCTGTGAAATTTTAATTGGATTTTATACTTTTGTCTTATTTTTATGCACCTCACATTTCACTACTCTGTAAGAATTTGACACAATTTCTATGTGCTTCTCTTACCTGATATTATAGTTTAAATACATTTTAAATGCATGAATTAAAGGGCAAAATCCAAAGTCACTGACTAAGGTGAATATTAATTTTAGTGCACTATGTCTATTTTTGGCACATTCTACCCTGTGGATACTTTCTGTGTCTCCATGGCCCATCTAATTGTTGCTTGCTTTCTCCAGAGAAACAGTCTCAGGTTATACATATGCACCCACATATGTACCCTAGTTTTCTCTAAAGGCATACAGAGAGGAAAAATAATGACCAGACCATTGAATTGCAGTCCAAAGTATTTTGTTTTCTTGCGGTTCCCATAACTGTATCCCTCCAAGAGTTCCAAAGTCTTGAATAGTAGCACAATGTATCTTTGGGCTACATTTGACACTCTTTGGACCCCACTTCACATTCCCCCTATTTTCTACTCCAACCATGGCTGTGTCAACCAATCTCACACAGGTGTAACCAGAAACAGCTGGTCTCAACACCTCCTTATTTTTGACCCAGGACTTCTGTGATGACTTATGAGACGCCTGTGTGAACAAACCAAGCCATTCTGACACAAGCACAAAGCAGTACAAGGAGTCAGCCCCCCATAGGGTGATCCTTGACCAACAACAGATGTTACAAAATGGATAAATACAGGCTTCCTCCATCCTTGAGGTGACCAAATCAGAGTTACATCTTATGTATGACAGAGGGTCCCCAGAAAAACAGACCCCAGATGCCTCAGTTTTGACTAGCTTAATAACATACCCATGGACTGACATTTCCTCCTTCTGAGTCTCACAGTATGCCAGTGGTTCTCAGCCATAGGTAATTTTGCTCTCCTCCCCCTTCTCAAGGATATTTGGCAATGTTGAGAGACAGTTTTGGTTGTCACAACTCCGGAGTAGAGGCTATGGGCATGTAGTGGGTAGAGGCCAGGGATGCTGCTAAAAATCCTACAATATATGCAACAGCCCCTACAAGAGAATTATCCGATCCCAAATAAAAGGCTCTGCCTTTTAGGCAAATCCAGACCAAGATAGAGGTTACTGGGTTCTATCTACATTATCAATATCTACTACAAAGTAGTTTTAACTTAAAAAATAAATATATACACATATATACATATGTGTATGTATATCAGCTATCAGCTCAAACTGCAATCTTAGATTTGTCAAGAAAAAGTCCACTTGCCCTTTTAATCTGATGCAAACAGGTTTTGGGGAAAGAAATTAAAATCTAATGATGTTTGTTAAAAAAAAAAAAAAAGCTGAAAATCAGCAATTTAAATTCAACCTGAATGAGTTTCATAGTAATTGGGTCTGGACAGTGATGAAGCCAAAGTTTACACAAAACTTTCCATGAATCAAGGCTCTTCTTGTTCTAAATGGCAACTCCAAAGTATAATTTTTGAGGGGAATGGTTATTTTTTTTCCACAGTAGACTGTGAGTTCTTTGGAGACAGGGTCCTCTTTCATCTCTGAATTTCTCAGAGCTTACAGTTTGTCTGCTCAGCAATTGTTCAATTGGTTATTGAATTTGTGGTGGAACAAAGTTATGCCCCAGTCCCTTGTTTCTTTCTTTCTTTCTTTCTTTTTTTATTGGGGTATAGTTGCTTTACAATGTTGAGTTAGTTTCTGCTATACAACGAAGTGAATCAACTATATGTAGACATATATCTCCTCCCTGTTGGACCTCCCCTCCCACCCCCATCCACTGTTATTTCCAAGGAATGTGGAAAGCCTGGGATATTTAACATACAAATGTCCAATTAGCCATTTTAAACTATTATTCCTTTGTCATTCCTAAGGATGTATTTCTTATTTTTTTCTATCATTTTGGGGTATTTTAAAAGTTTACTTTAATCAACTTTTCTGTTTGAATGTTATCATCAGTTCAGTCTTTTTCCCCACACCTTCAGAGAAGTATCTCAAAGCCCACCCAGTTTGTTTCTACCTCTTAAGAGGCAAGACAACAAAATGACTTCCTGTAAGGGATTTGGTTTACTTCAGATATGGGGCATATCTTTCCTGAATTCTTTAAACCCCTCAAAATCTACAAAATTGGCCAAAAGGGAAGAAAAAATTGTCAAAAGCATTCTGATCTTTCAATTATACCCTGAACAGGGAACTTTTCCCCATGTCATTCAATTACATTCTAAAAGTTCAATGAAATTAAGAAGAGAGAACCCTATTCACTTTTGTTAAATTCGAGTTCAAATTTGAGAGAGTGTACAGTTCAACTAAACTGAGTCCCTCATTTCAGGAATTGAAACATTTAACTCCTCTATGTGCAGACCTAGAAGAGCCTTCATTATTAGTAAATTATGTTGCTTCCTCTGAGCAGAATTTTCTTTAATTATAGAACAGTGGCATTGCCATCTTACATATCTGCTTTATGTCTTCTAAAGAGCCAATCATAGAATTAGTATCAGACACAGCACTCAGGTGGAAGAGGAAAACAAGAAGATAGGTAAATGAGAAAATTATAATTTCTCACCTTCTCAAAAAACAGAAACGGTATGTGACCTTGAATGAACTTCTGACTTCAGCTCTGCTCTATGATCTATGACCTTGGAGATTTTGGCCTTCTCTTTACCAAAGAGGGACAAAAATATAGTATTCATTCTCCTAAAACATTAGCAGGAGTTTAAAAGATCCAAGTTTCGAAAGCATCCTGGGGAAAAAAGAATGACTTGGAAACATGTAATAGTTTTATTAAGTCACCTTTTTAATGAATCATTAAAATTGAGCCCAGAGCAACCTACCTGTTGTGGATTCTTGTTTCAAGCTTTCTCTCTGCTCCCCAACCTGAACCTGAAACTTTGTTGAGAATGATTGCAAATCCACAGTTTTAAGGTTCATTAATCATACTCCCTGCCGCATATGCTTTCTGATGTGCTATGGTGCTGAATGAGATTCTCATATTTATACAAAATATTAGCAGAACTTTTTTTATTAAAGATATGCTTTATTAATCTTAATAAATCATAGTTTGTTGGGTCCTTTCTCACTGCTTCTCAAGTAAAATGGGGCTTGACTGTGCAGTAACAGTGTTTAGGTCATGCTTGAATTGTTTAAGGTGAGGCTTTGAGTACTTTTATTGCTTTTGTTTATATAGGTAAACCCAATCTGCGCATTTGAAATGATTGATGAACTGCAGCTCCACTTGGAGTGTTTGTCATCATTCATGTGCTGAAGTGACATTTCTTTATGTATTTTGGCATAAACATATGCAACCACTGGCAAAGCATTTGACCCTAGAGTCTGACTATTTGTCATTCTAATCTTTTTTTGCCCAAAGTCAGGCAAGTTACTGTATATTCTATCTTTACACACATTGCTAATTATTCAACAGACAGTAAAATAGTCTGTGGCTGAGATCGCATAAATTGCTCAATGTGCGATCTTCATTTCTCCAGCTGGACAGCTAGGTACTATGCAGAAAAATAAATAAAATTGAGATGCATGTAAATGTCAAGGAAGACAGCCATATTGAACTACAATAGCTTTTCAGGAAAATCTGTAGCTTCTATCAATGGAAAAAAAAAGTGATCAAAAAATGCCATGAGTGTGGAATTTAGCAAATCAAATGTAAGCAAAGATTAAGCAAAATTCATTAGACATGATTACCTTGGAATATAATTTTTCTATAATGGGTCTTTGTTGAAAAGCAAGTAACCAATAACTCAGATCATGTGGACAGAGATAAATGAAGGGCTTCCTAACCTCCAGGCTCAGAGTTCAAACTCTATGTTGTGCTGTTTGAAAATGTGTGATTATTTATTGGTGAAAATGTCAGAAAAAATAATTAAAGTGTGAAGTAATTTTCTGAGGGAAGCAATCACACCTCATTTGTAGAACTTGGCTGTGGTTGCATTCCTATAAGGACTGAATAAGCAACAACAGAGGGGAGGAGTGAGCCAGTTTCAAAACACTTTAATAAGAGAAACCAAAAGAAGTGATATCATTATTTCCCGGTTCATGGAGTGTAGTGAAGAAGGAAAAGGTTAGAAGATTCAAAGGAAATTCAAAGCTAACAATCCTAGACAGGACACAGGACATGGTTCTTAGGAGAAACATTAATGGGAAATAAGGTAACTTGCTTATTTTCTGTGATACAAAAATATTTTACTTACTACCATCAATAAATTTTAAGCTAACTACTCAACTCTGGTATAGTTGACAAAAAAGAGACACTGGGTTGAGCTGAGAGATTTCAGGTCTTCATCTGGGTTAGGCACTGCTCAGTAGAGTGATATTTGAGGAGAATTTTCCACCCTCTTTCTGCATTAATCACGATGACATGCTGAACCTCTTATAAAGTGGGTTTTCTTAGTTCAACTATGGAGAACAAGACTATCAGTAAAGTGAGGAAAGGTTAAAGAATAGCATAAGAAGATAGTAGACACTGAGTTAGTAATAAAAATAAACATTGGGATCACAGAAACTCCTCACAAGTATAAAAGTATAAAATGTATCATTTTGATGTTAATTTAGTTTGAACATTACAGTACAGGCAGGCAGTACAGGAATTTTTTTTTTTTTTAACTTTAATCTTTTTTTTTTTTTTTTTTTTGCTGTACGCGGGCCCCTCACTGCCGTGGCCTCTCCCGTTGCGGAGCACAGGCTCCGGACGCGCAGGCTCAGCGGCCATGGCTCACGGGCCCAGCCGCTCCGCGGCATGTGGGATCTTCCCAGACAAGGGCACGAACCCGTGTCCCCTGCATCGGCAGGCGGACTCCCAACCACTGCACCACCAGGGAAGGCCACTTTAATCTTCTTTTGTTTTCAGATTGGATTTTGGTTTCATTTTTTTAACTGTAGTATACTTTATTATTGTCCAAAGTATTTGCTGCTGTCCCGAGGGGGTTGGGGGAAGATTTTACTTCCCCATAACTTTAGATTTAATCATGGAACTGTCGTTGCCCCTCTCAGCAAAAGGATTATACATCAGGAGTGGTCATGTGATTTCCTTTGACGAATGAAATGCGCACAGAGTGGCATGTGACACATCAAACTGAAGTATGAAAAACATCCTATATTTCCGCCACACTCTTGTCCCTCTGCTACAAGTCAGGCAATATTCCAGAAAAGGGACATTCCAAGAGCCTGGGTCCCAGAACAAAGAGAACAGAACTGCAACTGGCCCACAACAGACATGGAACATGAACATGAAAGAAAAACTTTTGGAAAGTTACTAAGCTTTGGGGGTTATTTATTATTGCAAGATAACATATGCTGAATGTTATGCATTCTAAGGATCTGGAAAATATCTGTAAGTCTGAAAAGTTTATGGAAATGTTCAACAGGGACTCCTCATGTTTCTTCCTCTATTGATTAAATTCAGTAAACAATCATTAAATATCTAATACTCTGCTAGGTGTTGTGGAGAGGTTCCAAAGGGCACACCATAATCCTGGCCTTCAAAACACTTACATTTTAGTAATGATTTACAGTCTCTATTATAGGAACTATTTCTCTTACTTTTGAGACCTAGGCACCAAAATGGTGCACACATTTACACATACGTGTGAACTACAGTTAGAAACCTGATTTCCAGAAGCCGTAAAGGCCTGTCTGACTACTTGGTGATTGCACCTCAAATATACCCATTACTTTGGAGGTACCTTTAGAGACAGCTGACATATTTGCAGATCAGTTCTTGCTAAATTCCATGCAGAGCATTTCCACATTTTACCCCATGTGAGCCTTACCACCTTCTTATGAAGTAGACCTTGCAGTCCAGATGTTTCTAGTGCATAAGCAGTGCACTCTAGATCTGCTGGCCTTAGCCCGGGTAGTAGCCCTCTACTTCACCTTGCTGTGGGACCCGAGTGCTCCACAGTGATCAGGCGCTGGGAACCATGATGCCCTGTGGCCTGTGAGGACTGAGCTAGTCTTTCTCCAGGCACTCTGTAGCTGCATCCCCTTCATCCTCTCTGACACTTTGTTCCTTTGTAGTCACTGAATTTGGACTGTGCATTTTATGATTTTCTCCATGCCTTATTCTGATGGACATGGGAGCATGCAGAGAACCTGCAAAGCTCTGTTCTCTCCACTTCCTGCCAGGATGACAGACCCGATGCTAATGAGCAATAGCATCTAAGGACCATCAGCACAAGAAGCCCTGTTTCCATTTTCTGTTAAAACCCTACTTTTTTTTTTTTTTTTTTATGGTACACGGGCCTCCCACTGCCATGGCCTCTCCCGTTGCGGAGCACAGGCTCCAGACGCGCAGGCCCAGCGGCCATGGCTCACGGGCCCAGCCGCTCCGTGGCATGTGGGATCCTCCCGGACCGGGGCACGAACCCGCGTCCCCTGCATCGGCAGGCGGACCCTCAACAACTGCGCCACCAGGGAAGCCCAAAACCCTACTTCTTATGCACTAATATCGTCTTGGCTTGGCCTTGTTTCTTTCAAACCTCAAGCTTATAGCTTGTACTAATTTGCATGGTTGCATTGGAATAATAAGGGCAATAATTAGAGCCCAAAACATATGAATCAGAGGATTCACATCAATGTAACTAACGCACTCAGGAGTAAAAAGGGAGGGCATAGACCAAAGAGCAGTATAATAAATTTATATATTTAATTTTTTCATGGACTGAAAGGGGACATATCCTTGTGTTTGTCTCAGACAACACATTAGAACATTCTTTGGTTTTTGGCTCACACAGCATAGAAGTTACAGCAATAAGAACATGATATGTAGTGTAGGATTAAGTCTATATTAAAGTTTCATGAAAAAACAATGACTACAGTTTAATCTTTATAATCATAACTTGGACATTCCCTTCAAATACGAAGCCTGGTGTCAAAGAGACTGCAGCAAGCCATCTTCATGAAGATGGCCAAGTTCCTTCAGACCCTTTTGTTTTTCCATCCTAACAGTCCGTATGCTCCCAATTTTATTGATTCTAAACTGTGATCATACTATCCACATCCATCAATACTACTGTATTATCTGCACCTTCTTCTGTGTACTTGTAATATATAATCTGTTGCATAAAACAATCTGACACTCAGATTATTGTTGAAAAGGCATAGTGATTTTTATATGAATGTACTCACACGAGTATGTGCAACAAATTTGAGCACAATTTATGTTACATACATAGGTTTATTGGCTTTCTTCTTATTACGTAAGATAAAAAAATATTCCAGTACTTGAATAAACAGGTTTATGTTTACATACACTGATATGCATTCATTAATTCATTCATTTATCAAAAAGATGTTGAGTATCTATACTTTATACAAGACCCATTTTTAAGCATATGTGGATAAATAAAATATAGTCTCTATTGCATAGCTGAAATTCTAATGGGAAAATGTGACAATAAACAAATGAGAAGACATTTAAATATCTTTTTGGATAGAAATTGGTAGTTGCTAGAAAAAATTAAAAGGGTAAGGGGATACAAGATGCAGATACCACTTTAAATACTGTGGTCAGGGAAAGCCTTCGAATGCAGTTTTAAACAGGAATTTGTAATGGGATAAGGATGATAGCTGTAAAGTGTCCATTGATGGTCTGTCTCACTCCAGATTCTTTCTTATCTGAGGACTTAACTGTTCTTTCTCTCCTTTCTCTACCTTCTTTCTTCCTTACTTTTATTTTCCCGATTTTATTGCTACACGTAAAATGCTAACCTTGATTTTCTTGGGTTTTCATTACTAACATAAAATCATTCAGACAATGATAGCCTCTCTTTAGAGATTAGAAGTATCTTACACCCTATCATTTGTATCAGGAATTCTCTTCAAGTAACCTCTCCTATTTATTTATTTATTTATTTTTTTGCCAGCAGATACTTTAAAATAGTTTTCCTTGAATTAAGAGAAGTTTCATTCTTCTATATAGAGATGATGTATCAGCCAGCTTTTCCTCTAAATTACTAAGCCAATTCAGGGGAGATGAAAGAATTTATTAAGGTAAACATAGAGAGAAAAATCAGAAAGAAATTGACAGCCTAGTGAGACAAAAAGGCATATTCATTAAAGAATACCTTTTTAAGAAAAACTTGCAACATTACTTCTTTGAAAAACTACTTCTCTGTCACAGCACATACAGCTAAAGCTACCTGCAGTGACACAATTCTAGGGCAGGTAGCTCTCCGTAGCCACATTACACAGTCACCCTTTAAATCACATTACATTTCATCCTACAGCTGGAGCAGGAAAGAGGTGAGGAAATTCCCTGCAAAGGGTGGGGAGGCCTTGCGCATCTGTCCAGGCTTTACACTCTGACTGGATGACCTGGAGCACACCGTATGACACAGGGACCTGATTTCTTCAAGTGTAAATGGAGATAATCATGCTTACCTCGTGGGGTTTTTATGAGGATTACCTAAGATAACATACACAAAGCACACGCGGTGGAGCCTGGCATGTGGTCAGCACTCAGTAATTATGAGGTTTAATTATGAGTGTGGCACCATTTTCTCTGTCTTCTTTATCCATTCTCTGATGCGTATCCAAGTATGGACAAAAGACAAACTTGAAAGAGATGGAACAGTGGAGCTAACTAACAGACCCCGTGCAGTAGTCATCTGTCACCCTCAAAACTGAAAACCTAAGCTCTCGTTACCATCAAGGTCTGGGCCTTGCCAATGATAGCAGCTTTATACATGATCATCAAGTAAAATGGAGAAACAGAACATGTCTACCTGGATGGAGGTGAACCATGACAGACGATTTTACCCATCTGAATATACATTGCTTTTTGTTTGTTTTTTAATTGGGGTATAGTTGCTTTACGATGTTGTGTTACTTTCTGCTTACAGAAGGCGGCTCAAATAAAACTATCACAGCTTAAATCCCACTAAGAAAGATGTCGTGAAGATAATGATCTAACAAATGTTGCAATTTTTGAGATGCAGGAGAGGAAGACAAGGGTGCAGCTGGGGTCTACCAGCCTTGACAGAGACTTCATCTAGGAGGGATTTGTCTCCTGCTTTTTGAAGGGAGTTCAAGCTGACATTTTGCAAATCATATTTTGGGTTTTTTTTTAAAGTATGAAGAAAATCCAAAGAGTTAAATAAAATTATTCTGTTAATTTGTAACGTTTTATTGTCAGTACCTCCCACTTAAACGTAAAATCTATGAAGGCAGTGTTTCTATCTGCATATCCCCAGAGCCTAAAACAATGCCATAAACTTAGTAGAACGTTCAGGAAAAAGTTGTAATTTGGGATGAAAAAAAGAGAAATAAATGAATGAATAGATGAATGAATGAATAAAATAGTATCCAAATAAGGAAATATCTTTTTAATCCCCCTTTCACATCTAGAACTGTGCCTGGAACCCAATGAACGTTTAATAAGTGAATAAATCTTTAAGATCTTGAACTTCAGACATGCCCTTGACTGAAGAATGGTCCTCTTTTCTCTAGGAAAAATGGCCTTTTCAACCAAGGATGTAGCTTCAAAAGGACACAAATAGAACCATGAAACCCAGAAAGACGTCATAGTTGATTGCCCTCACATTCAGCAGCTGTGTTTTGAGACACCCGTTAGAAGGCGTGTTGTCTAAACTCCCCCTCAACTCAGAAGACTCTCCTCTGTCTGTCCTGGAAGATGAATACCCGCTCAAATATGTCCTATGAAAAGAAGACCATCACTTTTACAGCCAGCCATGAAATGCCTGGAAAGCTATAACTATTAGAATTTTCCTACTTCTATGGGGTCAGAATCTGCCTCCTAAACTGTATCCGCTGCTCTTTTTATTCCCACACGAGCAACAAGATCAACTCTATTACCTCTTAAATATAGAAGATAAGATGTCCTTTTTCTGTTTTTTCTCCACCCCTAGTTTTTATCTCTTTTTCAGAGAAACTGTGTTTGATGATTCATGTTCTACATAGGGAGAATATAATGTACGTGGCCATTTACAATAACGTAGGAAAGAATAAGAGAAGAAAATATGAAAGCTGTCATATTTCACATCTGTTATTTCAGAGGAACCCTCACCATCATCCTATAAAGAGGCCATTATTAGATCATTTTGAAGATTAGGAAACTGAGGCACAGAGAAGTCAAATACTGTGAAAAGTCAAGCTGGAATTTGAAAGCAGAAGTGGTTGCCTTGGAAAATATGTTTGTCTTATCCAGATACAATGTAGTGTCTTTCTGTACATTTTAGATCAAAATAATTTGTTTTCTGTGAATAAAAGTAATCTTATATTCTTTAGTGGTAGGGGGTTTGTTTCAAAATGAACCAGCCCTAGTGGCTTGTGGTTTGGATATTTAAGGTTTTGAGTGGGATAAAGGATCTCTAGCACGAGTAGGAGTAGTTGAGAAGTGATCAAAAAAAACCATGAACAGAACAAGGCAGGAATTCTCTGGCAAGCTCTTAGTTGGGTTTCAACAGCTCTGTAAGACCTTCAGAAGTACAGAATACTTAGACAGACAAGTCCACTCCCAAGGACACTGAATAAGGACAGAGTCTTCAGGTAGAAGCCATCGTGCTCAACAGGCTGAGCCTGAAGTCTGAGAAGTCAGCATTAATGAGGCAAGTACTGGCAAGCGTTTTATGATCTATTTGCCTATTATGTATAAACTTGTGTTCTTTTAAATAATTTAAGAATTTTTGCTTGAAAAACATAGATATAAGAAAACCATTAAAATAAAAATAAATGCATCAAAGTCAGGTAATGAAGAAGGGAACATCATTATATCAGAAACAATGAGTAACAGTTGGGCTCTGCAATTGTGTACCACATTTAGCTCTGAGCTCCCTGGCAGCCAGGACAGAATTAGGGAATAAGAAGCAACCAGTGTGATGTCTGAGTGTAGAACAGAAGCTGTTGCCTCCTGCGTTTTTCTCATCTCCTGATACACACAAGAGGAAGAACAACAGTGTATTAAATGAAAGTCATTCTGAACTAAGCTGGAAACTATAGACCTGGAATTTATTACAAAGGTTGATATTCAGACACTACCTGTCTGTGAGTAATACTTTTGTAAATGACCTGATATGAATTTATTATTCAGTGAATTAATCAACAAGCATTTATTGGACCTCAGCTAAGCGCCAGACACAGTTCCTCTCTCGTTAAGGCACACAGTTGATATAAAGAGTGCTTGATTATCTCCCAAATGGTGGGTATAAATCAGGTCTTTTCAAAATATTTTTCATTATAGAATCTCTTTTGAAATATGCACTGCACGTTCACACACTCAGACTCCCAATAGTGATTGAACAGTGATGAAGATGAAGGGTCCTGCTCTCCTGGAACCTGAATTCTAGTGGTACTTTGGTACCCCATGTCATGGAAGTCGATAAATAAGAATGATTCAGAGTTCAGGCTCTGAAGTCAAGGATTTAAGCTCAAATCTTAGACTCAACTAAATGCGTGCCATTGACCATTCAACAAAACTGCTCCAGATCTCAGTTTCGGTTAGGTAAAATAGGGAAGATAATTCATAGGGCTGTTGTAAGGTTTAAATATGATAGTGAGCAATGGATGGCACAAAGTAGTGCTTAACACATTTTGGCTAGTACTGTGTTACAGATGAAGAAACAGAAATCCGGGAGGGCAGCATGATTGCCTAAAGCCACACAGCTAGCAAATGGTAGAACTTGGATTCATATTCAAAGAGCATGGCACAAAATTTTGTATTCTTCACCAGAATGCAGTGGAAGACTGGAACCAGATCTCAAAATCTCTGCAATGACAGGCTAAAAAATTTTGAACTTAGCAATAAGGAGACATTGAAGTTTTGGGGGTCATACCAGTGAATTGATTAGAATGTTTCTGTAGAAGGACTGATTTTTCTGGCAATATAGAAAATCACTGAAAGAACAATTAATAGGGGTTTAAGATTTATTGAGATTTATATTTCAGCTTTTAATGAAAATGGAAAAACCTTGCTGCCATAGCTCCAAAGAGGGCCCAGTCATTGAAGGGTTAATTACAGTGGACCAGGGCCAATGAGAAAGAACTAGGTCTTAACATTGACCATTCTCGAGGGTGGCACCATCTCTGGAGACTGCAGAACAAAGGCTAACACGGCCAGGACAGCTTGGTATATTGGGTAGGGGGCACTTGGGCCCCTGGTGATTCCCAGTCACATAGATATCCATTCCTTAACCTCTCTTGGATCTCATTTCTCTCATCTGCAAAATAAGGATAATAAAAGTACCTACCTCAGAGGGTTGCTGTGATTGTGAAACAATTAATATAGAAAAAGTGCTTAGAACAGTGCCTGGTACATAGTATGTGCTCAGTAAACCTCAGCTCTTATTATTACCATAATTAGATTTATGACTTTGAGAAAGTTCCTTAAGCTTTTTTTTTTTTTTTTGCGGTACGCGGGCCCCTCACTGCTGTGGCCTCTCCCATTGCGGAGCACAGGCTCCGGACGCGCAGGCTCAGCGGCCATGGCTCACGGGCCCAGCCGCTCCGTGGCATGTGAGATCTTCCCGGACCGGGGCACGAACCCGCGTCCCCTGCATCGGCAGGCGGACCCTCAACCACTGCACCACCAAGGAAGCCCCTCCTTAAGCTCTTTGAACTTTAGTTTCTACATGTCTCAAAGTGGGGACTATACTGTAATTACTCAGTTCTGTGAACTTATTTTTCCACATTTTAAAGTTACATAAGCAGGATGAATCTTATACTTCATGTGTATATTTTATGTATAGCTTTATTCTTTTACTGAAAAACACTATTACTAAGACTACTGAATGTTATAATCAGTGGCATCTTAGTGTCAAGGAAATAAGGAAATGCTTATCTTGCATGGTCCTTGATGATAAAGATGATACATATGGCCCAAGGCGTAGCACACAGGAAATGTTAAATTTTATTTTCTTGTTCCTTTTGTTTCCAGAAACTCATGCTTCCATTCTGTTGATAGATGGATATTTACATACAACTTAATTTATCTTTCTTTGAAATCAAACTCTCATTTGCCGCGTCTGTCCTTTCAGAAGTAGTCACAGATCTGCTCCTCCCCCCCTCACCTTATAATGTATTTCAGGACATTAATTCTCAGACTCTGTTCTTGGCCACTTCATGAAACACTTAAGCAGCACAGAGGTTAAGAGCCTGGGTTTCTAAATTAGATAGAGCTTCAACATTTTCTTGTATATAAGTTGGTGTAATAATGAGATCAACCTTAAAGGCAGTTCAAAAACTAAGTTAGTAATACGCTAAATACACAGTGATGAAGATGAAGCGTCCTGCTCTCCTGGAACCTGAATTCTAGTGGTACTTTGGTACCCCATGTCATGGCAGTCGATAAATAAGAATGATTCAGAGTTCAGGCTCTGAAGTCAAGGATTTAAGCTCAAATCTTAGACTCAACTAAATGCGTGCCATTGACCATTCAACAAAACTGCTCCAGATCTCAGTTTCGGTTAGGTAAAATAGGGAAGATAATTCATAGGGCTGTGTTTTTACAATAACAATCGTGAGTTCTCTACTATCTATGACCAACAAAACTATGAGCATAAAAATTCCTGAATAAAATATACATTTCATATACTCACTGATTATTTAATCTAATCTGCCTTAAATGATATTAAAAGATTGTTAATTTCAATGCAAAATTGCCATATTCTAAAATCAGGGATACCTCTGCCCCCCAAATATGCAATTTAAAAATATTAAAACTCATTTTAATAAAATATAAATAAGACACATCCAAAAAACTGAAATTCATATTATACACTCTATGTCAATGATGGTACTTACTACAAGATGCCAAGGTCCATGATACCTTCTGTCGACACAGTTGCAGAAAATATGGGAAGGACATAAAACAACTGAGAAGAAATTCCATTCAGTGCTAAGAGTATTTCTAAAATGGAGATTCATGGAGCATCACAGTCTAAAGTACAAAACAAGTCCTATAGCATGATAAAATAATGCTAGAGTTCCCCACTCCCTATAGGAATCCACATGAAAAGTTATATGTTCAATGTCCATATCATGTGTAAGATTTGTCCTGGTTCTATAACTGGAATGTGAAAAGAGGTCACAGAACTGAGTGAAGCCATGAGTCACCAGTCCTGGAAAGAGGAGGATGGGTAAGGTCATTGCCCTATCCCATCCCCATGCATTTGAAATTTCACAGATTGCCTGCTTCGATCTGTCTGTCAGGATCTAGTAATTAAGATGATGTTTAGGCCAAATAGGAAAACTAGTAGAATTTCTCCACTAGGTAAAGATTTTTTTTTTTTTAATAAATTTATTTTTGGCTGTGTTGGGTCTTCGTTTCTGTGCGAGGGCTTTCTCTAGTTGCGGCAAGCGGGAGCCACTCTTCATCGCGGTGCGCGGGCCTCTCACTGTCACAGCCTCTCTTGTTGCGGAGCACAGGCTCCAGACGTGCAGGCTCAGTAGTTGTGGCTCACGGGTCTAGCTGCTTCGTGGCATGTGAGATCTTCCCATACCAGGATTCAAACCTGTGTCCCCTGCATTGGCAGGCAGATTCTCAACCACTGCACCACCAGGGAAGCCCCTAGGTAAAGATTTTTTAAGAATTAAAATAGTCATAGTAATAGTCAGCATTATTAAATTCTTACTATGTGGAAACCCCTGTGCTAAGTAAACACTTCTGTGTAATTGGTCAGGAAGCCTGCCTCATTCATCTTTATGGCCCTAGCACATAGCACAGTTTTTGGTACGTAAAAGGTATTCTATTAACATTTTTTTCAATGAAAACACAATAATTTTATCCACATAAAAATGACTTCAAAGACTATCATATCTCCTTAGTATTTTTGAAATAATAACTCCATACTTACAATTACTATTTACCATCTTCCAACCTTTTTTTTTTTTTTTTGCTTAGGTAGTCAGAGTTCATTCCAGAAAATTGTTTTGCACAAACAACTATAAACAAACAAACAAAACACTTTATTGTGAAATGTTACTCAAATTCAAATCCTTTGTATTCAAATTCCTTTTGTATTTTAACCTTAAAAATACTTCCATCTGGATATGAAGATATTCTCAAAATGTCATCTTGATAAAGGCCATTAGAATATCCCCCTTTTTTAACATTAATTATTGTTGAGTTATCTGGGGGTTATTTCCATCTCTTTTGTAAATGCAAGTAGAGCATTGTATTTTCTTTCCCTTTCATCTCTTGTAGCTCCCTAGATCCCCACAGTTTTTCAAAAATAACTGTAAATGATGCAGTTAGCATGCTTGCCAGTTTCTTTCATCCCGCAGATAGAAGGTATATCATCTGGGCTTGCTGATTTGTAGATACGCCGACTTTCCAAGGACTCAGCCTGCTTTTAGCAGATAGCTATTTTTACAAGATCTTCATTACCTCCTGATTGCCCAATACTTCTTTTCTTCTTTCCAAAGACCAATTTATAAGATAAGTTCAAGGCGTCAGACATGTTAAAGTTGTCATTAATTTCAAGATGCTCCACATTTATGAGTTCATTGGTCATGGCATTGATTGTGTCCCTACTGTGTTCAGAGCACTTCACTTAACCAAAGCTACGAACAGCTTGAGGCTTTTCTCCCGAGAGCCTCTTCTCCTTATTATAATCTCTTTGTTACTTTTGTCTCATGTTATCTTTTGCTATAGCTTCTTACTCACTGCAACTTGATGGTTTGGTTTATCTTCTTCTCAACTTATAATACAGGTGACATGCTTCCCTGAACGATTCTGAAGAGTATTCTAAGAAAGTACACTCAGTGTTTTCACACTTAAGTCCTGCTTTATTTATGGAGTTTTTGAAGTTACTTTGTGTCACATGCTCAGTTATACTTGTTGTTTAATATTTTCCAAAATCTGATTCACTGATATTTATTAACTTATTCATCTAATGTAAATGTCTTGACTGGAATAGCACACAAGGGGTTAGAGGGGTAGACTGGCATTATTATTAGCCTAGATACACCACAACAATATTTACTAAGTAATAATATAGCTGACTTTATTTGTATTAATGGATGATTTTAAAATATGTGTTACCACTGTTAATAGCCTAACAGTCTGTAAGAATTCTGCCTCATATTGTGACGTTTGGAAATCACAATTCAGCGTCAAAACTTGCAGTCAGACACACACTGTCCATCACCTTCTTGCACGATGAAACAGAAGCAACAAGTGACTGTCCATCTTGAGAGGAGCACTGATAGCCCCATTTGCAAAGCAAGTGACCGCTTTTAATTTAGGCATGAGTTTCTGTGACACATTTTTGACCGTACTTTAGAATATTTGGAGAAATAAACAAGAGTAAGATTTTGTTCACTTTCTTATTGTTAAAATCTCAAGCCCTTTATTTTTTCATCCCCACTGATTTACTTATCTCTTTATAACATAATTCCATCATCCGGCAAAGCATTTTTTGACCCTTCAAATATTGGAGAAGGATTGGGTCAAATGAACTGAGGTAAATGGTTCTTAGGACTTGAAACAAATACAGCTGTTTAATAAGACCGTGTTTTTTTCATGTCAGACATAGCTTATCTGAACGGCAGATTCAGGAACCCAGACAGTGTCAGGAAGAGCAGGTGGGCTCTTCCTTGGCGTGGCCCCTCCTGGTGGACAGCGCAGCACCGCCTAATGTCATGCAAAGAGCTCAGACTTCAGACTCACACCAGTTGGATTCAGGTACCAAATTTTCTACTCTTTAGCTCTTGAAAACTGAACAAGTTACACTATCTTTCTGAATTTCACCTTATACATATGTAAAATGAAAAATGTAGCTACTTCATTGTTATGTGAAATTCCAGTGATGTCATAGGTATACCCCCTAGCATTAGATTGGGTACTGGTTTAATTTATTCCTAAATTTTATTTAAAAAATGAAAACAGAAACAAGATTATTATTCTTGGACAATCAATCCCATATGAAATGAACTATGTACACATTTTCAACATAAATATATACACAGTACATTTATTATTGGTACTTTAATGCAGTACCTTTACTTATATCTTGCTAAATTATAAAGTGTTTCTTTACTGTCCCCTCTTCCTTGACTTTCTCTCATTTTCTCTTACAAGTGTAGGAACAAGAGAATAACATTGGAGGCATGATAAAGGTCAAGTAATACAACATGGAAAATAAGAAAAGCAAAAAGACTACTCTTTCTCAATACTTGTCACACTTATTCTTCAGTCTAAAGGCCAATGATCAGTCTGGGTATTGGCATGTGAATTTGTTATTCCTAACAATTAATGAAGGCTTTGGGCAAGTGCAGCTACAGCTCATATTCCAGGGTTATACCCCTTTTGCTCTTAAAATCTATTGTTGTGTTTTCCTTCTGTTCCAACCTATGTTGGTCTGGCTCAGCACCCAGTCTCTGAACACACCACACACCCGTGCTCCAACTGACAATGCTGTCCCCAGTCCGAGGAAGGCCCTCTAGAACTAAGTCTCCTGCCCCTGCTATTCATTTGTCAGCTCCTAATTTCAGCTTCACTCCTTTAATAAGCCTGGCCTGAAGTCCCCAAGTTTGCTTAGATATTCCTTTCTCTTTGTTTCCATAGATCCTCTATAACAACTCTCTAGGGTCCTTAGGTACAAACAGAATTTTTTTTTCTTATGACACTAGCATGCATGACTCCTGTCACACAGGAGGCCCTCAGTTAATATCCACTGATGAACTAATGGATGTTTGTTTCTTTAGAGCAATGCTGATGTGATAAATGCCATGTAATTGCTACCAGTTACAGAACTCCCAATAAGCTGAAACTCTACAAGGCAATTTATATTCACTATTCCATTTAATCCTTAATACAACTCTTTAAAATTGACATTATTATCCTTATTTTATAGATGAGACACTGAGATTCAGAAAGGTTAAATCATTTTGCCAAAGTCATATAGCCAGTAGCTGGTAGAGCAGGGAAGCAAACACAAGTTGGCCTGGGTCCAAAGTCGTAGCTCTTAACCACAAAGTACTACAGAGGGCTCTCAGTCTCCCTGCCTCGACTTCTCTAAGCTACTTCTTAAAGAAAAGCCCTGTGTCCCAACCACACTGACATCAGTTATGGCAATTACATGGTTTGGCTTAATTCTTTCTATTCCTATTGAGTTCTATTAGTACAGAACAATCGGTTCTCTAGGTGGTGCTGCTCTCCCAAGTGGCTTGCTTTCAGTGTAAACATGCTCAACTACACTTCTCTGGCTTTAGTACAAAACCAGGATATGTTCCAGACAGAGTACTCCCTGGAAGAGTCTCTCGCAATACTCAGTGGCCTTTTCCCGCGTTTGCCCCTGAATGCCTCCAGTGCAAAAGTGTCTGCCTCTGGAGTTAAGCACTATTTAATCACCTGCAGATTTTGTTGTTTCACTGTCTCAAACTCACCTTAACTGTATTTTAACTTTACAGTTTATTGCATAAATTTGTATCCGGAGCCCTCCAGGTTCAAGTAACTGTATTAACTCCCAACTTACTGAACTCTTACTCTGTAATGGGCACTATGTGAAAGGTTCTACATGCGTGTTTAAACAAGTTTAAACTTCAGGACCCCTCTGTAATGTGATGCCAGTACTGAAGTCATCCTTTATAGGGCAAGAATGAGGAAACTGGCCCATGATTACAAAGCTAACAAGTGAAAGATGTGGAATTCTATCAAGCACTGTCTATTGCTAGTGTCTGAACTCGTCATCACTGCTATAGTACCTCCAAACTACTACCTTACAAAACATAACCATTTATCTTGAAAGTGAAAACTACAGCAGTTACTAAGGACTAGCAGCATTTCTCAGCAGTCATGTTTTTAGTGGCAAGTTGTAGTCAGAGCTTTGAGTAGGAAGGTAAGATCATAGACTTACTTATCTGTAAGAAACTTAGAAATAGGGCCAAGTCCTGTTTACCAATCTTCTTGCTATCAACTACTTTTTTCTTGTATATTATTTATCATTAATAAACTAACTTGAAGTAATTATAGCTAAAAGAAAATAAAGCTTATAGCTTTGAGCCTCTTCAGTCTAAACACAAGAACACAAATGATTCTGTTAGCTGTTGGATAACATTGACAAGTTCTTACAGACCCATTACTATGCTAGCAGAGGCAGTTTTAGCAGAAATGTTTGGGGTACCCCAGAAGAGTATGACTGATCTAGTCCATTTTGTTTACAACAGAATGTTTCCTATTTTTTTTTATTAGGGTATAATTGCTTTACAATGGTGTGTTAGTTTCTGCTTTACAACAAAGTGAATCAGTTGTACATATACATATGTTCCCATATCTCTTCCCTCTTGCGTCTCCCTCCCTCCCACCCTCCCTATGTTTCCTACTTTTGAAGATTCCAAAATAAATCTCCCACTACCCAATATCAAGAGCAATTATTTCTGTATTGAATTTAAATAAATGAAACCAGGAACCATCATAAGTGTAAAGGTTTTGAGCTACTTGGTGGGTACATCATTCAGAGGCCCTCTGGTGAAAAAGTCATGGAAACCATTCCTAGTGACCTTAAAAGTAGTCTCAGCTTTACCTGAATGTTCTTTAGACTCCTGCCTATGTGAGGGTATAGCATTGAGTGTAACTCTTCTTGTTTTCATCCTTATCCACCCTATTTACAAATGTGATTCCCTAGCATTTCCGTTTACATTTACATTACCCAGATAGGGAATTTATAGAGTATTTCTAGGGTACTAAAATGAGGCATCTTCCATAAAGGTGCACTGACAGTGAACCAAATAAAAGTGACACAACAACTGCATGTTTGAAAACATCAAATTCTGTTATTTTTTAAAAAACAGAACGGTCAGTGGTGTCTTATTGTTGAATTAAATGCTGTATCTTGGTGTTAAAATAAATAGACTGATGGACACATTCTTTTGCAGTGTCACTGTCTGTGAGGTACAATAAATTGCTTTCCTGGATGAATTCCTGTGGGAATCTCACTTGTTTATAAAAATATGCTTTCTTTACAAATATTAAGGGTTCATTGATCTTTTATGTTTTGTGAAGTTTTGTTCAATTAGCACTTGAGGAAAATGTTTTAAAAAGAATGTGAGATAATGCATGTAAAGTTATAATTTATTTTATTATATTACAAAGATAGATAAATAGGTGAGAGATAGATAGATAGACAGACAGACTGATCTTTCTATCTGGTGTCCTTTTCTGTAATTCTTCTCATCTGATCAATAGCTTACTAAAGAAAGAGAAAGATATTACACAGGATTTTTAATTGGTCAATTTCTACCTTAAAAAGTCTTCAATACTTTTCTAATTCTCCCCCTTTCAATCCTCAAGGTCACATCTGCAGTTATGCTACATTGCTGAGGTCATTCAAAGTAATATATGGACACTTTAGTATTTTCTATTCTCCACTGATGGCTTTACTGTCCTTTCTCCTGATTTGCCATAACAGAGCTGACTTACACGCATTCTTTGCGTTTCTCACTTCATCTCTGTTTTGCAGCGGCAGCTGCTTGCTTCTTAAGCATTTCTCCTCCTTTTACTTAGCACTTTATAATGCCAGTTGCAAGATCACCTTACAAATAAATGCAAACCTTCAGTGTTAATTCTGAAACAGCAAAAATAAATCAGTCAACAGAAGTCAATTTAATTATGAAGAAGTTTATACTTTTTAATCTTCAGTAGCCAGCCAATAGCTTCTTTGTCCGGTCTGTACTTTTTCTCTGGAGATCTGGACTTTGTATCTGGAAGCTTCCCATTTCTTCCTCTTCTTTCATGAGCTGGGAGAGTTAGAGAAATTACTGGAATCATCAACTAGGATGGTGGGAAGGAGGAATTGGGTACACAAATGCAAAGCAGGATGTTCTTCTTGATCTGTGTGTGTGTGTCTGTGTGAGAGAGAGAGAATTAAAATAACAAAATCACTGTCTGACTATGATGATGACAGATGTGGAAACATCAACACAGTGAGGCAAGGTATCTCATGTGAAAGAAGCAGCATTTTAATCAGGGTCAGGAGAATTTGAATTTATGGCTCTTTTTTCATCCAAATCCTTCCTCAGATCCACAATATCTTTCATAAACTGCTGGAGGACCAGTAAATAGGTACAACAAATTTGAATATTTATGTCCTGATGTTGAGCATGTATATTACCCAGCAATCTCACTCTTAGATATATTCCAAACTCTTCATAACAGTGCTATTCACAGTGGCAAAAACTTAGCAAATGTCCTTAAAATGCTGAGGAAATAAATAAATTGTGGTATATTCACACAAAATGTTATACCATAGTCACAACAAAAGAACTACAGTGACAAGCATCAATGTAGGTGAATTTTAGCAATAATTATTGACTGCAAAAACAAGTCCAAAGGTGGCACACAGCCCTTAAAAAAAACTAAACTAAAAAACATATATGGTGATGGTAAAAATATAGATGCAATAAAAGCTATAAAACATGAAATGTTGGGAATGATAAATTTGAGATTCAAGATAGTGGTTATCTCAGGTGGGGAAAATATGGGAATAAGATTAGAAAACATATGATTAGATATGTGTTTTAGTTGCTATGGCTTTGCAAAAAAAATTACCTGCAAAGTTTAGTGTGATAAAAGTCATTTATCATACTCATGGTTTCTGTGGATCAAAAATTTGGACATGGCGTAAGATGACTTGCCTCTGCTTCCTAATGACTGTAACCTCAGATGGAAAACTTCAAGGGGACAGGATCAGCTGAAGACTCATTCACCCACAGATTGGGTGACTGACGCTAGCTATCAGTTGGGACAATCAGTTCTTCTTCAAGTGGGTCTGTCCATGAGGACTCTGCATGGTATAGTTTGGGCTTCCTTACAGCCTGGTGGACTGTCTCCGAGTGGAAGTATCCACACAGAGAGCCACTTGGAAGCTAGAGAGTTAGGCACTTGGAAGCTAGAGCCACTTGGAAGCTAGAGACTTAGTCTTAGAAGTTAGGCAGCATGGCCACATTATAGTCATCAAGGCAGTCACAATGTCCCAATCAGGTTCGGGGTGGGCTGGGGGATAGACTCTTTTAAAACATCATTTAACACAAGGTTTTGGAACAACCTGGGGGACAAAAAAACATTGCTTTGATCATTTTTGGAAAATACATTCTGTAACATTCACTCTGACCACAAAATTTAGATCCCTACCAGATACAAAATACTCACAACCTTCTCAAGACCCTTTCAAAGTCTCAGCCCATTATGTCATTGGGCTCGGGCTCAAGGATGAGAATGTCGTCCTCTAGATCAGGTCCAGTGTAAATTAGGTATAAAGATGGTGCTATTGAGAAAACTTAGAAAGGAGCTGCAAAATTTAAGAACAAAATTTTACTACAATTTATTAATGCCTGATGGGTGTATATGAGGCCTATATATGAAAACGCAATGAGGAGTAAGGACAGAGCTAAGGGTCACAGGCGAATGGTAAAGTGGGCCTGTGAAGTAGTGAGGTCAGAGGGAAGAAGGGAAAGAGAGAAGAATGCTTAGCAGATCCAAGCACAGTGTTCAGAAGGGCAAGCTGACTCCAACTGGGTCTGGCCCAGGGGAACCTAAGGAAACAGGCTGGGTGTGGCCATGCCAGCCGTGTGTAGAGGAAGGTCATAGATCTGGGCCCACCTTCATTTCGGAGCAGGATAGTTCTCACCAAGGCTGTGGACCAGGACCGGAGTCAGGAGACCCCACCGGGGCTGCCCAGTTTCATGATGGGCCTCGATCAGAGAAGCGAGGCACAGGCAGAGCCAATCTCAAGTCCAGCAAGTCCTCTCTAACACTCTTGGCCCTCTGAGGCTTGCCCTCAAGCGTCCCTGCTGCTGCCCATCACAGCGCATGTCCCACTGTAGTGCAGTTGCTTAGTTACTGTCAGAAACGCAAACTGAGGGCAATAACATGTCCACTTGTTCGTTGCCACATCCCAGAGCTTTACCTACTGTAAGCCACCACCTGGAACTTAATTAGTATAGCGTGATGAACATAAGTTCTGCAATACAATTAACTAGGGGTTGGGGAGGGTTGGGGGGATAATGGAGTGTAAGAAAGGAGAGTAGGAAAGTACAGGTGTGGGTTTGGTGGGAGCTCATGTTGATTGAGTGAAAGCTGGAAAAATAGTTAAACTTCGCAGGGGGTGACCACAGTTGTTGAAGGAGTGCGTGTACGTGCGTGTGTGTGTGTAAATGTATTTGTGAAACGTGAAAAGGTTTGCTTTTGAGGAGTGGAAAGGTTGAGCAGGGTGTATATCAAGCTCAGCAAACAGGGTAAGATTGGTTTCAAATTCAATATGTATTTGGTCAAAATTCGCTCAGGCATAGGGTGACATATATGATTTCATTGACTGAGAAACCTAAACCCGAGGTCTTCTGAAATCCGGGAATATACTGTTCCAAACACAGCAATCATGTTCCTTAGGTCTCCTCTTTTGGTGTACTTAAGGAAATTGATCTTATCTATTTGGGTGCTCGCAAATGATCTGCTACCAAAAATACTTGGGAGGAGACTAAAAATTCGCAACTAAATCTTATTGTAATTTCTTATTGCCTGAAGATTGTATATGAGGTCTACCTATACATTCAAAATCACTAATATGTCAAGGGTGACCCAACTGTATAAACCTGGTAAAGATATTCATTCATATTATGCAATGAAACTCATTACCAGAAATATAAAGAAGGTAGAGTCCTTTTTAGCAACCCAGAAAAGTGGTATTGCTCATATGTCAGCATACGATGAGTACAAATTAGCCAGCATGCAATAAAAGTTACTAAATTATCATGGATCTGATAATTCCATAATTGGCCCAGAAGTGTAGAGATATATCATGAATGACCATTTTCAGGTGTTTTCTTTATTTATAAACTAAAATCAAATGCTATACAAAAAGGCTGTTCAGCATTAAAATAACAGTAAATAAAGAAGGAACTCATATTCCTTCCTTTGAACTATTAAAATGACATCGGAAAATTTGCACCTTTTCTCAGAGGAGCCTGACTGGCTGTGGATATCTGGGAAAGCACAGCCCTGATTATTCTTCCCCATAACACAAAAATTCTCCTGACACCATCTGTCTGTCCTCACCTACCACACATATCTGCTCCATTCTGAGAAAATGTCTCTCGGCAACTTTCTTCTCATGAAACGAAGTTATGAAAATAAACTAGCATTATTCATGAACATTTCACCAGTCTGAAACAACATGTGCAAAATAAAAATAAAATTTGGAAAACCACATCTCAGGGAAAGCACAAATTCAAACCATGATGGGGAAAAAAAAGAAAGAAAAGAGTAGTCAGCCAACCCCATAATAATTCTAAAAAAGTTTCTTCAGTTGAAGGCAGGCTCGCTTGCTTCTCAAGCCTGAGGTTGAGAGGGTATAACCCTTTTTTGCATTACATGAAATAGCTTCTTCTCAAAAAAAAAACAACAAAAAAAAAACTCCACACTTGCTACACAGCCCTTGTTGTTAGCCTTGAAGCACAATTGGAAGGCACTCAAGACATTCAGAAGAATACATTTGAGTGAACTAAATGACTTTAAAAGAAATCAGAAAATGACCTCCAGAGCAGTCATCTTCATAGAGATATTTGTATTTTAAAATTGCAGGAAATTTTGCTGTTTATCAAAGCTGGAAAGTAAAAGCACTGGCTGGGGTTGAGTTTCCTGTCTCCTGGGAAAAGACTTCCTCCACACATACTTAGTTTTTCATAAATCCTGTCTTGAGGTGAGCATTATTTCTGGTGATTTCTATCACTTTTCCTGCTTCTGACAGCATAAGTGATGCTTTTCAAAGAGTGGAAATGACCCAGTCTGGTCCTTAAGAAGCTTACACTCTAGCAGCTTTCAAGCTCTTTTCATATCCACCCTAGGAAATACATTTTATATCACAGTCGAGCAGTCACACACATGCACGTGTACACACACCCAAGAGAATATTTCTATTTCTGAGTTGAAGAACAACCGGTAACAATGAAATTTCATTAAAAATATTAGAATTAAGAGAAAAATCTCTCCCCCCAATTTTCTCTTCTTCCTCGTGATTACATATTTACCATGTAAGTAAATATATAAATCAAGGAGCAGAATGCATCCGTATATCACAAAAAGGTGTACATGCAAACATAACAAACAATTTTGGAAGCACATTAGATAACTAATTAGGTTGAAAATTAAGTTTCATGATTAACTAACTCCAGGCCCACCCAAGATTTCGTGAGGCTCTTTAGAACCTTCATACTTTCTAATTTGCTGAGCAACACAAATTTGAAATTTTTATGCGAATGATTGCAACCTAACAATCTTTGAAAATTAAAGGAGAGGAACAAACTATTTCTATCATTTATTGACTATTTGCTCTGTGGTAGGCACTGTGTTTTGCCCTTTACATATACTATTTTTTTTAGACTTCATAACAAGACCATGAGCAGGGAATATTAATTGTCCATTTCACAGGTAGGAAAGCAAAGACTCAGAGACATGAAGTGACTTGCTCAAGGTCAAAAATATTATAGGTAGCAGAGAAAGAATCCAAACTCAAGACTGTCTGGCTCTGAGGCACATCTGCACACCTGTCCCTAGCAGCCTATGAGTAGCAGATGGTCACATGTTAAGCCATGCACACACATGCATCAAGTTGCAAAATAGGTATAAACTTGTTGATCCAACAGAAATCTCTGTCACACATGCCCAACTGAAAACCACAGAAAAGGTAGCCTGAGAGACAAGAGAGGATGCCATCAGTAGGTGTTATAGTTGGCATGTTCACTTCTTAAAGTGTGTCAACCGTGATACAAAACTCTGCAGTTCAGAAACTTATGCCTCTTGCAACACTGGGTTGTTTTTTTTTTTTTTTTGAGATTTTATACTTGTACCATGTATGAAATAAGATTTCAGTTTTCCTCATCTTCTCTCTCTCTCTCTCTCTCTCTCACTCTCTCTCAGTCTCTCTCTCTCTCTCTCACACACACACAGATGCACACACCCCCCAAAACAAGTGCTTTCCCTGACTCATTTTGAGCAACGTGAGTTGTCACATTTTCCTAATGTTCTTTTTCTTGTGGGATTTTTTTTCACTGATGCACTGGCTGCCTCTTTGTTTTTAAGGAGGGATACAAGCTTGCAAAAGTCCTCAGTTTAAAAAGCATGTTGTGAAATATTTTTCTTAAAAAGAGAAACAAAAATGTTCTTTTTCTGAGATCAGTTAAACAACTTCTACTAAGTAATAGAAAGACTTGGATTTTATATTTTCTGTTTCCACCAGGATTAGATTAGACTGGCTCATGGATAGGACCATGTTGTTACATCCAGGTAAATGCCACAGATTCAATTCTAAATCTAAGCTTAGTTGCATATTGAATGTACATCTTTGGATGGATTTGCTCTTGTTCCCAGTCACTGGAAGATGAAATGTGCTCCCCAACCAATTGAGAATCATTTACAAATTCAACCCTTCTATTTTCTCCTTTCTTCCTTCTTTTTGCCCTTCTTCCCTCCTCACCACTTTAGGGCTTACAGAAATCATATTTGTAGACAAGAGAAGAACTCTGTTGGTATATGAGGGAGTAATTTAATTATGCAAAACAGGAAGATGCTCTTTGCATTTGGTCTTCTGGGCTTGAAACAATGCCATTAATCAGACTCTCATAAGAGTTATTTCAGATTTCTCAAAACATCAGCTTTCCTGGCTTTGTTCCTCACATAAGTTCTAAACCCTTTTTCTTCCTACCTTGTATTCAGAAAGTAATGATTAGGAACTGTTGAAATCTTTACATTATCTTAGTAATGTGCCAATTAAAGAAGGTGTTTTATCCCGATTACAAAGATTTGTCTGAGGTGGCCACCACTTTGTTAAGGCTGTTTTGTGGACATCTTCATAATTAATGGAAAAATCATTAGGAATTCAGTCTTTATTAACCCCTATAGCTGCAGGGGCCCATTTCATCTTAATTGCATTCATTTGGCACTGGCAGTATTATACAGCATAATCACTAATAAATGATCTTTTAATTTGTACCAATCAACGGAGCTTGCTTTCATGCCAATATTCCTGTTTCTTTGATGTTGACCTGTCTTGATTTTTGATCATTTGGGTTTAAGATGATTTACTGGAAAATCAATATCAATACCAGAACTGCTTGTATTCATACGTCTGTGGTTAGGTTCTATTTGAGTGTATGTTGATTGAAATAAGTAGTGCTTGATTACCCATTCAGATGAGGGGGGGAAAGAGCATAATGAAGTTGGGAAATCTGGTACTGTATTCTTATTCAAAGGAAAATAATTAGAAACTGTAGGGAAACTGAAGATTCGGGAGAGCAGTAGAGGTAACACTTCAGATGCCACTAATTAAGCAACTTTGTCTGCCATCTCCTAAAGGCCTTCACCAATAGCGTAATATGCTATTACACATTAGCAAGGCCAATGGGGGCTTTGGTTACACTTGTTAATGGGAAACCCCGAGACAGTTTCTCTCATTATCCCCCTGTCAGCACTGTCTCTGCAGTGTAAAGTGGTCGTCATTGTTCTGTGGGTCAGCTAACCAGAAACCAAGCTACTGTAAAGAAACATTCTGCAGCTAATTGAAAATGACTGAAAAAATCCCCTTATCATCCAGTCACCTCTCTTTATTTGTGGAACAATGGAACATATATGGACTACGTGGGGAAAAACGAAAGTTCAGGCTATGACATTGAATTTTTCCTGACTAATACAACTACAAAGAGGTCTTTGAAGATAATTCCAGGGGAAAAATCCACTCACTTTTTTAAAAGATAATGACAGTCAGACAGAAGTTAGTGTAGAATATTGCATTTGCTGTTCTGAAGAATACTTTATGTTTATATGATTCCCTTCACTAGAGGAACTCAAAGCTTTTCCCATGGAACTGCTGAAATCCTCATTATCCTAATGAGCGAATGGCACAAAACTGGAAAAACTACAAGGAACCTGAAGTTTCATCACATATTCTAAGCTGGGCTCTTTGCCTGGACTCTTAAATACAATTTAGTGTAAGGTATATCACTTTAAGTAACTCAAAACCTGGAAATACAAATTTGTAGGAAAAAAGCCACATCAGCTCTTTTATACATGAAGGAAAGAGGAAAGAAGAGGGAGTGGAATAATTCCTATGTTTAGATTATTCTTGGCTTTGCAAATGATTCAATTCACTGTTATTTTCCTTAAATTGTAGGTTTCCAGAGTACATTTAAAATATGATTCAAACGAATAGTCAAAGTGATAGACAAAATGTGATGATCACATGTCTTAAACAAGGAATGCTTAATTCAGGTATCTTAATTTGGGAATGGAAGTTGTCTATTCCATCATCTCCAGGAAGATGCAGCAATGCTCCATGTAACAGCAGGCCTGAACAACTGAGCTCTTATCATTCATTCAACACTACCTTCAACCAGCATTTACTGGCAATTGCTCTGTTTCAGGCAAGGTTACCAGGCACTGGAGATACAAAATGAATTAGATATGACACTTCACCTTAATGAATCCCCAATCTAGGAGAGGAAATAATGACAAAAATTTATAATTATATTACAGTGTAGTAACTGAAACAAACTACATACAGCAAGCTATAGGTAGTAAAACCATACACAGAGGCAAGATAATTAAGACAACCTGGGGGGGGTAGGAAAAGTTTCTATGAAGAAGTGACATATCAGCTGAGTTTTGAACGATGCACAAAGGTGGTGGGAGCAGGGAGTAGTTGTCTTTGAGCATATTTCACAGGCTTGATGAGCAAAGAAGAGAAGCAGTAAATGACATGTCATAAGCAGAGTAGCACAAACAAGCCATTCAATAAGGCAGGGAATAGAGAAAAAAGAGGTTGGAGAGGTAGACAGACACATGTTTCCTGTCTCCTCTGAACTTATCCTATAAGATTTGAGAAACAGAGGAGTCAGCTTTGAATGTAGATAGATCACTCTGGCCAAATGGAGGGCAGATGTTCTAAGGAAGGGACCAGAGATAAGACTACTATTAGTCAGCCTCTTGTTTCAGTAATCCAGACAAGAGATGAAAGGAGCTTGAATTGAACGGTAAATGCAGGAGACATCAGTTTACAATGTGAAACTGTTCAAGATAAGTGTGATTAAGATCCTTGGGGAGGATGTCCGAAGGAAAAAGGAGTGTGCTAAGGATGGAACTGGGGCAACAAAGTCTTACAGGTAAGGAAAGAAAAGGAATTCACAAAGGAGTCAGAGAAGAACAATTGGAGATAGAAGAAAAACCATGGGTGTGAGGTACCATAAATTCCAGGGAGATTAAAGACTTTCAACATAGAACAAATAACCAATCAGGTAAAAAAATGAAGGGAATACTACACTCAAGTAAAGTCTTTAGAATATTTATTGCATTTAGTTTAAGGTATATTAGTAACTTAATGAGAATAATTTTATAGGAGTTGAGAGGGTAAGACCTAAAGTTATGGCAGCAAAGAGATGGGAATGGTGGGTGTGGGTGGACAAGTCTTCAGAGAAATTTATGAAAAACAGAAGGTCAAGCTCTGCCAGCAGCTAATTATGAATCAAGGGAACACTTTCTAGGATGAGAGACTTGAACGTGTTTTCAGGCTGAGGAAAAGGCTCTGGCAACCCAATACAGAAGGGCTGAAGATTAAGCTAAGAGTAGGAATAAAAAGAAACTGAGGTGCTTGGGAAAGAGCAGTTCGGAGGATAACATAAGTACCCAGCCATAATGGGTGGAAAAAGAAATAGGCCAGAGAGGATAAAATAGATAGATTAAGAAGGTTTCTGTATGATCAGATTGCTGGTGAAAGTAACAAAGAGAAAGATCTGAAAGGATGGGAATTATCATTAGGGAGCCAGATCTTTTCCAGACCTCTGAAAATGGTCTGTTAAGTTCCTGGTAATGCAAGGTTAGTTTGTAGACTTCAAAGGAATTTAGATTAACTAGGCAAGCCCAAATTTCTTGACTTCACCCAGGCTTATTGAGATCCCCTGAGATCTAAAACTCTAGAAGTTTCTAGACTGAATGGACCCCTCACATTTGGGGCATCAAAGGTAACTAAGGACCAATTACTATAGATCATCACATTCTACACTGTTTTCTAACTTCCTGAGATGTCAATAAGTAGTTGTAATCCCACCTCCTCAAGAAAAAAAAAGTGTGGAAAAGTTTTAGAAACTCCGGGTTCAACTCAATTAGCAGGCATTTATTTTTTACTGAAAAACTTCCCAGGGCCTTTAATAAGCTCATGAGCATTGTGGTTTTCCAAGAGGAGAGTATAGTCTGTTGTTTCCAAGATTTATTTGATGAGAACACATTTTGATCCACAGAATTAATTGAACTGGTTGCAGAGCTAGTGGGAAACAATGCACAGGGCTTTCATTGAAAGATAACATCTTTGATTTTAAATGCTGGATTCTTTCAATTTAGCTTTAAAGTTCAATTCGAGTTAGTGAAGTAGAGCAAGTTAGTTAAGATAACTATAGTCATGTTTCTTAATTTTAACAGCATGTTGATTTCATTAAATGTTCATCACATATGAGCTGTGATGTTTGCTGAGAGGTAGCAAGGACATTGAGTTGTTCTGGCCTAGGAGGAAGGGAAAATGGAAATAGCATGGTCTGTACACTCAGAGAGTGCTTACCAACTTCTCCTCTCAGGATACATGCCTTCTGCTCCAGCTCACGTCAGGAGTTTTACCATAATATTCCTTCTTGTGAAATCTTTTTTTCTGCGCATTTATTCTTCCCGGCATGGATGAGACTTCCATGTGTTCTGCACCTGTTTTCTTTTAATTGACATTTATGTTCTTCTGGTCCTGAAAATAGCAGTTCATGTTGCTATTATCTGTGCCATTTAAAATATTAAATACTTCAACTAACTCTACTCAGGTGATTTTTTTTTCTAGACCTCACACTTGCAGGTTCCAGGTGGTCCTCAGACTTCCTGTCTTCAACCTTGCCACGTTTTCAAGCTCAGCAATATCTCCTGCAATTTCTTTAGTTTGACACGGTCTCTGAAGAGCACCATCGACTGATGGTCTCGCAGTTTTTTACGTGTGCTCTAATTATCTAGGTCTGCTTGTCTTTGAAATGACTTTCTAAAGTTCTACAGAGAAGTCGTCCTGCATTTTTGAGACTGTGTCTCTCTAAAATGTATGTCAAAGTTCTGATTTTCTTAGTAACAAAATCAAGACTTTGCTATTTTTAAGTTATGACTTTAAATGTTCTTTTTAAGAGCTTGATTAAAAGTTATACTGTTAATGGAGATTCATCATTTTCTTCAATTTAATAAGGTCTCATCTGAGGTTATGTTAAAAATATGGCACTACCTCACTAATAAAGTTCTTGAAAATTGTTTTTTTCTGTCACTAAAATACACATTGCCATCACTGTTACTGAAAAGTTTTTTAGAGCACCAAAGGACCACACTTTGCTAGAAATTTCAACAAAACCTGATTCTATCCATTTAGCATTTTCCTATTATCTCTTTCGATATTTAGAATAAAATGTGAATTAAAAATCAGGGGAACTGCCCACCCACACCCTCCCTCAAATCTGTAAAACCATTACAGAACTGTAAACTTCAGCCATTTCCTTATTAGAACACTTCCAAACAATGAGGAATTATTTAAAACAAACAGACAAACAAAAAACAGCAACAAGACAAAAACAAAACCTAGCGTTAGAGGATACTCAGGCAAAATGAAGCATGGTTATCAATTAGGGATTAAGGTGAGATTTTTCATATATGTTTACACGTTTGGATATCTGATCTTTTTGATATGGCATTTAAAAAAGCAGAATAGAAATGTGTTGATTTTTTCATTCGTTTTATTTATAATAGCTTTATTTTGTCATATATCATTCAACAATACTATAAGCCCACAAAATACAATCAAAGCTATCAGGTTTACGGAAAGCATCTGGACAGCAAGGTAGGACACTCTTCACCCAAGTTTCCCCATGCAAAGCAGACGGGTTGTCACCTTGCCTCATCTTCTTGGAGAGAGCTGCTCACTTAATTGCTTATTTGCCCCCTGCCTGACCAGTGGAAGAATAACCTTTCTAGGGCATCCCTCCGCAATTCTGTGTGATTTGATCTTTCTTTGGTGACCTGGGCCACGCCATCCCAATATGAGAAGAAGCAGCAAATTGAAGTCAGACACTTATTGGAATGAAACTCTCATTTTAAGAAGAAATTCACATCTATTTAGCTTGACCTTGGAACTTGAATTAAATCTTTAGACACTCAACTTTCTCCAGGGAAGTGTGAGGTTTATATGAATTTGAGTGTATTAAAGCTAGTCTGGCTCTGATCTATGTACCAAGTTGGTTAATTTTTCATTTAAAGGACAAAGGGTTTCACTGGAACTAATTTAACTGACTTAATTTGTGATATTCACATACCAGTTTATATTCTAAACCAAGAGAGGTTTTTTAAAACCATTAACATGTCATTAAAAAAACATAATACGTTTGCTGATTGATGTTTTGAAGGCAGCCACAGTTGCCTATGGCTGGGGACTTCTGACACGGTTCATTTTTTGCCTTTGCTACTAACCAATTGTGTGACCCGATATGAGGTGCTTCACCTTTCTCTGATTCACTCTCTGACTAATAAACTGGGGTTATAATAATTCCCTCTTCTATCTTTCTCAAAGGGGTATACTGAGAATTAACAAGTTAACAGTCATAAAACACATCAAAATGATCAGTTAAAAGGCAATATATTAGGACTTTCATGTTATGGAAACATATTTGAAATTCATTTTTTTTTTTTACGAGAAAAGATTACTGCTTGGAGATTTATCACATAAGTAAATATAAGAATAAATTGGCTTGTTTTGTACTTAATCTGCTAATGTATATGGATTTGTAAGAACCCTGAATTAACAAAAACAAAAAAATCAAGTGCACATTTGAAGATTATATTCACAATATTTCTTCTTAAATAATCTTTTCCATATCTTTTTACTGTTTGAAACATCTCTTGATTAACCCTACCTACTTCATTCCATCTCTCTTGGACTTTGTTGCTCAAAATTCAATATTTACATTTGTTTTATTCTATATGAGCTTCGTAAGAGTTTTAAGGTTATTTCCAATAATTGTTCTTTCCTCTTCTCGAGCTATATAGTCTCTATGTCAGAGCCTGGGTACCTGTTTCCTTTACTTTCCCTCAGTTCCTCTATGACTGGACCACAGTAACACTCAAGAAATGATGTTTGCTAATTACACACAAACAGGGTTGGAGTTTGAACTTGATGGATTCAAAAAACATGGATTACCCCATGATACAAAAAGAATAGGCGCTTGTCTTGCAGTTACTTTAAAGTTCACAACTGTGATTTTGTTACACTTAAATGACATACATTTTTACACAATTATTTTTGCAATTGTATTGTTGATAAAACACCAAAAAATGATAATTACATTACCAGTTGAAAATTATAGTGATATTTACCAGGATAAATCTTGCTGCCTTAAAAACAATGAAATATGTGGGTATTGGAAAGAAAGGAGCTTACGAGAGGAGGAAATTGTGGCACAGGGTAGAGAGTGATAGAAGCACAATGATATTTTAATTTTCAAGGGATAATTTCAGCACCATCTATTCATATATAAAGGAAATGATTAGTATGTTAAGTACCTATAATATAAGCTCTCAAGCATTCTTTTCAAAAGGAAGGAAAAGTAGAAAACAAAACTCCTAATTAATGCACAAATGTGAATGAAGGGGACATGGTATAGCACCTAGTATGACATTGTTATTTTTTGTTTTGTCTTTATTTTTTAAATTTATTGCCTCATTATAAAGATCTAAATAGAACAGAGAAAATATTTCTATAATTAAATAATAAGAGAAATGCCTGATGTTATTTATTTTGTCACTAAAATCCTTGGAGAATTTTCCAAGAGTTAGTTATTCAATTAAACAAAAGGAAAGAAGTTCTCAGACTTCTCTATCCAGTTGATACTGCGAGTCTATCTTCTCTTAACGTGGAGGAAACAGTCCCCAGGTCTGTAGCTCTCAGCATGAGCTTGCTGTACAGAGTTTAAAATACATTTTGGTGCCAAAAGCATCACGAATAACAGCACTGATAAGATGGAGATAAAACGTATCTGAGTATTATGCCAAAATAAAAAGACAAGGGTCATTCTCCAATTCTTGTTGATTTAAATTTTTTGAAATTCATTTACTTCATAAAGTTTGGAAATATATTTGCACAAAATTGGGCAAAGCATTCTCTTACTTTTTTCTGTATTTGTGGTTATAACAAAATTCTTATTTCTAATGTATGTTTTCTCCATGTTTCAATCACTCCTAATTTTTTCTTTGACTAGTTTTTTTTTTTTGGTTGAGGGAGAGGTACGCGGGCCTCTCACTGTTGTGGCCTCTTCCGTTGCGGAGCACAGGCTCCGGACGCACAGGCTCAGCGGCCATGGCTCACGGGCCTAGCCGCTCCGTAGCACGTGGAATCTTCCCGAACCGGGGCACGAACCCGTGTCCCCTGCATCGGCAGGCGGACTTTCAACCACTGCGCCACCAGGGAAGCCCCGACTAGTTATTGATCAAATTTTTTTCTTTTTTCAGAGGGGAAGCTTTTTGACCTATTTTACAATTTCAATCAGTTTATCTTTTGCTTTTATCTCAATTAATTATTTTCTTTTTTTCTTAGTTATCTTTTTCTAATTCCTAAATATTAATGCTCTAAATTTTCTTTTGAGTGTAGCTTCAGCCGTGTCCTACAGGTTCTGCTGTAAAGTATATTCATACAATTTATTTTCTATATAATCTCCAATCTAGTATGTAGTTTCTTTGTTTTATTTTTTACTTTTTCTGTATTTTTAAAGAGATTTCATATTTAAAAATTTCCAAGTTATAGGAATTTTTGCCTATGATTTTATTATTAATTTCTAGTTTTACTACATTGTAATCATAGAATGTAATCAATATTAGTTGTACTTTTTTTTAACTTGAAATGTAGTTGATTTACAATGTTATGTTAGTTTCAGGTGTACAGCACAGTGATTCAGTTTTTTATATATGTTTTATATATATATATATATATGTTCTTTTTCAGATTCTTTTCCCTTATAGGTTATTACAAAATATTGAGTATAGTTCCCTGTGCTGTACAGTAGGTCCTTCTTGGGTTATCTATTTTATATATAGTAGTGTGTATATGTTAATCCCAACCTCCTAATTTATCCTTTTTTTATTGTGGTTTTCTCTATGGTCTGATTTTAAGTATATATTCATATATAGTCAATGGGCACTTGAAAACTAAGTAATTTCAAGTACACAATTACCCCTATCGCTAATCTTAATTATATTTATTTTTTATCTACTTGTTTTGCTAGGGGCTGAGATGTGTTCCCATAGTTTATTATAATCCTGATGATCTTTCCCTTATACATTTTGATGCTCTGACCTTTGGCACATCTCTATTACAGTTATGTTTTTATTGTGACTTATACCCTTATCATTACAAAGTTGGTCTTTTATAATGCATTTTTCATATATTTAAACCATTTTAGAAGTTGAGATCCTGGCTTTGTCTCCCCTCTTCCTCTTCCTCTTCTTACTCCTCCTCTTCTACTAATTTAGGTCTTTGTCATTTCTTTTATTTCCCAGCTCTCTGAGATATTCTGTTAGTTTAGTGTCTTATATACCGCATAAAAATGAATTATGTTATGCCATCCAGCAATACTTTATTTTTAAAAGGTAAATGCCTTCTATTTCTATTTTACTATAGCAGTTATTTTGTCTTAAGTTTATTATTTTATGTAATGATTTTTGTTGTTATTGTTTTTAAACCCCCCTCCCCCCAGTAACTTTTTAAGTATATACAAAGGTTTTATTCTTGGACTGATTTTAGCACCTAGAGGAGTGGAAATAAAAGAACTTGATCAATATCTTTTTTGTTGAATGAGTAACAAAAAGTAATAGAACCCTATTCACTGATTTAACTTCCTGCAAGTATATAACCTCACTCTAAGTAAACTTACATCTTTTTGCAGCAACCTTACATAAATAAAATGAGTAGCCTTACATTTTCTTCCACCTCCCCTTCCTGACAATCTTCGATATTTTGTTAGGTATATTATTTTTAAAATATCAGTTTCCACTTAGCTCTATACCAATAATTTTACACCACAGATTCCTCATTCTCAAATTCCTTATTTTGATTAATGGCTAGGTATTTTCATTAAATAGTTATTTTCAAAAAGATCTCTATATTCTTTATTTTGGGGTTCTTGAAGGTTTTGAACATCTTTCTGTTGCTTTTATGCATAGACCATAATTGGACTGGTCATAACCTTTTAGGGTCAACTTTTTAAGTTGTTTTTTCAGTGTGCAATGACCATTCATTCATTGTCTTTGGAAATTTAATGTGCCTGTGAACACTTTTGGCCATAACTTTTAGAGATTATTTAATATTTCTGGTCCTTTTTCTCATATGATGAATTTTTTTATCTTTGCAGTTCAATACAATTATTAGAATATATCTGAGTGTTGATTGTTTTAATAATGCACTTCCCCTCCCCCCAAAATCTCATGTGACATTCAGATATCCCATATTCTATTTTCTTTATTTTCTTTATTTTTTTAAAAAAAGTTTTCTTCTATTACAACTTTATTTCTGTTCCACTTGCTTTGTTATCTTCTTTAGAGACAGGAGTATGTGTACATGGGATATTCTTTAACTTTCTCCAATATCTATAATGTTCATTTTAATTCTTTTATTCTCTTTGTTCTTTTACATTCTGTCTTATATAATTTTTTCAAGCTTGAACTGCATGGCACTGTTTTCAGCAGTATTTATTCTGTCTTTATGCTTCATCTTGTAGCTTTAATTTATGAAATGGTTTTATTGTTTGACTCGATTTCTCTTCTGAGTTCTGTTAGCTTATGTGTTATATTCTTCTAGTGTGTTATTGTTTCTTTTTGCTTTTATATCTCATTTAAGACTTTTTAGTAATAATTTTCTCCTTAAATTATGAGAATAAAGACAAATATTTGTCTGAAGTTTGTTATTTACTGTAGCTATTCTTTTTCCTTTTGTACTTTTTTTGCCTGCACATGTTTTGTTATGCGCTTTCCCTTCTTTTGATGATATGTATACAAGGTAATCTGTGAGTTTCTTTTTGAGTGTTAGCCCTGTTTGAAAGGGGCTGTTCTATCCAGGCCTACTATGTACTAAAGAATAATGTGAGAGGAATAGGAAAAATGGAGTGAGTTGACCAACAGCTGTGCAGACCTGCATGTGTGTGGATGTGTTAGTAATTTATAACTTGTTTCCCCTCCAAGTACTTTCTTAAAACCCAGTTTTAAGAGAAAATTAAAATACCATATATTTATCATTCATCTTTACAAAATTTTTACCTGTATTATTTGTTAGTATGTCAACCAACATGTTTTGAACACTTATCATGTACAAGATCCCATAGAATCTATTTCATGTTTAAGAGTATCCACAATTTTGTGAAAATGGAAAGTAACACTCAACAGAACCCATGAGAACTGAGTTCCAGATATAGATTTGCCTAAACTAAGATTTTCTTTTAGCCTGAGAAAATTATTTAAATTCTCTATATTTCTGATTCTTGAGAAGTTTAGGTAAGATAATCACTAACTCTTTACAAATTGAAATCTCTTGATACTTGGAAACAGAGATATAGAAAGCCACTGAAGTCTTTGGAAAGATTTTATTCAACCTATGATGATTATCATATCAACAAAATAGATTAAAAAACCATGAAACTGGGCTTCTCTGGTGGCGCAGTGGTTGAGAGTCCGCCTGCTGATGCAGGGGACACGGGTTCGTGCCCCGGTCCGGGAGGATCCCACGTGCCACGGAGCGGCTGGGCCCGTGAGAGCCATGGCTGCTGAGCCTGCGCATCCAGAGCCTGTGCTCCGCAACGGGAGAGGCCACAGAAGTGAGAGGCCCGCATACCGAGGAAAAAAAAAAAAAAGAAACTTTTATTTATACATTTAAACAATTCTAAACTCAGAAAATAGGTAGGTATGTTTTCCTCACTTACTGCTGGCCATGTTCACATGTCTTGGAAATGCCACATCATAGAGGGTATCAGTAGAGTAAGAAAGCTTTGCTGAAGTTTGGACTTATCTCTGTATTTTCCCCATAGAGATTTATCTTTTTGCATTCTCAAATCAAAGAATCGAAGTAAGCCAAAAATAAAAATTTTTTATTACAACCAGAGATCTTTCTTTGCTAAATGAATATTGACATCAAAATTCAGAGAAAAGTTATATATTGCCAAACAGTAAGTTTTGCTATTGAAAAATAAACCATAACTCGAAGTTCTTTGCCTTAATCTGTAACTGTCTCTGTGTTACGTTTTGAAATGCCTCGTGGTGTCTTATGTGTCATTGAAAAAAATACAGATACTTTAAAACCCACAAAAAAGACAACCAATAAAAGACCTACATTTGACTTACACTGAAAGCTATCAGAGAAAGAAATTACAAAAGAAGAACCCATAATTTGATGGGAAAGAAGGAGAAGAAAAAGCAAAGAGATTCTGATAGGTCACTTTCTCATACACAAGCATTTAGTCTACAGTAATCTTCCAGGACTGTCAGATTTGATTGAAAGATAAAGCAAGATTTTTTCTTGCCACAATTTATAGCATGTATCCATTAGGAATAATTATGGTTGCATGATTTTGCTAGCTGTTATCTCTACAAGTGTTACTAATGGTTTTATCAATTACTCCCTGTCCAATAACGGCATGGTTGTAACCTAATTTAAAGACACTCTATCACCAGGCTGATTTGTGTAGTAGTAAATGACAGCATTTGAGACACCAGCCAAATGACTCACTTCAGTGACTTAGTTAGTCTCTAATAATTAACAATTAGTAGGTACCTAGAGAAAGCTCAAGAGACTGGAGCTCCCACGTTTCTCTTTCTTATCTAAATACAAGAAGTTAGAGAGACTTCAGTGATTCATATTAATAAAATTGAAGGCCTCTGTGGGTTTGAAGAACATGTGTATATAAGAGAGCGCTGTTAATAATTCCTATTTAAAATGAAAGAAATGGGGGGGGGAATGCGTGTTCAAAAGGCTGTGTCTTTGAACCGCATTGGAATCTGTAGATATGTTAAGACCCACAAGTAGAAAAATTACTAAATATTTTTTTCCAGGCATGTTAGTGCTTCAATTCAGAAGTAAAGCCAATGTGCTAAAAGGGGAATAGTGTTGGCAAATTTGTGCTGTTTCCTGAACTTTAAGGGGAAAATGCTGGATGTGCAAAAATGAAGCACTTCATTACAGATCATTAGTGTGAACTTTATGTACAGCTGAAGGCTCAGAAAGGTATTGTCTGCTTAGTACTAGCTGAGAAGAAATTTGAAATCCCCGTCATTTTTTAATGAATGTAAAAGATGATTTTTTCTCTAAAGGTGTTATCTCTAAGGATTTTTTCAAGTAAATCAGCCCATTTTGAACGTCTAAATAACAGCCTGAATTTCCAGCCTTAAGTGGACTATGTTTTCTGAAAGTGGTTTGATTTCTCAGGGTGAAAGATGGTGAAAGTGAACTACAATGCATGGAGGACCAGGGTTCTTGCCTTGTGGTGCCCTTCTGCGGAATTCAATAGTATACTTGGATCTAGCTTGATGAGACAAAGTTGCTTTGGGATAATTCATTAATCAGGTTACTGTGTCAGACCTTAGTACCTTAAGCCCTTCAGGTAAACCATGATTTTAAGATAACAATCAATTTACAAGAAGAGTGGATCAGGTAGAATGATGAAGGGTTTCATTCAACACTATCATGTCATTGCCAGCGATACCAGAAGACCCCAACCTGTAGAGAAAATGGGTGCTTTGCTTCATTCTGTACTGGATTGTTCTCTGTACTCCCTGTGAGGAACAGGTGTGCAGAGCCAACGACAAAAACATATTACAGCCTTGAGGTTTTAGGAATGTTGTGGAAAATAGTCTTTACAAATATCTTCACACTTACAAGCAAGCCTATTCTGATAATCGCACTTCACCACACAGTCATGGCTAGTAAACCGATGTTCCTAGATAAATTCTGATGGACATTTGTAACCCCGATCCTTCGACTAGCTCCACAAATGTGCTGAAGGAGTGAAATGTGGGAATGAACTGAAAGCCCAGGTCCCCAGCCACTCCCTGCTACAGAGTATCATTCCTTGCACATATATTTGTGCTAATCACAAAAGAAATCAGTGAAAAGGAAGAAAATAAGTCACTGAGGATCTGATCATCTCCCGAACAAGATCACAATGGCCAATTTGCAGAAATGGGTTTCTCTAATTTTCCCTTGTGGTGGTGATGAGGTTATGAAATACTCATAATAGCACAAGAACTGCCCTCTCTGGAAGCTGCTAAGAAAACTCCAACCATAATAGAAGGGAGAGGACTCCGTGGTGATTCTGACAATGGAGTTGAAGCCCCACCCCTCCTTACTCAGCTGTATTTGCATATTCTTTTGAAAACCACACATTGAGGATCTATAGCCCCAGCTGATGTCATCGGGCACAGCATGCAGCCACTAGAAGTGGGACAATTATAATTTTTGTAGCTGATTAATCATCATGAAAAAGTAACAGTCAATTGACTCAATCATACATCCACGGTGATTAATCACACTTCACTTGTGTTTTTTTCCGCCAAGTATTTTACTGACGGTGCAGATGTTGGTTGATTTTCTCCTTTAGCCTTTTACTTGGTCACAGATGTTAAGTAATCACCTTGTCCTGATACTTGACTTATCCATAATCTTCAGTATTACAAACCCTTAAGAGAAAATGTGCTCTTTTCTTAGAAATCAAATGGTAACATAATTATTACCTTTAAAAAAAAAAAAGCAGGTTAATCAATATATGAAATAACCATAATTGGACTCTGTAATCACAGATTTTTTTTTTTGATAATCATGCTACTCCCCCATTTGTTCCCCGATGGCATGATTACTGATAAGACATTAGGAGAAAGAGCTGTTTTTCTTCCCTCTTCCTGGAGTGTTAATGGCTCAATTCCATTTAGATTTAATCCAAAACTAGATGTTCTAATCCAGATTCATAAAAGGTCTCACCTCGTTGCATTTTACCTCAGGGCAGATAAAATTTACTCCTGAAAACAGAACAGGCATCGTACCATGCTCTCACCTGAGCACACTGCTATTTGAGATGTCTCAGTTTCTGGCTCATAAGAGAAGCTGAAATGATTCCACTAGGGCTGTATCTATAAAATTGTCACATATGAATTGTTTATATTTAAGAAGCAATTTACAAATGCACCAGTCTGTTGGTAAAAGAACAATATTCAAGGAATATTCTAAATGATTATGAGTCAATTAAATCACTTTTAGGGACAAGTGACGACCTAGTTTGTATTCAAGGCAACAGAAATGCTTCACTCCAGGCTTCCTTTGTAACAGTGGGATTAGTGGGAGAAGTGTGTCGAAGATACGCTGCAGTCAAACCCTAAGACTTGCCTAATTTCTCAAATGGAAATGCTGGTCCTAAGGGACCAGCAAGGTGGCATGGCAAAGTGAAGCCCACCCCCATGCCCCAGACTGGCCTCCATGACTTCAGCCTCTCTAATCTTAGAAGAAGGTATCATCTCCCAATACCGACCTTCAGATAATTTTTGAGATCATTTCCCATGTGAGAAATTGCTTTCATGCCAGGATAACACAGCAGCACTGAGTTCTATCCTGGGTGACTGCCTTGATACTGTTAATAAAGAGCCTTGAGTTGGATGTAATTGTTAATAAACTAATTCTAAAAATCCACTCAAATGTCGCTTATAATCATGATTTTCTGCTGGGCTAGGACCCCTGGGGAAACCTTTGAAGCTGTGAATGTTGTGTGCAATGGCAGGGATGGACATAGAAGGTAGAGGGCCACACTTGCTTTATAGCTTACTTGTTTAAAATGATCAAATATGATGAAGCTCAGAAACACTTGCAGCTGTGAGAACCAGAAAAGAAAGTGAGGGATGGAGAGAAGAACCAGTAGGAAACTCTCCAACTAAATCCTGTCCTCTTTGGATGTACCAGAGGGAGAGGTGAAAAGATGTTATTACTTGTAATTTGTAACAGGAACATCAAGGCACAGAAGATAATATAAAAGCATTTCAGTAAGAAGAGACCCATGACATGAAACTATTTAAAACAATTAATCAAAAAAGCCTAATTATTCAATTAGATGGATAAATGAATCTTCTTAAAGTGGATATGCAAAAAACAGAGTGATGATGAAATCTTTTAAAGGGAAATGAGTGTAACAAATCAGCTAAATTTGATCTCTAAAAAAATTCTGAATAATAAGTCAGTGATTATGTTTTAATTGGGCTTTAGCTTTATTATAATTGAGGACACTCATTATCTTGTTTTATTGTATTTATGATTTTAATATTCATACCGTTTGGTACTTTATCTTTGTATACTTTCTGCCAATGCTTGTTGCACTTCCTGGCTGATTAGTGCCTGGGTCAGTGTGAAGTGAATACAGATGTCTCAATCATGGTCAGCAGGAGCGGTGGCTGAATTTCAGTGTTTGAAGGTCTCCTATAAAGTCGTCCTTTGTACAATTGTCAGGGTGATTTTTTTCTGTTTTTTTTTTTTTTTTTTTCCTCTCAACATGAGTAGCTCAGTTGGTAAGAGTCATCTAACAAGAAATTGTTTTTCACTCTGAAGAGAATAAAGGGACTTCATTTTTGGGGTATGATCGGTATTTCTAAAATGACAACACGTGTACATTTATCCTGTCTTAGGGGGAGAAAAATAGTTTTATGCGAACAGTAACATCTAACTGAAAATTCAAGCTCTTTATCTGAGGGTAAAAACAGGGCAAAGCAGAGCTCTTATGCTTGTAACTTCCAGACGACTGGATAAACTACTCTTTGTTCACAGAGAAGGGCAGTTGAGCCAAAGATTATTTCCAAGTTTTTGTCAATCACTTTGCCCTGTAAAAGGTGCACACATGGCTGATTGCTTACACACTCAAAATCCGCCAAAAGGTGCAGTCAGAATGAGTCGGCAACTGTCAGCTGCCTTAGATGTAGAGAAAGCTTTAAATGCGCCTTTGAGAAGCAAAGAGGGTAGCAATTCAGTGCTCATGCATGGGACTTTTGTGGGCCCAAGTGACATTTGTGAGTATTTAATCCATTTTTAAAATCTTTTAAATGAGTCAGCAGCAAGATTGTATTTAGGATTTTATTTAGGTCCATAGTTCTGATGCTGGTTATATTGAGATTAGTAGGTAAATAAAAGGTATGGACTGTATTTTGCCCCATTGCCGGATAAATGCATATTTTTCAGCCAATCTTCTGCTTAGTAAAGGAACTTAAAGAATGGAAGAAATATTTCTTACATTTAAGTAATGGAAGAAATAATGAATGAATGCATTTGAAGTAAAACACACACACACGCACACACACACACACAGACGCATCTGATGACCTATGAGATTCTGAGTGCTCTAGTCTGCCTTTATCATTTCTGTAAACATAGAAGTGAAAAATTATTATTTGAAAACTTGGACATAACTCTTTACTGACAGATATATTTTTAAAAAGAAAGCTTGCCTTTTATTATCAAGTCACAGTGTGTGTTTTCTAAATAGCAGATCTTGGGCAATGGTTCATATTTAAAGCAGGCTTTTGCAACTTTGGCATTATTTATCTTTGGGGCCAGATAATTCTTTGTTGTGAAAGGCTCTCTTATGCACTGCAGGATGTTTAGTAGCATCCTTGGATCCACCCACTAGATTCCTGTAGCACCACCCACCTCAGCTGCGACAATCAAAAATGTACAGACATTTCCCAATGTCCCTTGTGGGTCAAAATCACCCTCTCATTTGAGAACTATTGCTTTAAAGCCTTAGCTGACAGCGAGTAAGACATTCTTAAAGCAAAGATAGTCCACAATAATACAGTAGTGTACAATTATAAAATCAGATCCTTGACCACATATGCTGTAAATTGGAAATTGGGAAGTGTTGGATGATTTCAGCTCACTTTTCTGAGACTTATCAGTATTATCATGCAAAGTATTTTAAAGTTTTCCCAGGAATGATACAGAAATATTACAAAAAGCTGTGATATTTTAACTTGAAAATTGGTAAATTTACTGGAATATAATAATACTGAAATGATAATAGCAGCAGCATTCATTTATGAAACACAGTGATAGGCAGCCTTACATCATCTACTCACTGAGGTTATTTTACCATAAACAGTTTCTTGAGGTAATAAGCCAGGATCACTCTGTTTAATCATCGCTCCTTCCATGATCCAGTACTGGCTTGGTGACTGGAGGCTGTGTAACAAACGGATTGGCACCGTCTTTCAAGGCCAACTGTATCTGAGCTCTTGAATTAACACCTGGTGTTTAGTTGAGTACAATAACTAAAACATTTCCATGTTGAAGGTGTGAAGATCAAGTTATTTAACCTGAGATTCTAAAAGCAAAGGGATTATTAAAGAAGAAGCAAGAACTCCCTGTATGCGATTTAACAGTTAGTATACACGTTTATCACTGATTGCAGGAGGTCCAGCATAGATAGGACTTCTACTTTACCAATGTTGGATCAAATTTTTCCTGGGGTAAGAAAGACAACAGCATACCCAGTACTGGCCTCACGTGGTTGTCCTCTCTATGTCTCATACATATTCTCTGCAGAACTGATGACTCCTTCAACTAGCTTCATTTTACTTACTCTGGTTTAAATAAGATTAAAAAGCAGCACATTTTCCTCGTAACTTCTTTGTAGCTGCTGCTAGCATTTATCTTTCATCTAGCTGAGTATTCTTAGAATTTTTTAGCTTTTCATATGTTGTATGTTTCTCCCCTAGTCTATCTTCCTATGTTTTATAATTGCTAAATTAGGGTCACCAGTACCCACTTATTCAGTTTCTCTATCTCCTCCTCAAGACTTAATTTCTCTTTGAGTCTCTGCTCCTAAAGATATGTTCCTTGTCCCTTAAGAGTTTGAGTCACATGGTCACAAAGCAGGGAGCTCCAGACATTTCCAAAGTCATTTTTCCCTCTGATGGTTCTAACCATGCTAGACAGCTATTGACCATTCGGTTCTAAGAGTCACTGTTGGTGACACATGGGTTTTCTCCATGTGGTCTTCTCCACTGACCATGAAATATGAGATCTCTAAGATCTCTCATCTTTATGCTCTGTGCCCCACAATTTTGAATGGGAGTGAAAACCTTCTGAACAGAGTACTTTAGGAATGTCAACACCCAAGAAATAAAGGAAATGAGTCCTCAGGGATAAGGCACCTATTCTTTTCCTCTTTTGAAAAATTAGCTCTTCTCCCTCAATTGCAGGACAAAAAAATAAATAAAATTAAATAAAATTCTAAGCAGGAGCTGCAAATTGGTCCAAACATCTGTGATCCCTTTTTTATGTGTCAAAAACTTGTAACTACTTGTGTCGTATTGAGCGTTAATATAGTAGAAAATATTTTTCCTGTTCAAGAATATTATTGGAAGAGTGTATTAATTACCTAAACCAAAAGCTAACATGTTTTTCCCATATACAAGAGAGGTGGAAAATCTATTCCCAAACTTTGATGAAGAAAACTTTCCTGACATTCCATTCTGAAGCCAGTTTCATAATTATATGCCAATCATTTTGACAAGGAATTTCATTATTTCTTCTTATGAGATAATGTATATCAACATGTGAATGCAGATGATTCATTTCAAAGATGCAAAAATAAAAGTCAGCCAGAATTTTTAAGGTGTTTGTTATTCTTTTCTGCAATTAAGTTCAGAATAAAAGCTAAATGACACGAAATTACACACACAGTAGCAGAATTACAAAAAAAAAAATTCAAAAGAGGAAATGCTCATAAAGTCAACCATCACATTAAAATTCCTTTTTGCTGGGTGAGCTGAAAGACCATGAAAAAAAATCCACCTGCCATTCAGTTTAATTTCTTGTTTAGAGCTCTACAGCATTCTGTGTAAAACTAATCAATAAAAAGGGTTTATGAGACCTTGAAATAGAACAGTCAAAAGGAGGAAATTATAGTCAGATTTAGTTATTAAAGATTTTCACCACTAAATTTAGTATAAAGGAAAGGTTATATATCTTTTTTAGCTGAAACAGGACACTCATCAAATGCATGGATTGGGGAGACAATTGTGCTTAGACCCACTAATGTTTCTTTATTTGTTACTCACCATTTATTGTTGGCTGTGGTAAAGTAGACCCAAACAGAAGGGAAACAGGATTGGAAAAACTATGTTTTTTTTTGTTTTTTTTTTTAAAGAAAAAGGCAAGAAGACACAGTGAGCCATGACTTTAGACATGAGAGAAAAGTGTTTGTGAATTCAGATCCAGTTCATACCACACAGCTTTGTTTGACTATATGTTTAAAAGAGCAAGGGCAAGGAAAGAAGGAAACAGGGAGGGAGAAAGTGAGGAGGGAAGGGAGGCAAACTCCCCATCACCTCGAATGGCTTTTCACTTTATGGGATAAAAATCTGGCTCTGATCATACTTGGAGACCAAGTCATTACTGATTTTTGTTTATTTTTGGTATCATAATATTTGCAGGACCATGAGAATTTCTGAAAATAGTTATACGTGGACTATGCAACGTTGCTTAGTGATGAGTTTGGAGAGACTGCCTCAAGGCGCTTGGGTGCTGTGTGCATATATGGGCTTGAGACTTTTACTGAGATACATTTCTTAGCAAGGTAATTTGAGAAAGTTCAAGAATTTAGCTTTTGTTTGATGAAATACAAATAACAGATGGAAAATTGCAATATTTTGAAAAGAAAAACTGCAACGATGCACAGAACATAAGATTGCCATAATAATAATGGCGCTTAGCATTTACACTGAGTTCTTCATCTGCAAAGTACTTTACAAACAACTAATTAAGCCTCATAACACTCCTGAATGACAGGTAAGGATCATTACTGCCATTCTACAGACGGAGAAAATGAGGCATGGGGGGGTGGGTTAAGTATTTTTGCCTAAGGCTATTGGAAATAAACAGCAACAACTAGATTTAGGTCTAGGGGCTCAGTCTTTCCCGGGTAAAGGATGGAACCAGCATCCTTTCAAGCAAAACAATGAGGCTTTTAGTGCTAAATATCTTCCCTTTTGAAGAGAAGATTAACCTGTCATTCAGTTAACACTGATTTCCTTATAAATTGAAATAATACTTGCCTTCAGAAAACAGCAATAACCCATTCCCTGTTCCTTTATTTGTGTCATTCATTCTTCTGTCTGCACAATTATCCCCAAAGAATGCCTTTTCTGAATGACTAGGTGACAAGATCCTTTACAGTCAGGGTCACCTGGTGGCAAAGCATTGAGACTCAGGTTTTGTTTTACATTAAATTTGCAAATCATATCGATGGGCTTCATTTTAAAATTTATGACAATTCCTCATTTCTTTTTTTAAATAATTATATTTTTATTTTGTAAATTTATTTATTTATTTTGGCTGCGTTGGGTCTTCGTTGCTGCACGTGGGCTTTCTCTAGTTGCGGCGAGCCGGGGCTACTCTTTGTTGTGGTGTGAGGGCTTCTCATTATGGTGGCTTCTCTTGTTGCAGAGGCGGGCTCTAGGTGCATGGGCTTCAGCAGTTGCAGCACGTGGGCGCAGTAGTTGTGGCTCGCGGGCTCTAGGACACAGGCTCAGAAGTTGTGGTGCACAGGCTTAGCTGCTCTGTGACATGTGGGATCTTCCCAGACCAGGGCTCAAACCCATGTCCCCTGCATTGGCAAGCGGATTCTTAACCAGTGCGCCACCAGGGAGGTCCCAATTTCTCATGCCTGATGGGTAATTATTATTGGCAATTTCAAAATTCTGTACTATGTGAAAGAAAAAATAAGTAGATTCTATTCTTTTATTCCTTTCTACTAGTTAACTCTCTTGATAATTCTCCTGAATACCTAAATTATTGTTCAAGATGTAGAATGTCACCAAAGAAATAATTCTCAGCATGAAAACAAAAATTAGGTTGTTTATTTTTGGTATTACTGCTGCTTACCTTTAGAGATCACCCAGGTTTTAATGAAGAGTTGGAAACACATTGTGGAACACAGCAGAAATTTTAGGACAAGTTTCCTTTTCTTTCTCTTTGGAAGATCAATAAGGTCAATGACCATGTTTTCATATATACTTATTTGTAAATTCCCAGCCCCTAGGATCTTACACTCTTGTTTCAAACAGGATTTGAAACAAGAGCGAGAACTGCACTAATACTGCTGTGGGATGTAAATGTATAATTAAGTCATATTCTATCTAATAAATATGTTAAAGGAATACAACAAGGAACAGAGGTTACTTTTGTCTGCTTATGTACTAGAAACAGTATGTACTTACCAAACTGCTTGTGATTTGTACACATGGCCAGCATTTGAAGAATTTGATTCTGAAAAATTATCCCTATAAACTTGTTTTTTTTTAAATTCCCAACAATAAAAATGTTCTAAACTTAGAATATGATGATAGTTGCACAACTTTATAAATACACCAAAACCAGAGACTTGTATACTTTAAATTGTAAATTTTATGCTATGTCAATTATAGCTCAATAAAACTATTTTTTTAAAAAAAGGTCAGAAAATGCCAAGCTGATCCACCACCTCCTCCCTTTCAGTGCTGGTCTACTTTAGCTTCCAAGAACTATGCTCGATCAGTTTAGAATATGCTCTCAGAGTATTTTCAAAGGATTATTTTTTTTGTTCTTACTTTGTTTCTGTTGACCCTGCAGGAGCCATTTGGATGCCCAGCAGCTGTCCATTCTCTACACTTATCCTACCCAATGGAACACCATTGAGAAAAACATTGCTACAATACCAGGTAAACTGACGTGGGTCGCATACCCACTAAGAGTGAAACTATCTCCTTTTCAAAGGAAACTACAGCTTATGAGAAAGACAGATTAATTTCTCGTCCCTTATAATTACACAAAACATGGGATGCAGCCATTGGAACAATTTAATTTTCCCCTTGGAGTTCAGGGTTCCTCCTTGACTCCTTCTGCTTAGCATCTAAGCTGGCTTATCTGTCTATAGAAGGCTACAATAGCAGGGACCATGTCTTCAGTGATCACTAAATCCCGCAGAAAAAATGTAATGAAGATATTGACTATTCACTAAATAAATCTGTGAAAGATTGGATTTATTGGTAACTAGATGGAGTCACTATTTTCATCATTTCTTTTTTTCCTTTCCTTCCCCACTTCTTGTTGCCAATAATCTATGAAAACATAATTGTAATGACTACAGAATATTCTAGAAAGTGAATATATTGTGATTTATCCAATTGTTTCTTTATTAGCATACAGCTGGTGTAATTCCACCTCTTACACTAACGTACACAATATCTTCTTCAACAACCTCATTTATAAATTTTGTTCTAACTCTGTTATTATTTTGTACTTAATCTAATGTGAAAATTTTACTGTATTTAAGTACGTAAATTATTCTAATCCTCTTTCTGCTGGTTGCCAAAAGGCCTTAGAAAGTTTGGCCAATTACAGTACTATGTCCAGATGTGTAATAGTTCTCTTCTCCCTTAACCTTTGGCATTTTTGCATTCTTATTTCTTCCAAATAAATTAATTCATTTAAAGTACTTTTCATAGTGTCTCAGAAATAGTGAGGTACTATACATAATGGTATTATTCTAAATTATTTTACTAACAACTATATGTATACTTATCCAGGTACTTGAAAAACTAATGGTATTCTGTTTTATGGATGCTTAAATTGGTCTTTGTTTCATTATCAGTGAGTTGAAAAATGTCCTGTATTTATTGATCCTTTTCTTCCATGGATTTTCTTATTGTGTCTTTTATTTATTTTTAATTGGGGTGTTTCTTTATCCACATTTTAAGTATTTTTATACGTAGTAATCATATTAACCTGCTGTCATTTTTGTTTCAAATATTTTCAACAATTGCCTTATGAGTTTTTTGACAGAAAAAGTTTAACATTGTTGATGAAATACCTTGGTGTTTTAAAAATAAATATGTCTACCATTGTTTTTGTACTTAGAATAGCTTTTCCCACAGTGTAATCTCTGAAAAACTAGGATTTGGGAAAGTTTTGTTAAAAATAAAATTATATGGCCTAATAAGTTTGGAGAAAAAGAAGATGTGTAAATTTAAGTGATTTTCTTTCATAGTGTCGTGCTTTTAGGAAGTTGATATGCATTGAATTTCCAGTGAGAGAATAGAGTGTACAGCATTTATAGAACATATTTGCCCATGGACCCCTTTGTTCATAGAGCATTCCATGGAGCTAATGCTTCTCAGAACACACTGTAGGGGACACTACATAGAAACTATTTGTCTGTCCCAAGATCATTTTTTTTTTAAAGTTAACCAACTTACTTTTAGTTTTTAAAAGCCTCATTATTTATTTATTTAACTATTTTTTCCATAAGGTCTTTATTTAATAGACATACTTCATAGGGTGGGGCTTTAACTATTTTTTCACCCAGTAATCAGTTCTCCCAATAGCTTTTATTTAAAAACCTGCATCTTTTAATCATTTACTTTATGATGCACTCTCATTTTTGCCATGAGGTAATTCTTATCCATGTATTTAGTGTGTTGAAGTTCATGAACCAGAACCACAGATTGTTTTAGCAAAGCAATATATTTAAACATCTCTTTTACTATATTTGAATGTGATATATTTTTACCCATAATATTCATAGATATCTTTACCTATTTATTCTTCCAAATAGACTTTAAAATTATTTTATCATGATCCCAAATAACATTTTATTAATCTTAGAATTAATTTGGAAACAATTTGCGTATTTTATAAAATCCAGTGCTCCATTATGGAAATACGGTTTCTGTTCCTTTTGTATTGAAGTTTTTATTTATATTGCTTAGGAAAGTATTTTAATAGTTCTCATACAGATTATGTGCATTTCTTAATAAGATATTACTACTATGTGAATGGTACCTTTTCTCATTATGTACTCTAATTGGTTATTGCTGCTATACAGAAAAACTATCAATTTTTGCCATTTAATTTGTATCTAATCACTGTAATGAACTTTAATATTAATTCTCAGAGTTTTGTCCATTATTCCCTTGAGTTTTCTATTTAAATAGTCATATTGTCTGCAAATAATAACAAAAATTTATACTCTCTCATTTCAGTATTATGTATTATTGCCTTGGCAAGGAAGTCGATGTAAGCATTGTTATATTTAATTAAATATAATTTTGAATCTTTTTAAAGATAATTTAAAAAATATAGTAGTGATCCTTTTATTCCTAATTCTGTGGAATTTATTTTTTTTTAATTAGAAATGAGTGTTGAATGCTATTGAAGGAATTTTTACCAACAAATAACAGCAAAAGAAACCCTATGAGATTTTTTCTTGTATAAATCTGTCTATCCACACATGTATACATAAGTTAACACATTTATATATAGTTGAATATGCCATTTATACAACTACATACACACACAAACACATCTATGTCTAATGTTACTGAAAAGACTGGCTTTCCTGTGCTAAATTCTCTCTGGTTGTAAAATAAAGCAGCTTCCTAGAGGCTGTGTCTTAGAGCTTAATGCTGAGTCTGCCACACAATTTTCTTGTGTGGCTTCAGATTTCCATAATAAATTATTTTCAGATTTTCCTTGGGCCTCAGGATAATGTTCTCTTTACCTTTTTTTGGTTGTTGTTATTAGACCTTGTGTCATTGTTGGTTTTGTTTTTTCCTCTTCCCTATTCTTAAATCAGAGTCATTCAGTATCAGTGTTCACCCTCAGACAAGGTATAAATTTCCTTTGAAGCTGCTTGTGGTCTAACAGGTGCTAACTGACTCACCTTTTCATAACTGCATAGATCAAACGGTACTTAACATCTATGATTGTCAGTATACATTGGTGTCTAGTTAAAGTCTATCTGGTTCAGTTCTTCTGGACTGAAATGAAACCATTTTCCAACTCCATTGCTTGAATCTCTGGCACCCTAGAGATGGACAGGAAATTCTGTGCTGCACCACTGTAGGAGCTTCCGCCTGTAGACCATTTATGATTCCACACCTGCAGTATGATGTTTTCTAAGATGTAACTTCATGTGTTCAACCCTGCACCACCTGCACAGTTGACTTATTAGAATTGTGTTCTACATATATGGATGTTCTAAGATGTATATGGTGGGGTTGGCTCTGAGACATAAGGAATGGTGTTCAAGGACCAGAGAGAGGCCTCAGGAGCTAAGGGTAGCCCCCAGCTGGTAGCCAACAAGGAAGCAGTACCTATAACCACTTAGAAACTGAGTTCTGCTAACAACCTGAAAGAGGTTGCAAGCAGAGTCTTCCCCAGAGCCTCTAGACAAAAGACGCGACCTGCCAACACCTTGGTTTTGGTCTTGGGACACCCTCAGCTGAGAATCTGCTCAGCCACACTGCGCTGGGACTTCTGACCTGCCGAAACTGGAAGATCCTTAGTCAGTGCTGATGAAAGCTGCTAAGTTTGTGGTGTCAGGCCCATATTGCTGTCTGAAGGCTTTCTTTGTCTCCTACTGTCTCCCTTCATTTTCACAGGCATTACCTCCAACAAATCTCTTGCAAGTAAAAAAAAAAAAAAAAAACTTGAGGAAATGTGGTGGATGGGCGGGTGGTGAGAGTGCCTTGATACCTGAAGAAGCAACACTTTCACATCATGAGGATGACTGACCCAGTGTTCTGTTAGATAATGACCTGGAGTGTCTAGACTGCTGTGCATGCAGTGAGGAAGAAATGAGGTTTCTTCCTTCTGAGTTTCAGGAAACAAGACACCTTTATTGTAAGGAAGAAGTTGAAGAAGACCATTAGTTATTTTTATTATAATCTTCCATTGCTTTGCTATTCAGTGGAAACCCCCTCCCAACCATGCTTAACCGAAGCACTAGTACTCCCTCTTCCAGTCTTAACTTTCCAGGTTTCTGTGAGTTTGCATCTTTTTTTCTGTTTTCGTAGGTAATTTACTGGAGAGATTAGAGACAATAAAGAGTGACTTTGTGGGTGCCCATTCAGTAGAAATCTGGGAAGACCATTCAGCATCTTCAAGTGAGGATAAAGCTCATAGAAACAAATCAGAGATAGTTTAGTCCATTATGTTCTAGAACATTTCAATCTTTTTTTATAAAAGAAGAAAGAAGAGTCAAATAAAATGCCTTTAGTCAGATACTTGGAAACGTCAACTTTAATTTGTATAATGATCACATAATGAACTACTTCAGAAAAAATACTATGACGCTACTTAGACCATATAGATTTCTCAAAGTAGCAACGCAAGACAATGAGAAAAGATAACTATACGTGTACCATTAAATATTTTTTCCAAATTATTATTTTGATATAGAAATTTTATTCTAAAGAATAACAAAGCATTTGTAAATTTGCTGGCATACCAATGATTTATCTGACCACTTTCTGAAATAGTTCCCAAGGGATTTTGTAAATTGCCAATCTGCCATTAGATACATATGAGTATGGGTTCTCTAGAGAAACAGAATCAACAGGAGAGAGAGACAAGAATCAACAGGAGAGAGAGACATACACACTATAAGGAATTGGCTCATGAAATTATGGAAGCTGTAGAATCCAAGATCTTCAGCAGGCAAGCTGGAGACCCAGAAGAGCTGGTGGTATAGTTCCAGTCTAAGTCCAAGGCTTGAGAACCAGGAGAGCCAACGGTGGGAGTTCCAGTCTAAGCCCAAGTTGACAGCCAGGAAAAAAACAATGAGGCAGAGAGAAAGAATTCTTTCTTACTCAGCCTTTTATTCTATTCAGCTTCAGCAGATTAGAGGAGGCTCACCCGTACCGGAAGGGACATCTCTTTTCTTTAGTTACTCTACCAATTCAAGTGTGAATCTTATCCAGAAACACTGTCACAGACATACTCAAAATAATGTTTAACCAAATATCTGGGCATCCCATGGTCCAGTCAGTTGACACATAAAATTAATTGTCATAATACTCTATTTTACAACACTATGTCTTAGATAAGTATAATAGCTGAAGAAAACACATTAAAAATCACCTGACAAACTTAAAAAATAATTTGATTCTATACTATCTAATGCCACTATTGTATTTAACAGAATGTCGTTTATTTTCTAGAAAGAAAGAATATAGAGTGAAATGTAATTTAGTCCCTTTCAAAGTTCGTGGCTACTGTGAATTTCTCTTTTCTATGAGGCCACTTCCTTAAAAGTTCACTGGAACTGTGCTGCTTTCTTGTATTTAGAACCCTTGGGTCTTTACGTGAAAAACTCAACACATACCTGACCTGCTGACATCTCACAAACCTTCCATATAACATTTTCATGATTTGGAAATAAATAGTATAAAGTATTATTCAGGAAAAAACTGTCCTTATCTCTCTCTCCATATTTAAAATTTATACATTAACGATGTGGTATCAAAATGTTCTAAAATGTTTCTTGATAAAGTGTACCACAGAAGAGCCTTAACATGCTGTAATTCCATTATTCCCATTTTATAGATAAGGACATGTAGGCTTATAGACATGAAATACCTCCCACAAGGTCAGAGGACTAGTTAATTAGTAGAAGAGCCAGAAATGTGCTAGATGAGTAAGCAAATGCAAATAAACTTTATCATATATTTACTCTTTAAAAAGTAGTTATTAATTTAAAAATATACTTAATATATGTAATTTAAATAGATTTAAATAAATTTAAAATAAATGTCATGCATCAGTTAAAGACTTGAACTACAGATGCTAAAACATAGTTCTTAACTTTACCTCCAAAAAGGTGACTTAATTATGGACAAAGAATATAAAATAAAATTTAAGTTGACATTAGAGCCAAGAGAACATTCAAAGCTGAAGGGAAATTGATCATAGTTTGAAGATAGTGAGCTATAGGCACTGAAATTGAGTTATCAGATGTACCCACCTTCAAGGAAATAATAAACAGTATTTCCTTTACTAGTGAATATAAAACAATTTGTAACCTACTTTATGTTACTATAATAGGAGCATCGAATGATAGTTCCCTTTCCTTTTCACATTCTCTTTCAACTCAAAACCTTCCCAGAATACCAAGCAAATATTAATTTATCAATTCATTCAAAATTACTTTCAAATGGGTGAGGATATACAAGATCCCCTCACCCTATTCACATTTTAAGTAGACTCATCCGACTGAATTGAGACCCGCTAATATGCGCTCCACATTTCACAATGATTTCTAGATTTTAGAAAGGTCTTTAGCTCTATAGAGTTGTCCTTTATAAAAGTAGGCCAAAAGGATCACATTACTATGTGTAATATACATGTGTATATTACACATGGAACCTAAGCACAACGCGATCAGAAGCCATTTTTTTTCTAAGTGGGCATATGGCTATAGCCACTGCAGGATTATCTCTATTTCTGACTCTATCCCTTTGCATTCAAGCTGAATGATACCACTGTTTCATACAGACAGCTCATCTCCAATCACCCTATCTGTGCTAGCTAGAGCCAGCAGTTACCAACCCCCAGTGGTATATATGTGCACTGAAATTCTTGACAATGTGTTCCACCTAACCTTTCTCACTCCTGATATACAGTACTCATCTTTCTGAGCAAGGTATTTAACCCAGCACAGATGGTTTCATCATCTATTTCTGGTGATGTTCATTTTTGTTTTTATTGCTTAGGTTTACATAGACCATGAAGACAATTTGATTTGATTTTATTTTTAATTTTATTTATTTATTTATTTTTGGCTACATTGGGTCTTCGTTGCTGCACACAGGCTTTCTCTAGTTGTGGCGAGCGGGGGCTACTCTTCGTTGTGGTGCATGGGCTTCTCACCGCGGTGGCTTCTCATGTTGTGGAGCACGGGCTCTAGGCATGTGGGCTTCAGTAGTTGTAGCGTGCAGGCTCAGTAGTTGTGGCTTGTGGGCTCTAGAGTGCGGGCTCAGTAGTTGTGGTGCACAGGCTTAGTTGCTCCGCAGCATGTGGGATCTTCCTGGACCAGGGCTCAAACCTGTGTCCCCTACATTGGCAGGCGGATTCTTAACCACAGTGCTACCAGGGAAGCCCATGAAGACAGTTTTAAAGAACACAGATGTGATATCAGTGGCACATTTATCTCAGCTACACAATAAACTGGACTTAACAATGACTATAAAATTTTCAAAGGTTTGGGACTAGCTGGCATGCTGATGTTACTCTTTGGTAGCTAGTTTTCTTGGTAATATACCCTTAGTCAAGAAGTAGGAGGTATACACAAGGTATCTATAGATTGCAGAGTGGAGACTGTTCTGGTACATGATTGACTTAGAATATCTGGACTTCTAAATTTGGTTCATATCTGAAATATTTCCCATAATATTTTCTTATCTGTGCTGCATCAAATTTTATTATTGATAAAGTCTCAATACACTTATTCTTGAAATTTGTTCTTGGAATTGAAGGTCAGTATATATGCATAGTAAATATCAACAGAAAGTAGAAAGCTACTTCTTTTCAAAATCAAGTACTCTCTGGACTACAGAAATCACTATTGTCTATATGGAATTTGTGTTTCCCTTCCAAGCACTGATCCAATAATACTCAACTTATAAATTTTAAAAGAATCATTGCAAGCTTAATTTTATAAGTGAAAGCAGGAAAGTATTATTTAATTTCTTTGGTTAAGTAACTACCTGAACATTACATTTAAAAACAATGCAACAACTGTTCTTAGAGCAATATATCATACTTGGTTGATGCTGAAGCATTTACAATTTGAGTATATTGGATGTAGAATTGAAAACTTCTTTTATAATGAAACAAATCTTGGTGAGATTGTTTCTTACCTCTCTCAGTGCTCATCTTGGTTCAGCTGAGCTCCTCTAGATTCAGAGTAAGATGAGAAATGGGCCCAGTGCTCTTGCTAAAGTAGAATCACTAATTTTTAAAAGTTGACAGTACTACTTAAGAAACATAATATTAAATCAGCAACAGAGTACAGTACTTGTAATTATAAAGTAATAGCATGTTCTTGGGGAAGCTGATTGCTTATAACACATCAAAATCAAGTTAAAAAAAAGAGAAAGAGAAGAAAAGAATCTAATTGATGGAGTATGGCCTGAGGGGCATTTCCTGGAATTCAGAGGAAATTGCCTGGATTGATTATAAATGCAAAGTTTCATTAAAAATATAGACCTCTGGAGAACATCTTTCCAAAAGGCAGGCAGAAGCTACCTCATTTTAGGCTCATTCTTTCAACTAGCCTTTACTGAGTGTCCATCCACTCTGTACATGAAGAGATTTCAAACAATCCAGCCTTAAAAATGTCTTCTTATTACTCCCATCTCCAATAAAAATTCTGAAACTCTGTCTTCACATACAATAAAGAATAGTTTAATGTTTCCATTTTGAGCTGTTTGTTGGTAGGCGTTGTTATATATTTTGAAATGAAATGGTAATCGGAGTGATTTTTGTCTATTCATTTTAAGTGTACATTTACTGTAATGTAGGCTTCAAGGTTTAAATTTCAAAAAATTTTAACTTCATGTCTGACAAATTATTCATGTTAATTTCAGTTCTCCTCAATGTCTTGAGGACCCACAGACTAGATAGATTCTTGATAACTCTAAGGAATTATAGACAATTTAGAAAGGAATTAAATAAAAGTACTAAATAAAATGATGATACTATGTTCTTATAAAAGCAGTATAGTTCATATTTAAGAGTGTGGGTTCCAGAGCAGGTCTTCCTGAGATCAAATCCTATGAAATGTGTGATTTGGGGCATGCTAACTAACTCTCTATGCCTCAGTTTCTTTGTCTGTAAAGTGGGGTTTATAATAGTGCCTCACTCATTGAGTTGTTTTAGGTTGAAGTGAGTTAATACATACAAAGCACTTAGAACAATAACTGGCACATAAAATACTCAATAATTGCAAATTATTAAGGGCATACCTTGGATGTACTGTGTGAACATCAATTCAAAAACCTTCAACAAAATATTAGCAAACCAAATTCAACATTGCATAAAGGGACCACACACCATGGTCAGATGGGATTTATTCCAAGGAGGCAAGGATGGTTCAATATCCACAAACTAGTCAATGTTTTATACCACATAACAAAATGAATAATAAAAATCATAGTCATTTCAATAGAGGTTGAAAAAGCTTTTGGCAAAATTCAACACCCATTTATGATAAAAACTCTCAACAAAATGGATATAGTGGACACACACCCCAAGATAATAAAGGCCATGTATGACAAACACATAGCTAACATCATACTCAATAGTAAAAACGTGAAAACACGTTCTCTAATATTGGGAATAAAAGAAGGATGTCAACTCTAGCCACTTTTATTCAACATAATATTGCAACTTCTAGCCACAGCAATCAGACAAGAAAAAGAAATAAAAGCATCCAAATTGGGAAGGAAGAAGTAAAACCGTCACTGTTTGCAGATGGCATGATACTATGCATAGAAAATCCCAAACATGACACCAAAAAGCTACTAGAACTCATTGATGAATTTGGTAAAGTAGGAGGATACAAAATTAATATACAGAAATCTGCTTGTTTCTATACACTAACCACCAACTATCAGAAAAAGAAATTAAGAAAACAATTCCATTTACAATTGCATCAAAAAGAATCAAATACCTAGGAATAAATCTAGTTAAGGAGGTAAAAGGCCTCTACTTGGAAAACTATACACTGATGAAAAAAATTGAAGACAACACAAACAAATGGAAAGACATACCTTGTTCATGGATTGGAAGAATTAATATTTAAAGTGATCTTACTACCCAAGGAAACCTACAGATTCAAATGTAATACCTATCATAATATCAATGGCATTTTTCACAGAACTGGAACAGATAATTCTAAAATTTGAATGGAACCACAAAAGACCCTGAATAACCAAAACAGTCTTGAGAAAGAAGAACAAAGCTAAAGATTTCATGCTCCTTGATTTCAAACTATACTACAAAACTATAGTAATCAAAATAGTATGGTATGGCACAAAAACAGACACATGGATCAATAGAACAAAATAGCACAGAAATGAATCCACACTTCTATGGGCAATTAATCTATGACAAAGGAGGCAAGAATGTACAATGGGGAAAAGACAGCTTCGTCAATAAATGGTGTTGGGAAAACCAGACACCTACATGCAAAAGAATCACACTAGACTACTTTCTCACACCATGCACAAAAATAAATTCAAAATAGATTAAAGACTTAAAAATAGTATCTCAAACTATAAAATTTCTAGAAGAAAATATAGGCAGTATGCTCTTTGACATTGATCTTAGTAATATTTTTTTGGTTATGTCTCCTCAGGCAAAGGGAACAAAAGCAAAAATAAACAAATGGGACTACATCACACTAGAAAGCTTTCACACAGTGAAAGAAACTATCAACAAAACAAAAAGGCTGTCTACTGAATGGGAGAAAATATTTGCAAATGATATATGCATAAGTGATTAATATCCAAAATATACAAAGAAGTCACACAACTCAACATCAAAACAACAAACAACCCAAATAAAAAATGGACTGAGGATCTGAATAGATATTTTCACAAAAAAAGACATAGATGGCCAACAGGCGCATTAAAAGATGCTCAACATCACTGATCATCAGGGAAATGGCAATGAAAACCACAATGAGAGATCACTTCACACCCGACAGAATGGCTATTATCAACAATACAGTAAATAACAAGTGCTGTTGAGGATGTGGGCCAAAGAAAACAATTATGCTCTGTTGATGGGAATGTAAATTGGTACAGTCTCAGTGGAAAAGAGTATGGAGATCCCTCCAAAAATTAAAACTACCATATGATTCAGCAATTCCACTTGTGAGTATTTATTCCAAAGAAAATGAAATCACTTATTCAAAAAGATATATGCACCCCTATGTTCCTTGCAGCATTATTTATAATAGCCAAGGTATGGAAGCAACCTAAGTGCCCATTAATAGGTAAATGGATAAAGAAGATGTAGTTTACATATACACAATAGAATATTAGTCATAAAAAATTAATGAAATCTTGCCATTTGCAACAACATGAATGGAACTTGAGGGCATTATGCTAAGCAGAATAAATCAGACAGTGAAAGACAAATACGGTATGATTTCACTTATATGTGAAATCTAAAAAACAAAATAAATGAACAAACATAACAAAACAGAAACGGAGTCATAGATACAAACAGGTGGTTGCCAGAGGGGAAGAAGGTAAGTAGAGGAGAGAAATAGGTATGGGAGATGAAGAGGTACAAACTATCAGTTGAAATAAATGAGTAACGAGTATGAAATGTACGGTGTGGGGAATATAGTCAATAATCAGGTACTATTTTTGTATGGTGATAGATGGTAACTAAAACTAAACTTACTGTGGTGATCATTTTAAAATGTACAGAAATACTGAATCACTATGTTGTGTAACAGGAACTAGCATAGTGTTGTAGGTCAATTATACTTCAAAAACAAGCAAATGAACAAACAAACTCATAGAAAAAGAGATCAGATTTGTGGTTACCAGAGAGGGGGGAGGGGAAGTTGGATGAAGGTAGTCGAAAGGTACAAACTTCCAGTTATGAGATAAATAAGTACTAGGGATACAATGGACAACGTGATTAATATAATTAACAGTGCTGTATGTTCTATATGACAGTTATTAAGAGAGTAAATCCTAAGACTTCTTATCACAAGAAAAAAATTGTTTTATATTTAATTTTATACCTATATGAGATGATAGAGGTTCACTAAACTTATTGTGGTAATCATTTCATGATGTATGTAAGTGAAATCATGCTATATACCTTAAAGTTATACAGTGCTATATGACAATTATATCTCATTAAAACTGGAAGACAAAAAATTAAATAACGTGGAGACATGAGACTCTTCCTTTCACTTAAACATTTAGAGGCCATTGTAGCGTTATTAATTGGCCTAATTTCACGATTGTATCTCAGGGAATAGGGATGCCTGAGGAGAACGAGAGAGAACGGGAGTATGTCGGTTGGTGGAGCAGTCAGAACACACACATTTATCAATTATGTTCATGGTCTTTTCTGGGCGGGGTTCATGGTGCCCTAAAACAATTACAATAGTGACATTGAACATGGCTGATCAGCAATCACCACAACAAATATAATAATAATGAAAAAGCTTGAAACATTGCAAGAATTACCAAAATGTGACACAAAGTGAGCAAATACTGTTGAAAAAATGGTGCTGATAGACTTGCTAACCACAGGGTTGCTGCTAACCACAGGGTTGCCACAAACCTTCAATTTGTAGAAAACACAATATCTGTGAAGCACAGTAAAGCAAAATGCAATAAAACAAGATATGCCTATATTATCAATCCAACCTTCCCATGGTAAATCAGTAACTGTGAGTGGAAGGAAGGTAGATTTTAAGGTCAGAGCCAATGGAATGGTGCCAGACGCCGTGTCCTGAGCAGCCTCAGACTGACCTCAGTTAGAGATTCTAAGGGTACCCTCAACTGAAATCTGCCAGGCAGCCTTTGCTTTAGTTTTCCTTTTTAGTTTGCTACTTTATTCAAAACGTCCTCAGATGGTAATCCATCATTCTCCCCATTCGCCTACTCAATGTGCCTCATACTAATCATTTAACTCCAAGATGCTGTAGGCACTGGAATCCTTAAAAATTAACTCCTTTATGGATTCCTTTCTGAATGTCTCAGGGAAAAAACTATACAGTAAAGAAATTCATTCTTCATTGAATTTTAGAGCCAGCAATTAATTTACTTAATCCCAAACTATTTAGTTAAGCTTTATTGTTCACATTTGTTGTGTTTGATCTTAAACTCTTCAGAAATAAAACTCTTCAGAAATAAAACTAAAGAAAACTGCAGATCAGTCCGGTTAATTCAGAATATTCATTAGGAAGATTCTATAAGAAAATGCAATATAGTATAAATTAAGATACAATCAAGTATTGTATGTAGTTCAAGTGGATAGAAAAACTCCTTAATAACATATCTCATGACAAGATTAACCTCATCTCTCTATTCAAATTCTTTGACATAGAATTATAGTTTGAGGTTCTCGAGTGTGAAAAAGCTATGTCTTCAAAGTTGCTGAACATTACAATATCAAATGGTTGGAATGAAACTTGAGAAGTTATTTTAGGCCATACTTAAAATGTCCCAGGCAAATGAAAATATACGTGAATCTTAACTATTAAGGAAGCACCGTATCCGTATCTCCACAGCCAGAATAAGAGAATGCTATCATTCCACCAGACAACGGTTCTTCACTCTTTATAGATTTTCTGACTGCCCAAGAGATCCACAGGCTAAAATTGACTATGGAAAACTTTCCTATCAGCCATTTAGTATCTCATTGCCCTCTTACCAATTAGCTTTTGGGATGTAGACAGTGGATTTCAGATTGATTCCATTCCCTGGGATTTCTACAAAATACATTCCATTCTTCCTGTTGTCCACTTGGTAGCAGAGGCACCGAAGTTTCTTCAGTTGGACAGTAGAACAGAAAAAGGTCGATTATCTTAGAGAGCAATGTATTAGCCATGAAAAAGAGAGTTGTCCAAGATAAAATATTTTTATTTTATAAAAGATACTAAATATGGTTGATGCTGGAAGATTGGCTACTAGGTTGTAGCAGGTCCTTTTTTCTCCCTCCAGTTAAATTAGTTTAGAGTGATAAGAAGGCATCCCGAAAAGATGGCTTGAAGATTTGTTATTTTAATTAACCAAGTGTATAAAGAGGAAAACCATCATCTAACATGAAGAAAACTGAAGGCAACTTAAGCAGTACCCAGAGGAGATAAGACCATGTCACCAACAACACTAGGCTAAATTAAGAGTTCTATGGGCTAATGCAGACTCATGAAACAGCTGAAATATTTTGTGCCTTTGTACATGAGAAAAATACTCAGATTCTGGTATCCCTGCAAAGTGAAGTACCACATGGCCTCTATCCTGAAGCTACTTAAATAATGGCAAATGATAAGGAGAGACAGCATGGCAACTGCCCAAAATGTGTGCATTGTATATTCCAGTTTAGAAACGATATAGAACATAAATACCATTTAAAGAGAAGTGGGAGAGAAGTAAAATATATTTTTGTATTATCAAACCAAAGCATTTAGAAAGAACTTGGCATTTCTTATGGCTAGAACGTCAAATAGTTCACATGATTCAGACTGAATTTTATGTTGCATAATTTTAGATTGATTATCATAGATATGTTTTTCATATTTGGCCCGGGTTTCCTTTGGCTCAGATGTTTTAAGTGCTTTGTGTGCATGGCTTCTGCATTCACATTGTGCTGTGTCTGTTTTGTGATCTGTTATTAGTATTATGGATTGGAACTCGGGCAAACTTTTATATAAAATGAAGGCGAGAAATGAAAATTGTCAATATCTTTTAACTGTTAACCCAGGCCTGAGGTGGCATCTGCTCTGCATTTCTAGAGATAGCTGTTTTTCTACCTTCGTTCTCTAATTACACCTTCTGGGAGACAGGAATTGGTACCATTTGCCCTTCATTTGCATCATCACAGCAACTCTAGCCTTCATGGCCCTTTGCCTGATAAGTTGCAGAGTTTAGGTTTCTGCTCACTGATTATTCAGCCAGGGTCGCCTCTCCTTGGAAGGCTCCAAGGACGTTTCTGTTCTTCCTTCAGGCCTACAGCACACACTTGAAAAGACCTGTCTTGCCTTCCACCCTGCTCAAACAGTGGTGTTTGACATCCTCTCAGCCCAGTTTCACCTCTCCAAAGACAGGAGTGTGCCTATATAAGAGCTAAATGCACAGACTTCTTATTGGAGGCTGAATATATCCTTGTGTTCACTTGAGAATTAACCCTTGAGAAGCATGCCTCGCAGCTTACCTGTGGGTCTGGCTTTCAGAGCAGATTCATTATTTTTCATATTTGGCAGAAGTCGTAAGATATTCAGTGTCTGTCCTAGGGCTATACGAGTGTGCTTCTCAGTATATGTACCTCTAGGGCATTTAATCAACTACTTGTTTGAAGTGTCCCATTGATCATAAAAATGATGCTTAATCTAGAATTTTTTTAGCTTATAAATTGCTACATGGACGTTAAAAACTACAAAAGAACTAACTGAAATCCTAAAGAAATCAGGTTGATGTAGTGCAAAATGAAGTCTCTGGGGACTGTAAACTAATTATCTGAAAATTTACATAATGTAAATGTTTAAACTGTATGATTTAACTGAAACACTTAGATCATTGTGACTATACTTGAGTGGTTCATAGAACTCAAAGCAAAGGGTTCAAAAAGTCACATAAAATCCAATTCCCTATGGGAGTTAGGATTTGGTTAGATATGATGATCATATGATTTGGGTTTTGGTACTTTTGAAGTTAGAGAAAAATTTTCCAATCAAACTCTGTTTGACCAAAATGATTTTTCCCTTCTGTCTTTCTCTTCTCTCTTCTCTTCTGATTATAAATTAGGTAACTGCTCAAATTTGGTCTAGTATCACCAGTCATGAAACTTGTCTGGAAATTGCCTCACAGTTGATCAGAATTAAGAAGGAGAGAATGAAAAGAAATCATTCTGCCTAATAATTCAACATGCAAATAAACAAATAGGATACAGAATAATAATTTCATCAGATGCCACTTGAAACTGATTTCTAGTATACATTAACTTAGCACCTTTACAAGGTAAATACACAAATTAAGTATGCTGGAATCTAATGCATTGTAATGATCTGTAATCATAATTTGACAAACACACAAACATCATTCAGTGGCATATTCTTAGAGGTTTCACTAAGATTAACTAAACAGATAATGACAGCAAGGAAAAAAATGATTGCCTGAAGCTAACAAACTCTGAGAACATTTCAGGTGTTTGAAGACAGCTACCGAGGCCCAAATTTTTTCTTCTTTGTACTAAACACCATCTTTCTCTAAACCATTACACTATGGGACTTTTTCTGAATATTTGGACTTAAAGTACACTCTCCTTTCATTAGGCCGTTGAGTTCTTTGCCACACCGTTAATTTTCTCTAAGATGAGTTGTCATTTTAGGTACATACCTTACAGCATCCCATATAGATTATAAGCTCCTTGAATATGGAACAGAGAAGTGTAGAGAATGAGAAAGACATCCTATTTACCTTCCAATGATGAATTTCTGTGTGTACTTTCATCACTCTATCCTCCCCAGATCAACGCCATACCTGGCACTGGTTTGACCTTGTCTCAGAGACTCAGGGTAGGTCAGTAGGAAATCATTAAGTCTGGATTAAGTGAGGCTAATTCCAGATTGAAAGAAATCTTTAGGAAACTACAGATGGCTGAAATCCAGACATAAGATGTGTTGGACTCAAGACTTCATGTGCCCTTTGGGAAGTAAAAAATGTTAGTAAAGCCATAACCATATATTTGAAGTTGACATATATCCCAGGTTTGGAAATCTCCATAATACCAAATTACTATGTAGAGTTTACGGGAATGGCAGACCCCTGTCATTCTTTTTTTTTTGTTGTTTTTTTGGCTGCACTGCGCAGCCTGTGGGATCTTAGTTCCCCAAACAGGGGCTCACAACAGTGAAAGCACGGAATCCTAACCACTGGACCACCAGGGAATTCCTGAAGAGATTCTTATATTGAGCAACAGTATAGGCTTAGTGACCTCAAAGCAATTTTGTTTCTTTTTATGGTTTTTTTTGAATCTCTATAATACCAAATTACCATGTAGAGTTTATGGGAATGGCAGATCCCTGCCATTCTTTTTCTAATCAACTCTCTTGAAAAATCCACAAAGGTAAGATACCAGGTAAATGGTACATCCAAGTCTGGTCCCTTTACACAAACTCAGGTTATTCACACAATCTGGTGGCAGGTGAACACAAACACCCATCGTACACTTGACTCCCAGCTCTGGCATTAGTCCAAACCTATTTCTATTTGTCTTCTCTGATCCACTGTGCATTGCTCTCATCTTCCATGATTCTCCAACCCTGTCTTTTCTCCAGTAATTTCGATCCTCATATTTGCTCTCACTGCTTGATGATTATCAGACGTGATTTTCTGGCTCATCGGTGGTACTCCTTGAACACAGGCTCTTTTGTTTACCTCTGTATTAGTTAATTGAAGACTACTATCAGAAGTAAACTCCTGGGGACTTCCCTGATGGCGCAGTGGTTAAGAATCCGCCTGCCAATGCAGGGGACACGGGCTCGATCCCTGGTCCGGGAAGATCCCACATGCCACGGAGCAGCTAAGTTCATGCGCCACAACTACTGAGCCTGTGCTCTAGAGCCCGAAAACCAAAACTACTGAAGCCCGCGCACCTAGAACCCGTGCTCCGCAACAACAGAAGCCACCACAATAAGCAAAGAAGAGTAGCCCCCCGTTTGCTGCAACTAGAGAAAACCTGCACACAACAACGAAGACCCAGCACAACCAAAACTAACTAAATAAATTTATTAAAAAAAAAAGTAAACTCCCCAAATTTGGAGGCTTAACCCAAATATATTTACCACTTGTTCACATAATAATGACATAGTTTCTGTTTGGCAAGTGGCTTACCTCAGCTTGGGGAAACACAGACTCATGCTCCCTCCAGTCTGTTGCTCTGTCATCCCCTAGGGATTCAGAGCTCTCTGCAAGCCATAGCCAGAAGGGGAAAGGGAACAACAGCTCTACTTATGGGAGGAGGAACATGAACTTTGATGTAGAGTGAAATGGCTTTTGTACAGTCAGTTTCCACCAGCAAATATAAAGTATTTATAGACCAATTCCCACCAGCCATTGGTTGAGGTCTCCTGGGCATTAATTCTCTCTTGTTTCCAGCCTGCTATATGTGTAGACACGAAAGACCTTATCTTCTTGCAAAGAGATGCAGATGCCGGCAGATGGAAATCAAGGCAAGCATGCTTTAAAATAGTTTATTCCAAACAGTATGGAGGATCCTCAAGAAATTAAAAATAGAACTACCATATGATGCAGCAATCCCACTTCTGAGAATATATTCAGAGGAAACAAAAAGACTAACTTGAAAAGATATCTGCACCCCCAAGTTCATAGCTATTATTGGCTACTACGTATAATAGCCAAGACATGCAAACAACTTTAAGTGTCCGTTGATGGATGAATGGATAAGAAGTCATGATGTGAGATACATACACACACACACACGCACACGCACACACACACACACACACACGCACACACACATATATATATATAAATGAATATTAGCCATAAAAAACAAGGAAATCTTGCCATTTGCTATAACATGAATACATTAATGGAACTTGAGGGCATTATGCTAAGTGAAAGAAGCCAAACAGAGAAAGACAAATACTGTATGATCTTACTTATATGTGGAATACTAAAAAAAAAAAAAAAAAAAGTACTCAGAGAAAAAGAGATCAGACTTGTGATTACCAGGAGGGCAACTGGATGAAAGCAGTCAAAAGGTACAAACATCCAGTTTTAAGATAAATAATTACTAGGGATATAAAGTACAACATGATGGCTATAGTTAACACTGCTGTATGGTATATATGAACATTGTTAAGAGAGTAAATCCTGAGTTCTCATCACAAGGAAAATTTTTTTCTTTTTTTAAAATGTTTTTTAAAATTTATTTATTTTATTTATTTATTTTTGGATCTGTTGGGTTTTTTGGTTGTGTTGGGTCTTCGTTGCTGTGCATGGGCTTTCTCTAGTTGCAGCTATCAGGGGCTACACTTCGTCGTGGTGTGCAGGCTTCTCACTGCAGTGGCTTCTCTTGTTGTGGAGCACAGGCTCTAGGCGTGTGGGCTTCACTAGTTGCAGCACGCAAGCTCAGTAGTTGTGGCACACGGGCTTAGTTGCTCTGCGGCATATGGGATCTTCCCGGACAAGGGCTTGAACCCGTGTCCCCTGCATTGGCAGGTGGATTCTTAACCACTGTGCCACCAGGGAAGCCCCTCTTTTTCTTTTTACTATATTTATATGAAATATGAAATAATGGATGCTAACTAAACTTACTGACGTATTAATTTCGCAATCTATGTCAGTCAAACTATTATGCTGTACACCTTAAACCTATATGGTGATGTATGTCAATTATATCTTAAGAAAAAAAATGGTATGCTCCAGTGCAGTACTGGTGGGATACTGCCAGTATCTGCTAAAGCAGCTTATCATTTCTAGTAATAATTTCTGTAGGGTAATACTAGCTTCTGGCATATAAGCTACAAAATTTCAGCGACTCAATACAATGAAGTTTATTCACACTCACATAAACGAGCAATATAATGCTTCTAGTGGTGGGCAGCTTTCTTCCGTTTGTTGTTTTCTGAGAATGATGTTCCACCATCTTTTGACACAGCCGTCTAGCAGTGCTTCATGTCTTCTGTACTCAGGTAGTAGGAAAGGAAAGAAAGTTAGGAGAGAGAAAATCCATTCGGTTCGGAAGAGAACCACATCATTTTTCCTCACATTGCGCTGTCAGGTACAGTCATATGGCACCATTTAGAAGTTATAAGGGCTTAGAAATGTGGTCTGAGGCTGGGCAGTTTCTTTCCAGCAATGATTCAAAGCTAGGGAACTCCAAACCTTGAAATCACATGTAAGAGATATGTCCACTTTGAACTCTGTGATGAGGGACCATCAGAAAAGCTCACATAGAATTGAATTGGATCCAAATTTGCCCTGATCTCTTTGAGCACAGCCATCTTGAACTCAGCACACAGTAATGCTTGTTGCAGTTGGGACTCTTCCGTAGGAGAAACTGAAATAACTAAGCAAACACATTTTTCAAAGTTGTGTGAATGAACATTGCTCTGCATACTTGTTCTAAACCTTGAAGCAGAATATTATACACAGAACTGAATTTCCATATGTAGAAACTGTAAAATTGCTATTTGCAAGTCATGTTCATTTGTATACCAGAAACCTGCCAGCGATGCACCCAAAATTCATTTGTAGCTGCTATTTATAGCAATATCAGCATTCAAGTTTTTATGTAAAAATAGCACAGTGGAGCTACTGGTGTAATAGTAGCTAACATTTATTCATTCATACATGAATGTTTATTTGATCCTTGTAGAAAAATATATTAGGACCTATATTTAATATTAGATAGAAGAAAACTGTGAGGACTAAGAGAAAGGTTAAGGCCAAATATCTAGATAAAAACTGGAGAAACATATTAAGTAATACTGAGACTCGTTCCAAACATCTGTGTCTTTGACGTTATGTCAACAGCAGTAAAGAGCCTTACACGCTCAGAGGCCAGATTTCCTTTCTAACCACAGCCATGACCATAACCATAACTGCTCAGTGAGCCAAGGTCTAGCTGAGAAATGGTCCACTGGGCATAACCTGGGAGCTCTGTGTGGACAAATGTTAGCAGACAGTTCCTAAAAGGCTGTGGTGAGGTGGCAAAGGGTTGCCCACCTACACGATTAGTGAATAAATTATGAATAATTTTTTTCTTTTCTGGATATTTCCTTTCTTAAACAAAGTATAGTTTTATAATTAGAGATGAAGTTGAGAGATGCTTCCAGTTTCAGTTCCAACATGTAATGAAAGTTGTTCTCTTTCTTACAACAACCAAAAAGCTAGACAACCTGAAAGTCAGTAACTTTTACTGGACCCATCAGAGAACTAAGGTCCCAGGGCAAATCGCTGCATCAAAATCTGAGGCAGGTGCATCCTGAGAGATACTGAACTGAGATCTGCTTACCTGGGAGAGGAGTAGCTGGAGCCATGACCTGGTCAGAATGTTTAAGGGTAATCCTCACAAATTGCTAAAGGCTGACTGTGGACTGGGGGAAAAGTGAGAAACTCCTGTGGGTCCAGTCTTATGGGAGCCCCATGCTTTCCCTCCAGGAACTCTTCCAGTTTCTCAAATGGAAGATCTGAGAAAGATTGGGAATTATATCCAGAACCTTGCCTGTAACAAAAGCCTGCTCTCCAGGGGAAAGCACTTGGCCATAGCACAATTCTGAAACTTTATCCCAGCTGGGGGATAATGATATCTGGGTGGTGAGTTTATAGATGGGTTGCTAATAATTGTATGTGATTTTCCTTATGCTTATCTGTATTTTCTTATTGTCTCAATGAACAGATACTATTACTTTCATAGAAAATATTATAAATAAAATTTTTATGAAGAACAAACTGAGAGGGAAAATTAGTGCAAGAGGGAAACTGAGATAAATAAGGTAGGCCAAGTCCTCTGGGAAGATAAAAGACAGACTGAAAGAGACAGAAACATCAGATATGAATCTAAAAAGAAAAACCTGAGTGGATCTAGTGTCCAGAAGTAACAAAAGCTTATATACCTACTCGCCATCTACTTGGATGCCCTGAGAGTGGATGTTCTGTATAAAAATTGCTGTATTACATGCACTACTTCCAGTAGAGCATTTTTTTCTTTTAAATAGTTCTCTTGTCAGGGGTTCTGCTCTAATTCCCTCTGCCTGAAAGAAATCCGTGGGAGGGCAACTGAGGTTTTTTTTGCATTTTTTTTTTTTTTTTTTTTTTGCGGTACACGGGCCTCTCACTGTTGTGGCCTCTCCCACTGCAGAGCACAGGCTCCGGACGTGCAGGCTCAGCGGCCATGGCTCACGGGCCCAGCCGCTCCGCGGCATGTAGGATCTCCCCGGACCGGGGCACGAACCCGCGTCCCCTGCATCGGCAGGCGGACTCCCAACCACTGCGCCACCAGGGAAGCCCTATTTGCATTTTTTAATCATGTGGTTACCATCCTTCTCTACTGCAACACTTAAACGCTCCTGGAAGAAGTTCTCCCATGCCCTGGGCTTAACTAAGTAAGCTTCTCTTGCCCTAGACCCTGGAGTTGAATATATTAAGAGTCAAATTCTGTCAGTGGAAGAATGCTATGGCTCATACAATTGAAGCTTATAGGCATCTGGCTTAAAAACGTAAACATTTATCCACTCAAACTATCAGAGATTAATTCAAAAGAAAGTAATGTTTTTCTAGGCACATTGAATCAGACTGCACTTCATAATAAAGTTTAGAAGTTCTTTGCTGGCTAGTAGAATTTGTAGGTAATATGATACAAATTAACACATTGGGGTAGGGCAATTTTCTTTGAAAATGGAAAAAGTCCAAAATTCTAAAACTTTATTATTTTAATGTCAAAGGACCTGTGAGAGCGGTAGTTGACCTAGCACAATGCCTGGCTCAGAGAAGGTGCTTAAATAATTTGTTTTTATTAAATCTGAATGTTGTCCAGGCCTTTCATTCCACAGTGGAGGAAACAAAGACCTGGTGAAGTTAACTGACTTGCCAAAGGAAAATAAATTGTAGGGCCAGGACCAGAGCTTACATTTAGAAGCAAATTTCTAAACCAAACATAAAAACCCCGAATCACGATTTTAACAGTTAAAATTTCAAGTCATGATTTTTCCCAAGAGAAACACTTTCTGCCATCTGTGATTACACATGCAATTGGTTTCACAATGAATAGTATTACAGTAGTAGCCCAACAGTCCAATGTGGCATGCATTTAAATATTAGCTACTTAAAAACAATCAGCTTTTTGAAGTATAATTTGCATGCAATAAGATGCACCCATTTCAAGTATGAAGTTTAATGAGTTTTGCAAAGGTGTACACGTCTGTAATCACCACCCCAAAGAAGATTTAAACATTTCCACCACCCCGCAAGATTCCCTCCTGCCTCTTTACAGTCATTTCCCCCCCTCTCCTACCCCAGCCCCAAACTTCCCATCACATATGTTAGAGTTGCCTATTCTAGAATTTCATATACTTGGAATCATACAATATCTACTCTATTTTGTGTGGCATCTTTTGCTCAGCATAATGTTGAGATTCACCCATGAGTGTTCCTTTTTCTTGCTGAGTAGTATTCCATTGTATGGATAGACTAAATTTGTTTATCCATTCACATGTTAATGGACATTTAAAGTTATTTCCAGATTTGGGTGGTTATGGATAAAGCTCTTATCAACATTTGTATATGAACATTGTTCTCATTTCTCTTACCAAATTACTGCTGGTAAAATGGCCACGTCATACTTGTTAAGTGCATTTTTAACTTATAAGAAATTGCCACATAGTTCTCCAAACTGATAGTGCTATGTTACATTCCCACCAGAAGCATATGGAGAGTTCTAGGTGGTCTGTAACTTCAGCAATATTTGCTATTTTAGTCTTTTTAATTTTAGTCATTTTAATAGGCATACAGTGGTTTCTCGCTGTGCTTTTAATCTTCATTTCCCTGATAACTATTAATGTTGAGCATCTTTTCATATGCTGACTGGTCATTTGTATATCTTTGTGAAAAATCTGTTAAATTTTTTGCCCATTTTCTATTTGGGTTGTTCATCTTCTTATTACTGAGTTGTAAGAATTCTTTATAAAACTTAATAAAGTCCTTTATCAGATATATGTACTGCAGATATATGTATTGCAAAGCCTAGCTCATGACTTGCTTTTTTACTTTCTAAATTTTGTATTTTGAAAAGCAGGACTTACTCATTTTAATGAAGTATAACACAGTTGACCCTTGCAAAACACAGGGGTTAGGAAAGCCTACTCCAACCCTCCCCCACAATCAAAAATCCTTCTATAACTTTACGGTCAGCCCTTTGTATCCGGGTTTCACATTTACAGATACAACCAACCATGGATTGTGTAGCATGTATTTATTGAAAAAAAAACTGCGTGTAGGTGGGTCCATGCAGTTCAAATCTGTGTTGTTCAGAGGTCAGCTGTACATATTGTTTTGTTTATAGTTTGTGCCTTTTGTGTCATTTCTAGGAAATCCTTATCCCAAAGACAAATATTTTCTATGTTTTCTTCTAAAAGTTTTATCATTTTAACTCATACATTTATGTCTATGATGGGTTATGAGTTAAATTTATATATAGTGTGAAGTCAACATTCATTTTTTTCCCTCATAAGAATATCCAGCTATTATAGTACAATACGTTGAAAAAGCTGTTCTTTCCTCTATTGAATTGCTTTGGCATCTTTGTCGAAAATCAACTGACCATATGTCTATGGTCCTATTTCCAGACTGTTTCACTATTCTATATATCTACCTCATGCTAACCACACTGCCTTTTTTCTTTTTGAAGTATAGTTGAGTTACAATGTTGTGTTAGTTTTGAGGGTACAGCAAAGTGATTCAGTTATACTAATATATATACATATATATGTGTATATATGTTCTTTTTCAGATCCTTTTCCATTATCAGTTATTACGAGATATTGAATATAGTTTTCCCTGTGCTATACAGTAGGTCCTTGTTGGTTATCTATTTTATATATAGTAGTATGTATCGGTTCATACCAGACTCCTAACCACACTGTCTTGATTCCTGTATTTTTACTGGACAGTGTGCAGGAAGGTGAGGGGTTGCATACAAAGAAGGAAGGAAAGAGGAAGAGGACTTTTCTGGCAGAAAATGGTGCTAGTTTTCACATGGCAAAAGTAAAAGTAGTCCTAATTCAGAACAGTAAAGTTCAAAGCAAACATTTCTGTTTTTAATTAATCAGTTATACATTGCTAAGTGATTGTGTGGCCTATATGTGCAGCACACATGCTGGGCACAGTATGAAGGCATTTAGTTGCCCCTATTGTCTTACGAATGACTTGATCTTGTTGCTTACTTCTTTTGTGGTCTTTTATTGATACATCTTAGGAGTGATTCAATCAATTAGTTAACATTTTCATGATGAGATAAAAATATTTTTTCAATATGAGATGTTATTTAGGATGTGAACAGTTTTTTGATGAAGTAATTTATATTAGTTATAAATTTAAAGCATCTACTGAGTCTCTTTTTAATAATTTGGTTAAACCGAGTAAGATACGGGTGACTGGAGCTAACATTATTGATTGTGTACTATTTGCCAGGTGCCATAGTATGTGTTTTACATGACAATCAAATATACTTGACCCATGAGCACCACAGCTTTGAACTGTGGGGATCTACTCATAGGCAGATTGTTTTCAATACAGTACTACACAACCTGAGGTTGGTTGAATCTGTGGATGCAGAACCCTAGATAAGGAGGGACCGTGTATATAGAGGACCAACTATAAGTTATATGCGAATTTTCAACTGTGCACAGTGACAGCGGCCCTAACCCCCGCGTTATGCAAGGGTGAACTGTATATAATCGCTGTAATTTATTGAGTGCCTATTATGTTCTGAAATTATCCTGCTTAATTCCTGTAACAATCCTGCAAGGTAAATACTGTTCCCATTGTACACGCAAGGCCACTAAACTCAAGTAACTTGCCCTAATAGGAAGCAGTGAAAAATGCCCTAAAATCTAGCCTAATTTGGCCTTCAAACTCAGGATCTTCCCACTTTCTGTATCATATTCACATGCCCCATGACAATATTCTATATGTTGCATGAATGTCAGGGCAAAATCTAAAGTTCAAGTGGTAGTTTGAGCACTTCAAGCAAATCCATAAGCCTTCTCCCAGGTATACTCAATGAATATCAGTTTTCTCCTCCTCCAAATGGAAAAAGCAGTGAGCTGAGGGCTAATAGAATTTAATCTGAGAAAGTATGCCTTTATGTTTGCCGGGCTAACGGTCTTCATCTAACTCATTAACGGTGAGACAAGGAGAGAGAGTCTAAGGGGAGACGAGAGAGGATGAGCAAAGGAAATAATAGCGACGTATGTAATATGCAATGTAGTACTCAAAGGAGATAATCTTATAATTTAAGAGAATCCATTAAGGGCAGGTATTATTACTTTAGAGATAGAGAAAGCAAAGATCTGAGAAGCTAGTGCATTAAGCCAAAGTCTTACAAGTTGCAGAGAAAGGAGCTGGAAGGCTAAACTGGGCACTTGGCACTGGTACTAGAAAGCAATGGGGCACCGACGTAACGAGGTAACGTCAGAGAACAAAAGAGTGATTTGTGAGGTGAGGGAGCAAGGAGGAGAGAGGGTAGGTGTGAGATCACTTAACTGTTCTTTCTGAAGCTGAACTCATTTCACTGATCTTATATCCCCACTCTTGCTGCTCTGGCACGTACTTACAACTAATTCATTTTCTTTTATCTAAGATTTTAAAGTACCTCTGAGAAAGACGGGGGTATACAAATCAAATTAGAATCACAATAGGTTGGGAACTGATCCAAGGACTTAATATAAGACCTAAATAATAGAAAGCAAAAATAGCAGAAAACTGAGGTAGTTTGCATTCCTATGTCTTATGAATAAAACTACAATAATGACATCATCTCTTGTTCTTTAAAAGAATAGTGCTGTTAACATTTTGACTTGAAGCAGTAGAGAATGGTCTTTCAAAATAGGGCATCAGTGTGATCCACAGACTTTGGGTCTTCTCATGGGATGGCACCCATTTTCCCTACCTCTATCTGTCCCATAACAGGTTCTAAAGGGGGATTAAATGAAATTACAAATACATGCGCACACACACACACACACACACACACATTCCCATGCAGTATTCAGGGTTGGATTTTTTTAATATGGAGAAACCCCAGTGTCTTGATTCTACTTTTATAACCTTATCTCAGGTACTTTGTATATTATGTAAGTCATTTCAATATAAGTGACGAATCAGCCAGTCTTGATCAGAGGTTCTCAAATATAAGTGCTTTCAGGGGTCAGGCGAGGGCTAATTATAAGAAGACTGGCAGGGAAATGCAGCAGTTGTGCCATATATAAAAGCGTTCTAATTTTGCTTCTTTTAAAGACTGTCCTTTCTAAACAAAATATACTTAGAGACCCAATTTGAGACCTTTGGACGAGATTAACTGCTTTGATCAATTGTCTGCCATATTTAAAAGGAAATGTCTAATTTGAAAGATTTAACATAAAGAGAACTTTAATAAATGATTTGATTACATAATCGTGTGTGTGTTTCGTATAGAAACTCAGATTGAATCTACATAACTCGTAAGAAGGAAGAGATATATGTCAATCATATTATTTATCTATTCAATAGCAAAAAATGAGACTAAACGATCTTTGGGGCAAAATTGACAAGTTGTTGAACCAAACTGATAAGGGTACATGATCCAATAGCTACATAGATAAATCCATGCTTAAAGACAGATCTTTTCCAACTTTTCATTCAGATATTTGGTCAGTATCAGGTGAAGCTTACTCAAGTTATATAGAATTAACTACCTCTTAACAATTAGATAAAACCTTCCTTGATATATAAATGTTTGACATACTCTTCCTTCCTAAGTATGAGATTATGTTTGTGATGGACTAGGCAGTTAGGAAAAGAGCTTTTGATCTCAAAAGATCACAATTTTGTGAATTCAAGTATTCTATCTGACCTATACATTTTAAAAAGCAATGGGCAAAAAGTTATCCTAGAGTGTAAATTTCAAATCTGAAAAGTCAGTAAACTTATGGCTCAGATGAAAGTTTTAGAGGCATATAGCCTCTGCTGATTTTCAGGTGTTAAAGCAGTAAGAATATGTATCATCTTGATACTGACTCAAGCTGCTGAATTTAAGTGGTCATCGACCAGATAGCTGATTTAAGAGATTCCATATTTACAGTTGTACATGTCCTTCTCTTCTTCAGGGAAATAGGCTTTAAAAGCCAAGAGATATCAAGTGAATAACACTCCATAAACCAATATTCTTAATAGACTAATCTGATTGTCAATCAGCTTTTGCACCTATCTGAAGAAACATTTGACAGACATTTTGCCTATATTCATTTATCAAGGGTCTAAAAATAGATTTAATTTAATAACATTAGTGTTCAACTTGTCCAATGTTCGGATCTTATTCCAGGGGGAACAATGCTTGTAACAATGGTAAAATTAGGAAAGTTGTTTTATGTCGCATTAGTTAACATATGCAAGCTTATTTAACATGTGGACGGCAAATAAGTGTAATTACATTAAAACAAGGAGCTGTAGCGCAGAAGCAATAAAAATAGACTAGGTTGTATTATTAATTCTTGTGTTAAGGGTTTTGAGCCATGTTGATTGGCCTGAATTTTTTGATTTTGTTATGGTACAAAGGGATTGTTTGAAGTAATTTGTCCCCGAGAGAGGCTCACAATCCCAAGCGGGTTTCAATTCAGCAAAGCAAATCTAATTTTGTTTGCTTTATGCAAACCAGAAGGGGCTGTGGTTCATTCTGTTTTCACTGGAGGGGAAAGGCGCACTAATGGGACCTGCTGAAATGCATGCATTGCAAACATCATACCCCTGCATATATTAAATTTAGCTATGTGATGCTCTGTGTTCATCATCTCATTGTGTACACAGATACGCTTTAGAACAAAGCCTTTTAATAGCGAGGGAACCTTACTACATTATGTCAATACTCTATTGTATTTATATTTAATGCCGCCATTGGAATACCTGCCCTTAGCTAGAGTATGTTCATACTTGTGATCATTTTGCATTTTAGCTACTCCTTATGTGAAAGTGGGCTATACGCTGTTATGCTGGAGCTTAAAGCCAACATCTGAAGATTAATTGTATGTAGATCGATAAAGGTTTCTAATTTTCCCAATCTCCGCCCCTACACATATACCCCTTGGATACCTGAGTGAAATTAGGGAGATTCTTAGTGCCTTGTTGAAAGAATGGGACACATCGCAATCTGAATATTCAAACTGGAAGATAAATGGAGGATAATAATATCTGCACAACAGGTAACGCTAAAGACGATCTCCATCCCTGTGTGACAAATCACCATCCTCCTAGCTGCCCCTTCCCCCTCCCCCAACACACTGTGATCGTCCCTTGACTTGCCAGATTCAGCTATGCTGCCAGGTACATTTGATCAAATTCATCAAAATTAGAGGGTGCATGAGATGGGAAGGGAAACCAGTACATGATAGATGATAATGCAGTTATTGGCTAGGTGAATTTATTCACATAAAAATGGAATTATTTGTCAATTAAAATTGCATAATGACTGCATCTCCTGTCATGCCGGCACTGTTTTCAGTGTGTTTTTGTTTTGAAAACAGTTCCAATACTGCAAATAGACAGACACATCTCCAAACCCTTCAATTTGTCATTAGACATTTGGCGGCATGCCTATTTTGCTGTTAATTTTCCAAAACTACATTAATTTGCTGAATGACTTCTGTGAGTCAGTTCACATAAAATTCAAGATGATACTTGTCATGTATCAAAGAGTGACTATTAAACGCATAGGTTACATGTAAAAACCCACTGTGTGAATCATTTTGAATTCTGTGTTTTAAGTTCAAACATGGGTTAGCATTAATGATTTTTTTTCTTTTCCTAATGGAAATTGCTTAATGAAACATTACCAGTATAATCTTCCTATTTTTTTTTTCTGCTTCTGCTTATCTGTTTCTTCAATTTACCAGTGTATACATTCTTAATTTGACTTGATTTGGAACACAAGAGACACCTCAGGCAGTGGAAATTCAATGGTGTGACCGGAAATAATTGTTTAATATTGTGACATAAGAGATTTGATCCTCACGGTATACTGTATCTGACAGTTGTGCAATTTAAATATTGAGAGAGATTACTCTGTGCATAGAACCAAATAGCAAGATCACATGACATTCTTAGTGGAATTTACTTGCTGATAAAAGAGGGCATTGAGTTGAGAAACATTATAATAGTTAACTGGCCTTTTGTAGCATAAAATCATAAAATAGTAATACGGTAATTATTAGAAATGCTAATTTGTTTGTATATATACTTGCTTGCTTTACAAAATATGTTTAAAGAAAAATGTTGCCTTGGTCCTAACATGCGTATTATCCAAGGCATTCTGACCAGATATTCCAGGACAGAGCACACTTTTTATTTGAATATATATATTCAAATATATATAAAACATACATTTTTATGTGAATATATATATTCTGTGTGTGTGTACGGTATACTGTATATATGTATATTTATATATAGTATATATATGTATGTATATATATATATGTATACTGAGTATATATACACAAAAATATGTGTGTATGTCTATATTGTATAACACTCTGTGTGTATAACCCTGGACAACATATGAAATATTTTTATTATAATTATTTAAATAAATTATAAATTATTGTAATTTAATTGGCTTAATGCACCATAGAGGTTGAATTAAGGGGAAAATAATTATAGAACCCCTAGTGAGTTCAAATCTGCTACCAACACCAAAAGAAATTATTTCACTTTTAGTTTTTAAGCCTAGATAGGTGTATGTGACCCAAAAGCCCCAATATGGAAAGATAGCTAGTTCATTGCCACTTCTGAACACTTCCAACCTTGACCACATTTTCCCAGTTCACCTCCTAGTTTAACTTGAACGGGAAGCTTGGAAAGGGTGAGGAGAGAGAAAAGTGCTGGCTGACAGTCCCGCTGTTGTGCTAATCTGAGGTTCAATTACTGCCAATTCGGGCTAAACTGATACCACATTCGGTAAGATTGGCAAAATGTTACACTTGGTGAGAATGAATATACACTTTTCTTAATAAACCAACTTATCCTAATAAGAATATCTTCCCAGATTGAGTTCTAGTGTTCAAAAAGCATTTGGAGATGTCAGACTGGAGGAAATGACTCTAATCCCTTAGTAAGGTTTTATGGAAGGCAGGAAACAAGCAAGCTCCACCCCCTGCACACCGGAAGTCCTGCACAGACGTGCCTCTTAACCTTGAAGCACTGAAGGCAGTCCCAGCTCAAGTTCCTCTTCACCTCAGCAGCCTAAGATTCCCATGGGAAGTTAGTCTCTTCTCAAAGAACTTCTACCCGATGGTGTGCTGATAAATGTATAACAATCAGCTCTCTGGAAAACAAAAACAAAAAAAAGCAATAGCTCTGACTTGTAGTATGAGTCAATTCCAAGCTACTAGTGCATCATAGGGAGCAAACACAAAGTATCACACCATTCCATACTATTTCCACCATACAGACACGATATATGTAAATAACCTCAAGAGCACAGAGTAAAATGTAGTAAAATAAGAAGTTATTAAGTTTGGGTTGGGTCATTTGTAGAGACGTGGATGGACCTAGAGACTGTCATACAGAGTGAAGTAAGTCAGAAAGAGAAAAACAAATATTGTATATTAGCACATATACGTGGAATCTAGAAAAATGGTACAGATGAACCGGTTTGCAAAGCAGAAATAGTGACACAGGCGTAAAGAACAAACGTATGGACACCAAGGGGGGAAGTGAGAGGGGTGGGTGTGTGTGGTGGTGGTGGGATGAATTGGGAGATTGGGATTGACATTTATACAGTAATATGTATAAAATAGATAACTAATAAGAACCTACTGTATAAAAATTAATTAAATTGAATTTTAAAAATAGTTTGGATATTATATTCCTCTTGATATAATGTATTGAATTATAAGTTTTTACACTTTTATGTCAGTTTTTCATAATGACTGTGTGTAACGAAAAGCTTGCAAAATCCTGAAAATTGAACAATCGGCCCTTAGGAGTTAGTGCAAAGCGGCCTCACATTCTACAGCATCCCTCCCATCTCAGCACTCGTGCCACGCAATTAGCTCCCTGGTTCATTAACATCGATCCAGAGATATGCCTCATCAAATGGGAAAATCTTTGTTCTGGCAATAAGCAAAATAACTTCTTGTCGATCAGTTGCTCCTAGTATAGTTGTGTAGTACTGTCTCCACCTGTATTTTCCGTGGTGCATTCTTTTTTCTTGTCATCAGAGGCCCTACTTGGACCTTTATTTTCTTCAACTGCATGGGGACACGGCCTGTGTCTGCATTCCTTTGTCTAAGAAGAGTGATTCTGCACTCACACATAAAGAAGGGGAGAAAGAGAGCTACTATACAATGGTGTGGAGTGCTATGAAATTTAACTGACACGAGTCTGGGAAGACTGCCTGATCTGTATTTGGAACAATGCTATTTTGTTTAATTTGATATATGTGTGGGCTTTTTATTCAAATAGAGTTGAACAGTTTGTTCCAGCAGGAAAAAAGGGATGCTTGTTACAGAAAGGTTATTTATCGTTCACTATAACACTTGGCATTCTGAAGAAACTTGCGAGGATTCTCCTTTTGGGGGCTGTCTGCTGCTGTCCTAGCCTCTATACAAAGAGATAAAGCAAAAGTTGAAGGAAAGCTCCTCGGAGGCTGACTCAGGGCAGAGGTTTAGATGCCCTCAAATGACGGTGCTTCTCTGCCTTTAAAATTCTTCAGTGACCCATTCCATCACTCATTTTTGCTGCTAATTGGACATTTTAAAGTATGAATTCCCACTGCTTCAAAGATTCAATGCCAACATCAATTAACACCTTCTGGGGGAAAAGTATATGGAAGAAGGGCCAAAGAAATCTTAGCAGTGTAAGCACAATTGAACTTTGCTATCCCAGGCAATATTTTTATTCAGCATTGCTCTAAAATGCTCGTTTTTACACTGTAATTGCAGCTTTTTCTCTTGTTTATTTCCTTGATCTCAACACAACCACTGTCCATTTGAACTCAATTCAACTTTAATTCATTTATAGTCAGTTTCAAGAGAAGGTTTGCAGATGACGGTACAGGTGACCCTCACCCTAGGAGATAAACATGTCCTATAGACCTCAGCTGCTACCAACTTTTCTCAGATCAGTAAAAATAAAAAAAATAAAAAATCCAATTATATGGGAAGAATGGAACAGCATGTCATTTACTTTCCTATTCATTCAAAAAGATTCACTCACCATATACTATTTGGGGACATTATGCTACATGCCTAAATACTAAAAAGTAATCTTGCTTATTCAAAAATTTTAAATAGATCCTAATGCAAGTAGAGCCAAATCAAAATTTTTCCTTAAATTTCCACTGGCGGCCCATTAAGCCTAGATTGACAGTTAGCACTTATGAAATATCTCATTCTTGTTTGCTTTGTGCTTTTTGTCCATCTCTTCTCCAAGCTGTTGCCCCCAGCCACTCTGAAACATAAGTGCTCATGAGCCGGAGGCTGGGCACAACTCCTTGTTTTCCAGCCTGGGCCACCAGGGACAGTGGCTTTCTCCTGGGTCCTTAGTAAACATTTGTCAGAGGGAAACTTCCTTTGCTCCAGGAGCTCACTCCATCCTCCATTAAGGCAGATATGCTATGTGCAGGTTCGACCACAATATCTGATAATATGTCATTCTTACCAAATAGAAAATTCGGTCTTCCAAAACACATGATCACTTCATCATGGCCCGAAGATCACAGAGTAATTTACCTAAGGAAGGGGAGGAGACATTTAAATTGGACCTTGAAGGTTGGTTAGAACTTAAATATGCATACATAGTTAAAACAAATTATTTAGCATAACTTAGCAGAAGTTGTTATTCAACAGAATCAGGGTTTTTTTTTTTTTCAGTCCAACTATAATCCTAAATTATATGAGGGATAGAGAATAATCCTAACCCTAACCCACACAGCCACGCTGGTGTCTGTTAATTCTTTCTTGCTGGCATGCAGACTCTGAAAGCACTTGGTGAGTGAGGTTTCTGGCAGGAGGGGACCTTTGAGCCAAGTTGTACGGATGGAGGAGAATGGGGGAAGGCATCTGAGTGTAGAGAAAAGTAGGGGGGTATGAAGCCATTTTCTAGGAAGGAGGTGCAGATTAGCTGGGCAGAAGCAGAGGGGCCATTTGTCATAATAAATAACGAGGTATCATTTATTGAGCAACTCTCAATGTGCTAGGCACGGTGGTCAGGACTGTCAATGTCTAGTTCTATCTTCAAAACAACCTGGCGAGGCAAACGTTTAGGAGGAAACAGGATCCAATAATACACACACAATGTCAGGCTGGTGGGTTTGGAAGGGTCAGAGAATAGAGAGCTTTCAATAGTATTATTAGGAGTTTGAATTTAACTTTATAAGGGAGACCCAAAGGAAACAGCTTCTAGAAAGCCATGAAACAGAAAAAAAAAACAAAGAAAGCCTCCAATGCCCTGGCTAGGATGTCTCTAAGGTGGCCTGAGTTTGAGTGAAAAATGCCTGATTGTTGGTGTTGGCTGTGGAATTGGAAAGTAGGAGTGAATCTAAGAGGAACTTGAGGGAGGGCATTAAAACTACTTGAAAGCAGGATTTCAGGAGTCACAGAATAGTAGGCAAACACAAAAGGCTAGAAATAAAAGGTTTATCATGTGTACATGATGTGAAATGTGTTTATTCTAACCATAAAATACATTGGAATTCTTGCACATTAAATGATTATAATGAATTTGACCATTGTCAAGTTAAATATCATTTCTCTTCTGACATTATTAATATTTTCAGTTGTCTGGCAGCTACCGATCCTCCTACACTCTTACCTGCTTCTTTTATCCCAAGAACTTATAACGAATTGTAAGTAAGGCCAATAATAATGATCTGCAAAAAGGGAAACAAACTGAATAGATTAATTTGGCAGGAACTCTTGCTGTATGGCTTTGAAAGCCTGTGGAGTCTTAGGGAGCTCTTTGGCCAAGAGGAAGGGCATATGCCAGACAAATGGACTGTTCCAAGAGCAACTCACACAAGAGGTCTGAAAAGAGCAGACAAAGGAGGCTGGTGAGAAAAATGGAGGGAACAGCAGGGAGCATAGAGATAGGGAAAGCCAGGGCATATGGAACCTGGGAGGAGGGATATAGTTGATGGATGAAAGAGATACGTCTGGAATACTCGGAGCTACACGGACGATATGAGCTTAAAAATGCTTCAATTCTATGTACTGTGGGAGAACGTAGCAAAGAGAATGAATAAGCACAGTACAATCGTGGTCAGGAAACAGTGCTGGACCATGGTCTTAGCAATGGTGACAGCCAGGTGCCTTTCATCTATGTATGACAATGTCTTTCATACAGCAACTCTTATCTAAAGGTCCTACTAGAGATTTACACACGTTCTAACCAGCCGTCACCCTCACAACATCCTTCAGGAGTAAGTGAGTAACAGAGAGACGATTACTATTTATGGTAGGTGTACTTATTTACATCACAGGTGTTCTTGTATCTCCAGGTGTCACCAGGAGGATGCCAGGTTCTGTTCCTTCTGTTCCAGAGCTCTGTTCAACAAATGTGAGTTTATTCTTACAGGAAACAAGTAGGCCCTAGAAAGTTCCTAAGATCAATTAGGTGGTGCTTGTAACATTATTTAGATCCTTCGTCCCCCATCCAGACACGAGAGTAGTACATGTTCTTTATAACGTCAATGAATATATGGAAAAGATGTATAAGGTTGAGAAAAGTTGCACAAGGTAAGAGAAGAAGCAACCCTGAGATTACAGAGTGCAGAAATTTTACATCATCTTCATCTTGATGACATTGAACTATGAGAAACATTCTTAAAATACATTTATGTGAAGTTAAATACCTAGAAGTTTCTACTGATAATTCTGCAGGGTAGGGTCAGTGAAAGGAACTAATTAAAGTGTTAACCCTTCTGATTGATTCAAGAGTTGATGACACTGTGTCTACACAAATGATTTCGAAATCGTGGGGCTAGTCCAATCCATACATTGGATAACAGACCTATTTCCTAAGTGCAGAGGAAAGACTCGCTCTCATTTTACATCAATTATCAACATCATTGTAGGAATTATTACATATACCCTTCGTGGACATACTTTCCTGAGACCAACAACTTTTTATTTTTTCTTCTTCCTTTCTCCCTCCTTTCCTCCTTTCCTTCCTTCCTCCCTCCCTCCCTCCCTCCCTTCCTTCCTTCCTTTCTTTTTCTCTTTCTTTCTCTTGGTCACTCTCTCCCTCCCTCATCCCTCTTTCTTTCTTTCTCCTCTCTCTCTGAGTTGATGAGTGAAGTCCTGTGAATATCATACCAAAAATGCCTCCCCACCTTTGCAATTGAGGTACAGTGCCTATCTCATAGGGGAAAGCAGGGCTCACCCCTTCAGTGTGCTTAATTTTGGCAATAACCAGAGCTGTGCCCACATGCCAGTGTGCCACCGTCTGCCAAAGGAAGACCAAGGTAACTGTCAGTCAGTTCCCCCATAAATAAATCTTCTAAAACAATGAGTCGTGCATGTACATATTGCCCTTGCTGGGCATATTTATTGCATGTTGATGTTGATTGTTTAAAAAGGGGCTATGGTTCAATAAATTGAGCACCTGAGCTGAGCGCTTGTAGGATGAAATTGAGAGGCAGGCAGATCAATTTAGACTCCCTTCTACTTTTCGATCTGTTTAATAGATTTTTAAAACGACACTTAGAGCCACACAGAGGCGGCGGCACTTCACATCCTTCTAGCACATCTTCCCGCAGACACACCTCACCCTGGTCCTCCCAGCCTCCCTGCACTTGGACAAGCTGATGAGCTTATGAGTGGGATTTCTTAGAGCACACTCTTGGCCTCCTGTTCTCTGCTGAACCGGGCTCATTTATTCAGCTGGTATTGCGAGTTTGGGGGCACGATAGTACATCTGACCCCTTTGGGGGTAAAATTTGATCTGGCATTTCATTTCAAGGGCTCAGCCACTGGTCTGTCAAATCTTCTTTTTGCAGGTGCCCACTAGAACTGCTGACGCTTGCCTCTAACTCCCTCGGCTTTCATCTTTCACTGGCAATAAACATGTCACCCTGCTGAGGTGAAACACAATCTGGAATTAAATTTACTGCATATAAAATATAGTGCCCTCTTTATTGGTTCAAATACTTGTCACTCATAATTTATTTGCCCGTGTATGGCCTTCATGCAGAGAGAACACTGCCGTAAGTGGGGAGGGGGCTTCGGTGTTCATTTTTGCTGGGATCTTTTTCACTTTTCATTCTTTGCCATCCTTGGTCTTCAAATCCCACTTACCCACTTGGGCTAATCTGTTTTCTGTGAAGCACCTCCAATAACACCGGAGCCCTTCGCCCAAGTGTGGCAAGCATTTCACTGAAAACATTGGCGTCGGGCTTCTTGGCTGAGTTGCTGCGTGCTTGCTAGGAAGTGGTGAGCATGGCACCTGGTAATGCTCTCCAGCGAGCAAAACCGAAATACAAATATGTGCAGGGGGACTGGAGCGGGGTGCATTTCGCCCTCATTAGTTTCAATCTTCCACTTGCCATGACTTCCCTTCTGGCACTCAACTTTTTCATGATTTATTCCAAATACTGTCGATCAGCTTTAACTAATACAGTTCTTGTATGAAGCACCTCTCTAATCTCTTCAAACACAGATGTGGAAGCACGGCTTAGAGCATGGAGGCCAACAAAAGCCCTCTGCCTGTACCAGTGATTAGCTTTGATTGACACAGAACCTTCTGCTTTCCTAGGCATCCTCTAACACCCATAAATGATTGTTTTAAATTGAGACGCACAGGCTATGGTGGGCAACAGCTTTAGTAAATTTGCAGTGCAAATATATTAACAGATAACTCATAAACTACAAAAAGCTAGAGACTAGATGTTGAGTTTCCCCCTCCCCATTGTTAATTCTTTTTATCTCTTTTAGGTCCGTCTCCCTATAAAAAAAGGTTTTGGTAAACAAATTTCTCATAGGGTATTGTTGAAACTTACATAGATGTCTATTTCATCTTAGCAGCTGTTTTCAACATCAAGTAGTTCTCAGATTTTAAAAATTTACAACCATAGAAATGTTGGGACTTTTATTTGCTTTAAAATTATTTTTAAATATTTTTAAATATTGTTTTTAAATATTTTGAATTTAATCCTCAATTAGTATTAAGGATCATCAGAAACAAGTAGATGTCAGTGACACAAATCCAGACTTCCATAGGCTATACGAATTACTTATAATTTCAGTTGCAGCGAAAGATACTATGTTTTTACTTTTATTAATTCTACCATCTGGTCTCATTCTGGGTAGTGAGGCCTGGGAAACTTCCCAACTTGTCCTGATTGTTTTAGGCTGTCTCCCAAGGTGACAATGGGTGATTCATTCTTCTTGGTTGGAAGAATGTTCTTCGCAGGTTGACGCACTCTGGATTCTCCTGGTAATTTCCAGCTGCCTCAAGGACAGCTCTGAGAACTTGCGTTAATTCTCCAGAAAGTGCCCCAGATTGTCTCAGATCTCAAATGTCTGGATGTAAAGTTTTCTAGTTTTAAAGATGTCATTTCTGCCTTCCCACTCCCAGAAAGCATAGTCACTTTATGACTAGCCATGGATGCAAAATGCCTCTCTCTGCCTGCTTTTTCTGAGCAAGCAGCATAAGTGAAGAGAGAGATTTAGAATAGGAATTCTTGCTCCAACCAGCTATGAAATGCCTAATTTTATTTGCATCTGCACACATATGCAGTTAGATGTTTTATTCATTACTTACACACTTACTTCCAAAAGAAACTTGTGAAAAGCTAAAGAAAAATCATACTATCTTTTATTTTCATTTTAAGATTTCAAAATACTCTGTTAAGTTTAATATTGACTTCCAAATGTTTTCCAAAACATTTTTAAATTAGTTATCTATGAAGAAGCAGAATAAATGAAAGGACCACGCTTATTTTAATGTTTTAGAAGATATCTCACCACCTAAATGACTTTAGGATTTGAGAATCAGGGTGGAAAATTTATCTCATCTATACTTTTCATTTTAAGGCTAAGGAAACTTAGACCCAGAGAGCATAAGTGGCTTGCCCACGATCAGCCAGTTAGTGTATGGAAGAGTAAATAATAAAATCCAGTGTTCATCTCTATTTCCTTTCCATTAAGAATCGTTTGACGTCTAAAAGGCTCAATTATTATTTCAAGAAATTCAATGGACATTGAGAGTATTGTGCTTGATACAGGGCTTCTGCTGCCACATGCGCTGGCCTCACAACAACCCAGTGCGGTTACTTCCTTCACAGATGGACAACACGAGGCTCAGAGAGAAAAAGATGACCGGCCAGAATTCACACTAAGTCTTAGTGGCAGAGCCCAGTTTTGAACCAGGGCCACTGACTCAGAATCTGGGACTCTGTGAATGGCACAGGCCCCTGAAAAGGAAGGCCATGCTCATCTCAAAGAAGAGCCGCGTGAAGACGAATTACACCAAGTGAGCATCTAATGTTTTTGGTCATTCTCCGACTGTCCCACTGATATATCAGGCCTTCCCTATAGTTCTTTGCTTTCTTTTAACAATTTGCCAAGTGAGTGTCTGTACATTATTGTTTGAATTTTTTAATGATCTTTGACATCTTTGAGAGCAACAGCAACAATAAAAAATTAAAGCTATTTTTTTCTGCTGTCATTTATAAAATTTCAGTAGATAATTTAGAATGTCAGATTAGCCCTTAATGTGAGATTATGAGACCAATGCAATAAGCAGGTATTCACAGCATTTGTCATAATAACTCTATTTTCAAATGCTACTGCAAATGTTTGCTTTTATTTTGGAGTATTTCTATTGTGTTGTGTTGAATTTTATTTCCTTTGATTTTACTTACAGTTTCACTTTACAGTTTTATTGAAATGTAAAATCTACCACATAAGCAGCAATACGCTCAAATGTGAAAATACACATCTTCTTTGAGTTTTTGTTATGTGATTGTGTCTGAGTATATTATTCCCAGTTGGCAGTAATGAGAACTATCTTATATTTACAAGTCCAACTTCTATTTGAAGCATAAAATATACTATAGTAAAATCTGTTAAATGTGTTCTTTAAAAAGGCTATTATTTCCCTTACTACTGTACATGACATACATATACGTCTCCTAAACTTGGAAACACTTTAGACCAGAGCAAGAAGTAGAGGTTTCAGAATGGCCAGGAGATGAGTGTTGAAAAAAAAAATGCATTTGTGTGAATGGTATAGCCCAGGGAGGGCAAAAAGTAGGGCAAAAAGCAGCAAACTGCTCACCAAGCCCTAGGGAATCCTCACATTTAAGGTGTGGGAGGAGACAAAGGATAGCATGATGGAGATGAAACCAAAGGCTTTAGTGGAAATTAAGGGAGGAAGGTGTTTAAGGTGAAGGGGGATGGCAACAGAGGCAAATGCGGCACTGAGATTGAGCACGACAAGAATTGATAGTCCTCTAATTTGGTGATATTGAAGGTCATCTTGAAAATACCAGAGACTTTCAGTGAAACTACGAAGGCGGAATTCTAATGGCAGTGGGTTAAGGAGTGCATGAAAACTGAAGAAATGGAATGAACATAGACATCTCCTTGGCTGGATAAATATTACATAAATAAAATAAAGGTAGGATGGGACACAGGATCAAAGGTATGATTAAAAGTCTTTGAAAGTGCATTTTTAGAAAAAAAATTATTTCTGTAAATAATAATGTTAACAGCAGAAAGTCTGGAGGCTATGAAACAGGGTAAACAATAAAATCAGAGTAATCTCGAATCCCATGACTAAGCGATTTCTACAGTAAAGATTTGGTCTATTTCCTTCTAGGCTTTGCTGTATGTAATAATTATTGGGAAGTTGAGTTCGTTCTACCTATGCAGCTCTGTATCCTTTTTCACTTATTCCCGTATTGTACATGTATCAATGACTATTCTAGACTGTGTGAATTTGGTGTATATTTTTACCTTTAGTGGAAAGAAACTGCTAGTGAGGGATCATTGAAGGTACTAGAAAAACAGATAAAGCACTGGATTAATGTCCCGGAGGTGGTGGAAGGTACAGAATTCGGGACATAGAAGGAAGAAGGGAATAAGAAATATACCAACATTAGGTACATATGTGGAGGGCAGGAATCAGAGGCTGAGTGAGTTTGTGCACTTTGGTTGGGAGTGAAAACACTCGTGTTTAACTAAGGCTCTTGACTACGAACAAGTAAAGCAGCTTGTCAGTTAGAAGACAGGGTCAAGCCAGGGAATTGTCATGTGAGCACCGGTGTGGTGGTGGCATTCCCTCCAGCTGCTCTCAGAAGACTGGGTAGAAGAGAGCAAAGTAGTGAAGAATTCTGCTTGACCTATAAGCAGAATGATGAAGATGTAAAATACTAAAAGTTCTAAAAACGAGGGTGAATAAATGATCAACAAAGATTCCAGGATACGTAGAGAAGCAATGGAAAGAAAATGGAGGACCTAAAGGCTGGGAAATTTCTATGAAGTTGAAGAAATCATGTAGCAGGAGTAGGAGATAAAGAATGAGGATTACAGGCAGAGTGAGGTTTTAGAGTGACAGCTCTCAAATGAGGAATAAAAGTGGGTTGTAACAAGATTCAGGTATGGCCATGGGGGTGGAGGGTTCAAGCAAAGAGAAGGTTAAAAGGTACTGGAATACTGCACCAAGAGTGAGCCTTCACGTAAACTATGACCTTTGGGTGATAATGACGTGTCAATGGAAGTTTATCAATTGCAACACGTTTATCACTCTGATGGGGAATATTGATAACTGGGGAGGCTATGCATATGTGGGGCAGAGTGTATATAAGTAATCTCTTCATCTTCCTCTCAATTTTGCTGAGAACCTAAAATTTCTCTAAGATAAAGTCCTTTAAAAAAATACTGGAGAAAGGGAAATAAAATATTATAGTTTCTAGGTATCAGAAGTCCTGGCCTGGACACTGAAATCACTTAGGTTGTTGGCAAGTCATGGGAAATAAAGGAAGACGGTGAGTGAGATGTCCAGCGAATTTGTAGTACTGACTAGGCATGGTTAGATGATATTGAAGAAGAAGGTGTTAGAGTGAAATGGCGTGAATCTCAGGGGAAAAGCAGATTTTGGATGACCTGAAAGCTGCCTCAGGACCCAGGTGAAAGCAGACCCAACTGCCTGATCCCATGGAAGACTCTATTTATTCAGGCCTCTGGATAGGCAGTATCCTAGATAAAAACTAAAGTTGAATTCCAGGCAAATAAACAAAGTATTCTGTGGAAAAAGTAATGTTACAGGGTAGTTTGCATTCCATGGAACAGATGAGAGAGAGAGAGAGAGAGAGCAGAAAGGAGTAGCGGGAGAGGAGAGAGGAGAGAAGAGAGGCTGAGTCAGGAGATAGAAAGCACAGAGGGGTATAGGAATGACAGTAATGGTCCCCAGAGGGGTTACATTTTGGGTGGTGGCCAAAGACAATTGTGATGTAAGACTTGGGGGGCTGGAGTGGCCTCCAGACTCTAATACGTAACTCTTAGCTGTTAAATTAGACACACAGGAGCCTCCATTTGCCTTTCCTAGGCATTTATTGGTAAGTTACCAATAAATGTCAAGTGAATGAGTGAATGAATTTTAGAGTTTATAGCCAAGAGAAGATTATATACCAAAGGCTACTGGAAATGTAAAATGAGGGGTCAGAAGAGTGACCCTCTAAGAGGAGAGAAAAGCTTGTTGTTCTTTTAAGAGTAAAAAATTGAACGAATGATTGTTTTGTCCTATAATTTTAATTTTTGTCCCTTTACTATGAGCTATTTCAAATGTATCAAGCTCTCTTTCCTTAAATCTTTTCAATATGTATGCTTCTTCTACTCAATTTCATTACCTTTCCCCCTTACTTATATCAAATAATTTTTCCTTATCCCCATTTTTTGTAATTCTGATGAAACAGATCTGAAATTGACCACAAGGAGCACGAATTATTTTGTGCCTAAAATCAGCCTGACACTACAAGCAGATAAATCACATTTAGGGCATTCCCCCCACAAGATTGTATCTGTTTCATTTTGTAACATCTTTGTAGCAGGTGTGCCCTCTCAGAAAGGGGTTATTTTCTTTATACACTCTGTGCAGCAACGGAAAAATTTGCTATTTATACAACTTTTAAATTAAAAAAAATCTGTTCATTTATAATTAGTTATAGCCTAGTATAAAGAAGGGTTGAAGGTTGAAATGTATGCTTTTCCCAAAGCTTTTCTGTTTAATTCGAGCACCACTCCAGCATAATTTCTTGTATTTTCCCACTACCTTGTTCCTCTTATGCACGTGTTGAAAGGCTCCTTCGGTCGTTATAAGGAACAATTTTCTTTCTCTATCTCTGTTTTTCTCTTTTGTTCCAAGCAGCGCCTTATCAGTGTGTTACGTCCTCACATTCAGACTGCTTCCCCTGGATAGAGTATGTCTGATTCTAAGAGCAAATGCCAGCCCCAGAAGATATGTTTTTCTCAGTGGCTAGTCACACTATTTAATTAAAGATGATGCATTCAACCAGGATTTGATATGGTGAGGATACCAAATGTATACCAGAATTAGGGGCTTTCCATCCTTTGTTTACCAACTTCCCAAGAAAGAGTTATTTGAAAGCATCTTCACTGTATTTGCAGCCAATATACAGTAGATGGTACTGGCTAGACAGTTTATACTTAGGGGCATTTTCATCTATAAGGAAGAAAACAATGTGTAGTCCATGTGTAGACTCTTCAAATGACAGACCATAATCGTTCTTTTGCAGCCTTTTTAATATCTGTTGTCAGGCTCTTCTGAGAGACTTCTAATAGGGTCTTGGCAAGATGCCACAGGCAAGCACTTCCACTGCCGCTGATTCATAGATGCCTTTGGGGGTTGCATTACAAATCCAGTAACCCCTGAGGTTTGGTGGGAAGGTCTGCCAAGGTTCAGCTGGGATTGCCTATTAGCCCATTGAACTCCCCTGAGCCCTAGAGACTCAAGAGTGAGTTTCATCCAAGCAACACGGGGAGGAGAGATGCAACATCATTGTCTCTGCTGGACAGGTAGCTTATATACACTCCATCCCAGGGAGGATGTTTTGAGGAAAGAAAGCATCACAGTCACTTCTTTCTTCCTGTTGCTATACTGCAGAAAACTACAATTTCTAACTTAAGTGATAAATCCAATGATTAAAAGAAGCAATATCTTTATGATGTGAATATATACATGGCAAGGATGCGCATGATCTACATAGAATGAATACATGATTTCCCTTTTCCCATTGTTCTTCTACTTTGTTGTGTGTCTGTGTATTTGTGTGTGTGTGTGTGTGTGTGTGTGTAAGGTTCACATGTGAAGCAGCAATGCCTATTTTGTTCGCTATGTGTTCCTAGAGACTAGAACAGGGACAGCTACGTATACAATAACTGTGAAATGAATGGCTGTGTTAGCGACTATCTGAAAGCAGAAATAGATTTAAGGGGTGGGCTTCCAGGAATGTGCTCAGGTTGCCAGTCCGTGGGGATGCTAAGACATCAGTGAGATGAGATGAATCGAATTCAATGGTCAGAAGTCTTCTCAGAGATCAGAGTCAAGGTGGTGAAGGGCAGGATGCCCCCTTCCAAAGGGGCAGGTTCAAAGAACAGCGGGAGGCCATCAAGGATGTGGGTTTGGTTACCTACAGGGCAACTTTAGGAAGTAGGGAATGAAATAGGTGACAAGAGCAGAATTACTCTGGACAGTGGTGGAGTGGCTGACCCCTTCCACCAGCTGTCCTGCTTCATCATGCCCTCTGTGCAGAGCTCACTTCTCTCTCTAAATAGGTGGGAAAACTTCAACCCTTTTGTGCTTCAGGTGGAAACAAAGGAGAAACTGTTAGCTCTAGTTTCCTCCTGTAACATCGAATTCTACCCTAACAGTTCTATTTTTCAAACAGGTCAATACTCATATCTATTTTCTCTTCTACTTGTAAGATTTCCATTCAGTGTCACTGTAGTCGTCCCAACTTCATAGGACACTTTTAAATTCTCTCATGTTCTTCCTCCTTCCTTCCACTTCTGTGATTTGTGGCTGCTTGTGCATTCTTCCCCTTAACTTCTCTCCAGTCTACTTGCCACCCTTTACTAAAGACTGAGGAAAAATTACTTAACTCCTCTGAGCCTCAGTTTTCTCAAATGGAACATTAGATTAATAACTACTTTGCTAAGTTGTACTGATAATCTAACGATGTAGAAACATAGCACAGTGCCTGGCTCCTCTTAGGAGCTCAGTAAAATGGTAGGGATAATGATGGGGAGGAAAAGGAGTGGGATGAAAAAGATGAGATGTCACTATAATGTGATGGATTTGCATTCACAAGATTCACAAGTGACACAGGTGACATGGCAGTCTAGACACTGTGGCACCAGCCCAGGTATGTACTTGGTGTGATGAGCGCATCAGGTCTTATTGGATTTGGCAAAATTATACAATAAGAAGCCACCCTTTAGGGAGAGAGCCATAAAATTCATCTGGTAGCCCTGCCTGGGGCCACATCACCCTCACTGAACCCTCTAGAATGCCAGCACCTCTAGGGGAACTGTCTTTAAAACATTGCTGCTTGTTACTGCCTTAAAATCTTTTTATTTTATTTTTAAATTTTTTTGCTGTTGGGGAGAAATGAATATATAAAAAAATAAAACACCGATTGATTCCAAAAAAATCATTGCTCTGAGTACAATGCTGTATTCTTTTTCTGTAGAATTGGGGGACATTGATCAGATTTTACAATTTCATTAAAAACATGCCAGCCGTTCTCACAAAAAAGAAATAAATCTTTAAAAGAGATGATTGCTTGATTAATCGTAGGATAAAGAGAGATTGATGTTAATAGCTGTTTTAGGAATAAAGACGTAGACATAGAGAACGGACTTGAGGACACGGGGAGGGGAAGGGTAAGCTGGGACGAAGTGAGAGAGTGGCATGGACATATATAAACTACCAAATGTAAAATAGATAGCTAGTGGGAAGCAGCTGCATAGCACAGGGAGATCAGCTCGGTGCTTTGTGACCACCTAGAGGCGTGGGATAGGGAGGGTGGGAGGGAAGCTCAAGAGGCAGGGTATATGGGGATATAGGTATGTATACGGCCGGTTCACTTTGTTGTACAACAGAAACTAACACAGTATTGTGAAGCAATTATACTCCAATAAAGATCTATTTTTTAAAAAAGTTTATAGCTATTCAGAATGGCCAAAAAGTAGAAGAAAAACACAAATGTCCATCAACAGATGAATGGATAAACAAAATGTGGTATAACCATATGAAGAAATATTGTTCAGCCATAAAAAGGAACCAAAGATTGATGTATGCTACAATACAGATGAGCCTTGAAAACATGCGAAGCGAAGGGAGGCAGACAAAGATGGCATGTGTATGATTCCATGGATATGGAATGTCTCTGGAGACAGAAAACAGAGGAGTTGTTGCCTGAGGCTGAAGGGACTGGGGTGGGAGAGGGTGATAACTAAAGGTTTCTTTGGGGCAGGATGAGAAAGTTTTAAAATTGATCATGCTGATGGTTACACAGCTCTGTGAATATACTAAAATACGCTGAAGTGTACATTTTCAGTGGGTGAATTGTATGGTATTTGAATTATATCTCAATAAAGCTGTTAAAAAGGAAACACGCACACAAAAAAAGAAAAAGAAAAGAAAAGTAGAACAGGGACTGGCTGGCTCAGAGAACTAGAGTTGTTTACTTTCAAGTGAAGCATTTACTGGGATAAGTTAATTCTCCCTTTTGGTGACATTCCATTGCATCTAGGAGAAGTGGGCTCAATTTCCCATAACTATTTAACAAGGTGACTTACTGCTATGTACAGTTTCACACTTCTCATTTATTGACTCAACTCTCCTCTTAGGTGAAATTATACTTGCCATTGCATAGTGCCCAAGGGATTTAGTCAGCCTACCCTCTGTGAACTAAACTGGCACCAGGAAGTTTTCCTGTGTTTTGTAAGTGATGAAAATTGAGGTGTAAATATGGTTCAGGCAAACCTCAGAGATATTTTGGATTTGATTCCAGACCACCACAAAAAAGCAAATATTGCAATAAAGCAAGTCACATGAAGTTTTTGGTTTTTCCAGCGCATATAAAAGTTATGTTTATACTATACTATAGCCTATTAAGTGTGCAACAGCATTATGTCTAAAAAAACGGTGTACATACCTTAATTTAAAAATAACTTATTGCTAAAAAATGCTAACCATTATCTGAGGCTTCAGAGAGTCAATCTTTTTGCTCGTGGAGGGTCTTGCCTCAGTGTTGATGACTGATCGCAGCGGTGGTTGCTGAAGCCTGGGAGTGCTGTGGCAATTTCTTAAAATAAGACAACAATGAAGTTTGCTGCACCGATTGACCCCTTCCTTTCACAAAAGATTTCTCGGCAGCATGCAGCGCCGTTTGATAGCATTTTACCCACAGTACTTCTTCTTTCAAAATTGAAGTCAATCCTCTCAAACCCTTCACCTGCCTTATCAACTAAGTTTACCGAGTATTCTAAATCCTTTGTTGTTATTTCAACAGTCTTCTCAACATCTTCACTAGGAGTAGACAGTGTCTCGAGAAACCACTTTCTCTGCTCATCCATAGGAAGCAACTCCTCATTCAGTCAAGTTTCATCATCAGATTGCAGCGATTCAGTCCCATCTTCAGGCTCCACTTCTAATTCTAGTTCTCCTGCTATTTTCACCACATCTGCAGTCAGTGCTTCTGCTGAAGTTTGAACCTCTCACAGTCATTCATGAGGGCTGGAATCTACATCTTTCAAACTCTTGTTAATGTTGATATTTGACTTCTTCCTATGAATCAGGAGTGTTTGTTTTTTTGTGTGTGTGTTTTTTTTTGCGGTACGCGGGCCTCTCACTGTTGTGGCCTCTCCCGTTGCGGAGCACAGGCTCCGGACGCGCAGGCTCAGCGGCCATGGCTCACGGGCCCAGCCGCTCCGCGGCATGTGGGATCTTCCCGGACCGGGGCACGAACCCGTGTCCCCTACATCGGCAGGCGGACTCTCAACCACTGCGCCACCAGGGAAGCCCAGGAGTGTTCTTTTTTTTAAAATTGAAGTACAGTTGATTTGCAATGTTGTGTTAGTTTCAGATGTACAGCAAAGTGATTCAGTTATACACATATATATGCGTATATACATTCTTTTCTAGATTCTTTTCCCTTATAGATTATTACAAAATATTGAGTATAGTTCCCTGTACTACAAAGTAGGTCCTTGTATATATAGGTCTTATTTTATATATAGTAGTGTGTATATGTTAATCCCAAACTCCTAATTTATCCCTCCCCACCCCTTTCTCCTTTGGTAACCATAAGTTTGTTTTCTATGTCTGTGAGTCTATTTCTGTTTTGTATATAAGTTCACTTGTATCATTTTTTTAGATTCCACATATGAGTGACATCATATGATATTTGTCTTTCTCTGTCTGGCTTACTTCACCTAGTATGGTAATTCTCTAGCTCCATCCATGTTGCTGCAAATGGCATTATTTCATTCTTTTTATGGCTGAGTAGTATTCCATTCCACATCTTCTTTATCCATTCATCTGTCCATGGACATTTATGTTGCTTCCATGTTTTGGCTATTGTAAATAGTGTTGCAATGAACAATAAGGTGCATGTATCTTTTCGAATTATGGTTGTCTCCAGATATATGCCCAGGAGTGGGATTGCAGGATCATACGACTGCAGGATCTATTTTTAGTTTTTTAAGGAACCTCCATACTGTTCTCCATAGTGGCTGTAGCCTATCTAAGGAGGCAAGAGACCTGTATGCCAAAAACTGCAAGACGCTGATGAAGAAAATCAGAGATGACACAAACAGACAGATATACCGTGTTCTTGGATTGAACAAATGTTCTTAAAGGCACCTAGACTGGTTATCTTTTCTAGAGGTTTTCAATTTACTCTTCCCAGATCCATCAGAGGAATCACTATCTATGGTAGCTATAGCCTTACAAAATGTATTTCTTCAGTGCTAACACTTGAAAGTCAAAATGACTCCTTGATCCAGGGGCTGCAGAATGGATGTTCTGTTAGCAGACATGAAAACATTAATCTCCTTGTACACCTCTAACAGAGCTTCTGGGTAACCAGAGCATGAAAGGCATCTTTTTTTCTGAGTAGTAGCTTTCAATGGTGGACTTAAAACATTCAACACACCATGTTGTATACAGATGTGCTGTCAGCCAGGCTTTGTTGTTCCATGTATAGAGCACAGGCAGAGTAGATTTAGCATAATTCTTAAGGGCCCCAGGATTTTCAGAATGGCAAATGGCCACTGCCTTCAATTTCAAGTCACCAGCTGCATCAGTCCCTAACAAGAGAGTCAGCCTATGCATTGAAGTTTTTAAGCCAGACATTGACTTTTTCTCTCTAGCTATGAAAGTCCTAGATGGCATCTTCTTCCAATATAAGGCTGTTGCATCTACATTGAAAATCTGTTGTTTAGTGTAGCCACCTTCATGAATTATCTTAGCTAGATCTTCTGGACAACTTGCTGCAACTTCTACATTAGCCCTAGGTGCTTCACCTTGCACTTTTATGTTATAGATACAGCTTCTTTCCTTAAACATCATGAACCAATCTCTGCGAGCTTCAATGTTTTCTTCTACAAATTCCTCATCCCTCTCAGCCTTCTTAGAACTGAAGAGAGTTAAGACCTTGCTCTGGATTAGGCTTTGGCTTAAGGGAATGTTGTGGCTTGTTTGATCTTCTATCCAGACCACTCAAACTTTCTCCATATCAGTAGTAAGGCTGTTTTGCATTTTTATCATTTGTGTGGTCACTGGAGGAGCACTTTTAATTTCCTCCAAGAAATTTTCCTTTGCATTCACAACTTGGCTAACTGGCACAAGCGGCCTAGCTTTCAGCTGGTCTCAGCTTTCAACATGCCTTACTCACTAAGCTTAATCATTCCTAGCTTTTGATTTAAAGTGAGGGACATGCAGCTCTTCATTTCACTTGAACACTTAGGGGCTATTGAAGCGTGATTACTTGGCCTAACTTTAATATTGTTGTGTCTCAGGGAATAGGGAGGCCCAAGGAGAGGAAGAGAGACAGGGGAATGACCCAGTCAGTGGAACAATCAAAACATACACATTATTGATTAGATTCGTGGTTTTATATGAGTATGGTTCATGGTGCCCCAAAACAATTACAATGGTAACATCAAAGATCATTGATCACAGATTACCATAACAAATATAATAATGCTGAAAAAGTTTGAAATATTATGAGAATTACCAAAATGTGACACAGAGACAGGAAGTGGGCAAATGCTGTTGGGAATATGGTACCAGTAGACTTGCTTGAGGTGGAGTTCCCACAAACCTTCAGTTTATAAAAAATGCAATATTTGGAAAGGGCAATAAAGTGAATCAAATAAAACAAGGTTTGCTTGTACATGCTTTACCTAAAATCATCCAACCATTTAGGGCAGTAAGGGAAAAAATATAATTGAAGTCCTTGAGCTGTGATCCTTAACCTGGGATCTATGAAGTCCTAGACATTCCATGGATAGGCTTTTGATAACTTGAGTCCCTTAGTTATGGAAATACTAAGTGGCTATGCGTATGGTCATTTGGGGAGGAGAAGAGTCACAGCTTTCATAAAAAACTCTAGCAGTCTGTGACATCCAAAAGATTAAGAACCAAAAGTAAACTCTCCAAGGGCTAGTCTAATTCTGAGTAGGGTATCCATCTAATCTCAGGGAGATATGTAATTTAGATGGCTACAGATCAGAAATACTCTCCAGGGTTCTGACACCAATATTGACAGAAGAGACGGACTTAAAACTTGGTTCCTCAAAGTCAGTTTTGTGGCTATTGTTAATAAGATACACATCAAACTATTTCTCCTTCATAGATTAACAAGGTCTAGGACTCTTTGATCCCCAAAATTAACGCTTCTGCCAGTAAAGTATGTATATTTAGAATCCTGTGGTTTAGAACCAATTACTTTGTAATGTTAATACAATCAAAAATGTGAGCAAATATTTCTGGATCCTATACTATGGACCAAGCTGCGAGGGATAAAATGAAATGTAAGATACACTCATTTACTTTCAATATTGTACAGTTTGGCTGCAGACAAGCACATTACAGCTTAAATAATAATAGCTGTTCTGTGTAACAGTATGCAAAGAAAAATATCACACAATGATTTGATAAATGAGTTGGGTTCTGAAAAATTTAGGATACAGAAAGTAGCAGAGGATTCTAATTAATGCAGAGACCAATGTATATAAACTTCTCAATGGGAATTAAGATAATGAACAGGGGCTTCCCTGGTGGTGCAGTGGTTAAGAATCCACCTGCCAATGCAGGGGACACGGGTTCAAGCCCTTGTCCGGGAAGATCCCACATGCCGCGGAGCAAGTAAGCCCACACGCCACAACTACTGAGCCTGCGCTCTAGAGCCCGCAAGCCACAACTACTGAGCCCATGTGCCACAACTACTGAAGTCTGCGCGCCTAGAGCCCGTGCTCTGCAACAAGACACTGCAGTGAGAAGCCCACGCACAGCAACGAAGAGTAGCCCCCACTTGTCACAACTAGAGAAAGCCTGCATGCAACAACGAAGACCCAATGCAGCCACAAATAAATAAATTAAATTTACAAAAAGAGAAAACTCAAAAAAAAAAAAAAAAAAGGATAATGAACAACCAATGGGGGATAAAACAATTGAAGACAGCCCTGGCTTTCACAGAGTGAGATAGGAAGCCATTGGAGGGTTCTGAGCAGAAGAGTGGTATGATCTGACATACAATTTAATAGATCACAGTGACTGTTTTAAGGAGAACAGACTGAAAGGTGACAAGGATGTGTCAGGAAGACCAGTTAGAAAGCTATAGCAAACCAACAAAAATAATGGTAACTTAGACCACATTCGTAACTCAGATTTTAGATATATTTTGAAGATGGTATAGGCAGAACTTACTTTTGACTTAGATCTGGAGTATGAGAGGAGAGACATCAAGGATGAGTTGAAGGGTTTTTTGGCTTGACTAACCAGAAATAGAAGTTGCCATGTCTTGATATGAGCAAAACCATGAGAGGGCCGGGTTTTAAGAAGATCAGGAGTTTGTTTAGAACATGTTAAGTCTGGGCTTCCCTGGTGGTGCAGTGGCTGAGAGTCCGCCTGCCGATGCAGGGGACATGGGTTCGTGCCCCGGTCCGGGAAGATCCCACATGCCGGGGAGCAGCTGGGCCCGTGAGCCATGGCCGCTGAGCCTGCGCATCCAGAGCCTGTGCTCCGCAACGGAAGAGGCCACAACAGTGAGAGGCCCGCGTACCGCAAAAACAAAACAAACAAACAAACAAAAACATGTTAAGTCTGAGATGTGTATAAACATCTAACAAATGAGTATTTGAGTTTAGAATTCAAGAACAAGGTCCAGACAGGAGACGTAATTTTGAGAACTATCAATGTAGAGAGAGTATTTAAAGGGGTAAGGCTGGAGGAGATCACCTATGGAGAGTAAAGAAAAGAAAGGAAGGGAATCAACTGCAAATATTTTATGATGAATGAAGGCCAAAATGTGTACAAAAGCATGTTAGAAGGTGAAAACAGAGAGCTAACTAGTGGCTAGATCTCGGAGGATCTCATATGCTATGTAAACAACACAAGAATTTGTCCTGTAGGCGATGGGCAGCCACTGCAGAATTCTAAAGGGGAAATTAACATGATCAAGTTTGCATTTTAGAAATTGGCAACAAGGTAGAGATGGATTAGAAGGGGGCGGTCCTGGCAGAAGGGAGCACAGAGGAGAAACTGTGTCAATAATCTGAAAGAGATAATGAGGATGTGGAGTGTGTCACCAGCAAGGCGGACAGACAGATTTTTTTTTTTTTTGATACGCAGGCCTCTCACTGCTGTGGCCTCTCCCGTTGCGGAGCACAGGCTCCAGACACACAGGCTCAGCGGCCATGGCTCACGGGCCCAGCCGCTCAGCGGCATGTGGGATCCTCCTGGACCGAGACACGAACTTGTGTCCCCTGAATCGGCAGGCAGACTCTCAACCACTGCACCACCAGGGAAGCCCCTGGACAGACAGATTTGAGTGAAGCTTTCAAGGTGCATTGACATAACTTAACCTTTTGGATAGGAAGAGGAGGGAGAGAGAGGAAGCAAGAGAATTCACACATTTTTCTCCTATTTAACCAACCGGATGACAGAATCGTTAACTGGAATGAGAATAAAAGTCAAGGTGGAGAGAAGGGTAATAGAGGTGAAGGAAGAGATAGGAACATGTTGAGTGGGATAACGCAGTGGTGAAGCCCAGCAAAGTGTTAAGCACACGGGTCTGGAATTCTGTGCAAAGATCTCAACCAACAGTAAAGGGTGGTCCTCAGCACACAGGAAGTAATGAGAAGGGAAGAGAGTTAAAGTGGAAATACTGGTTTTGGGAGGGTTCTAAAGGAAGAGAAACCAGCAAGGGGGTTGAAGGACAATTAGATGAGGTATGACGTAATGGGATTTAGGGGAGACAGAGAGTCTGAAGCCTTGATCTTGTTGGGGGAATGGTAGGAGTAAAGCAAAATGGTAAAGGTTTAAAAAAATAAAGATGAAAAAGTAGCTAGAGGTACAAGTGTACATGGCTATTTTGAAATATTAAACTGTGAAAGAAAGGGAAGATAGAATGAAGTAAGGGGGGTCAAAATGGAAGAAAGAGGATTGTGCTCTTCTACTGCATTTCTACACTATCACCCTTGTCTAAATATAGGCATGTTGTTGGAATTAAGACAAGGCTTAACTCCCATATAGGCCAGTCAGTGAAGATCTACCAGGGCCTGCAAAGTTCGCCCCCAATCCTGGCAGTCAAATGATTCAATTATGTGCTGCTACAATCAGAGGAGAAAGAAAGTGAGAGAGAAAAGTATAGCAATATTTTCATTATCAAGCAATATTTTTATTATCAATATTATCAAGCAACCCTAGGTGCTAAGTTTTGTGCTTAGCTTTTTTTTTTTTTTTCATGTTAGCTATGGAATGTTTTTGCTAAAGGATTAAATCCCAAATGTATCACGATTGTATTAGTTTTCCACACCGATGGTTGTGTTCACTTTTATAATTTCAGTTAGTACCCAGGATGGTGAAAAGATGTACTAGAGAAAGTAGTGTTCTATGTACCTGCATGACTGTGCATGCACTGTGGCCTCAACCCAGCTCCATCCCGGGGGCAAATGTCAAGATCGCATTATGAATCAGGTGATGGTGTTTCTGGTTGTTCAATAATTAAATCTTGTGCTGTAAGAACTAAAATGAATCTGCTCATGTTCATTCTCACACTTACAGGCAGGTCCAGGGTTCCTGCCTTGTGTAGTAAAAGACCTTAGTGTCCTTATTTTTGTGTGGACAGCAAGGTAGAAGGAAAAAGTTATCTTCTCTACCAGTTTTTATCACACGCAAACATATTATGAAAACTTGGAGGAAATCACTGAACTTTTTGAGCCCTCACTTTCTTCATAATCACAACACTTTACCTAATATTTTACTTCTGTTTCGCTGTATTTATCAACTCCTGATTAAAGTTTACTTCAAAATTATAAACGAGTAGGTGTGGACTCTCATCAGTCTATGAACTGTTCCTGGGAAGCTTTTATTCAGGGTAAATCTGTCCTTTCAGAAATTATATTAAAGCAGCAGCAGTTCTTTAGGGAAAAAAGAAATCCGGTATCACAATGGAATATTTAGAGACGACTGTAATAACGTTTTAACCACAAAACTTTCAAAAATTTTAAAGATGCTTTATAGTGGAAATAATAAAGGCATCGATGCATTGCTTCTGTAAATTAGACCAAGTGCGAGTGGCATTGTTTTGGCACAGAAAGCTGTGCAGCTTCCTCTATCAACCAGCGTGGAAAATGAAGAAAGGTGCACAAAAGGAAGCGGGGTTGCTCAGGGCCACGCTGATGGTTTACGATTGCGATTCCTTGAAAACTTCCAGTTGTTTTCATAACAGCTAGTTTTGAACTCTTATTTTTAGCAATAGCTGCCAAATTTCACCAGTCCTATAATGTTCTGCTCCCTAATTAGTTTGGAAGCCTGTAATTGTTTAAGTCTGAACCAGCCTAGAAAGACTGCCAACTCATTTGAGCAGGATTGAGCAGGAGAGTTGAAGGAATGGCTTACACATTATGACTTGCTCATTTATTTAATTTAGTCTTTTCATCAAATCAAGACTCATACCAAAAAAAAAAAAAAAATCACAGCACAGAAGGGGCTTCTTTTAAAACAGCTAGGAGCTGGCTTTACTTCTTCGGACCCAGCGACTTCATGTCTGAGCGGTCCTGTTGATATTTAGAAATTGAGCACAGACTCCCTGGCATGACCTTGGGAGGTCAGGCATACTTTGGATAAAATCTGCAAAGTCAGTGATGAAAAACTGCATCATAAGAGAACCATTATAATACATTATTAATGGGATTTTTTATATATTAATGTGAGTAGCTCTACTTACTGTTTGGAGGCATTTTTGTATGTGTTTAACAAAAATCTGGAAAAGAAAGAAATGCATGTGCACCAGGACAGTTAGCAGTGTGTTCAGAATTTGTCAGCGTGCTCAGGGTTTATTAGGTAATAAGATCCTACGCACGTTTCCATTTGCAATATGAAAAATGTCGAGACTGATCACGTTTCATTAATTGTCTCTGTGCATTCTCTGTGTAACGTGGCTCTTTGACTGCTTTTACTATGAGTACAAAGAGGGAGGATGTATGCAAGACCACTGTAGAATCATATAGGAAGTGACATATTGTCTATAGACGCCATTTCCTGAAGGAATCGTGATGGTGTTTATTTCTGAAATTTTTTTCACCAGTTCCCCCTGAATGCATGTATCAATAGACTTTATATAATTTTAGAGCAAAACTGCTCAACTTTTTACAGCATCACCAGAGTTTCTACTTTTCTGTGTGGCAGTTATCCTTCGTCTGGGGGCTTCAGGGAAAATACAAAACCAGGTGGCTAAGGTTTCGCTCTATGCCAGACAGGCAATGATTATGGGCTTTTGTGAAGTTGTACTCATCTTTTCTATGAAAAGCATCAGCTATAACCTGTATTTCCCCACAAAGATCATGTAGAGGGTAATCTCTCTTTGCTATTGTTGGATGCTGTGTGGTAAGGACCAACACACCCAAAACTTTGCAATGTGTTTGTTGATTGTATTATGATCACAGACTGCAAGATGTGTCGTCATTCAAAAAGCAAGGATAGGATTTATTTATACATGCTATTTTCAATCAAAACTATGCTGTGGACTTAGAGTAACCCTACCATCCCAAAGATTTCTTTTGTTGGAAAGCGTTCTTCATTCCGTCCCATTACTCCCAGGTTTTCTCGTGCGTCATTCTCTATAATCCCCCTCTGCCCGTAGACTTAGCATGTTCCCCCAACACCAGTTCACTTAGTCACAGGTCAATCCCTTCAGGCCCGCTCTGACTCCAACTTATCTCCTTCTTCCCGGTAATGAGGAACTCAGTTACATTGCCACTTTCCAGGATGGTCTGCCTCCTCTGTTCCATTCCACGACTCCCTTGGATTGCCACCTCCATGTTAAAAGACATCATTTTGCGAACACCCAATCAAAAAGCCCAGAATTGACTCTTGAGGGGGACTAACTTCCCTGTACCAACATGCAGTGGGACTCTGAAGGCTATTCCATCTCTCTGAGCCTCAGTTTCATCAAGATAATACTTATTCCTAGGCTTCTCAACTCCCCACACCTCTTCATCCCCTCTCCAAATTATGTGCGAAGAACTAAGCTGGGAACACTCACAGTCCGGTTTCTGAAATTTCCCCAGCACAAAATTGCTGGGCCTCTCAGTTCCCTGAAATGCCCTTTGGCCCAGACACTTTGCCTCAGTGTCATTAAACACAAGATAAAGTCTCCAGTCGGTGTGCTGGCCGCCTCCCCTATGGCCACTATTTGGGCTACTGCAGACAAAAAGGAGCAGGGCTGAATGAGATAATACACACCCAAAGTGCTTTGAAATCCCCAAAGACAGATGCTTTATGAATACCAGACATTATTATTATCTCCTCTGCTGCCCCCTGTCACGACAAAGTCTGCCCAGGTTGAACATCTGTAACATCAGTGGACCCTCACAAATGTATTTGTACTTTTTCAAGCTGTTGCCCATTAACTTCTTGCTAATATTTCTGATTATTCTGGGCCTCTTTATTTAAACACTCAGGTAGTATTGGCACTTGTCACCCTTCTGTCTTTGCAGATGTCACTTAGCACTCTTTACAAATTAGCAACACAGTTAAGCAACACTGAAGACCCAGTTTTGCCCTGCTGTATACCACCTCACTTTTGGATACGTTAGAATTTGCCCTCGCGGTTTAAAAATCAACTTCATAAGGCCTTATGCCACGTTCAAGCCTGTCCAAGTCAATTTGGGGTAGACTGAAGGATACATTTTAAGAATTTCCAAATGTTTTGCTAAAGTCAAGCTGCAGTATATCCACTGGGCTTGTCATCGGTTATTCTTGCAATCTCCTCTTCAACTACAAACTTTTGTCCAAAGCTTCATGTTTAAAATTGGAATGATCAACCTATGCTACTTTTCACTCAGACAGCTTTATAGTTGAATTTTGCATTCATCTTGCCCCATTCTGTTACTAAGGGTTGATGAACCTGACCTCAAAAGCAACAGAAAAAAAATTTTTTTAATAAAAATCCTTGAATGATCGTCAAATAATTTGATGCATTTTTAAACTAATTGCCTACATACTAGCAGGCCTTTCAAGGGCTCTTGTTAGGGTGCAATTAAAAACAGGCTCTGGTTATTGTGTTCAATTTTTGTTTCACAATGACTCAAAGACACACTATGAAAATAGGAGCAGGAGGCCGTAATTGAGTCCACTGTCACTTCTGATCCGTCCTGCTGGAGAATAGCAGTCTCCTGACTTCTCGGCTGACACGCGTTCACTCTCCCCTCCGCTGGAGCAACCCTCCCTCCCACCCAGCGATACTCGAAGCATCAGTGAGTTAATATTTCTAAACAGTCGGGAGCCCTGCAATGAGATGCACTGTACTAAAATCAATAATCACTTTGTGTGCAACATCGAAGCCTTTTCTCCTAATCCTCCCCTCATCAGAGTGACCGTTCTAAGAGCTACTTATTCCATTATTCAAATTCTTCCTGATAGTCAAATACCTTAAGATTCAATAGACTAATATTTTGGTCATTGACAATAGAAATCTGTGTTTCCCATATGTTCCAGAACCAGATGGTTCAGGTTGGCCTTTTATTTGTCAGGCTCAATATAAAACACTGCTTGCTCGCTCTCAGGGTTTTAACAAAGGCCAGCCAGCCTCCCGCATCCCCTGGTCCCCCACTCCAGGGTGTGACAACAGGCTGAACCAAGAGATGAGCAACTTCTCAGCTGCCGGCCTCCGAAGGCACTCTCAGCATGGCCAGCCCCCTTCTGCTCCTGCCTGCTTTTTATGCAGCCCCTTGATTGAGAATCCAGCTGGGCAGCCTGTTAACTCCTTTAACCCATTCCTATCCAGCCCATCCCTATTAGGCCTGACCCTCCTCTTGATCAGAGCTACCGTTCTAGTGAGCCTGCATTGAACCCTTAGCCATGCCCCCTCTTTTGCATCTTAAGTGCCCAATCCTGACACAAATAGAACTGAAAGAAGCTAGTAATTGTCGTGCATCCACTATGTGGTGAATGCTGAGCTAAATCCTTGTAACTGCCATGATATCATTTAAAATGCAGAAAGACGCAAGATGAGATGTGATCATACCCATTATATAGAAAAGGAAACTGAGGCCCAGAGATATTGGATAACTAGCCACACATCTAGTAAGTACTAAAATAGGATTGCCACTCATATATGTCTGACTGTAATGCCATGCACATAGCTCCCCTTAAACAGTCAGAGACAGAAATACACACACACACACACACACACACACACACACACACACACATCAAATTCCAAGCACTACTGAACCTTGGATTATTTGTTTACAATCTCCAAAATTTCCAATTTTTGACAGAGAACTTGTACATCTCTGAGCAAGACGCTTGGCTCTCAACAGTAAGGGGGAGAAAAAGACAAGGAGGTTGGAGAAGTAGGTCTTCGGAAGTTACTAAAAGGGCATTGTAAATATGGTGACTTTTGCTCTTAATGAGATGGGAGGCTTTGGTAAATTTGAACACAGAAGTGTTCTGATCCAATATAGACTTTAACAGGATTTCTGTGCCACTGAGATGAAGTGAGTCAAGGGCAGCTGCAGGCAGGCCAGTGAGGAGGCCAAGAGATGATGGCAGCTTGAGCTAGCCAGTGGAGGTGGTGATTGGTGGTTAGATTCCAAATACAATTTGAAGACAGAAAAAACAAAATTTCTGACACACTGTATTTCTTAGATTCTGTCTTGTACTGTTCATGGTGACCTTCCCAGCTAGACTGTATGTCTCTTAAGTATCATGCCTTGCAGTTGCTCTTGGGTGTTTCATAAATCTTGTGTTGGGCATGGTCCGAGGTATAAAGACCCTTTGATGGATGGATGAGTAATTCATTCACGATTCTTTCCCTCCTGTATTCTCTCTTCTTCCATCTATATGATGCTTCTTGATTTCAAAGAAGACACTGTTAATGCTTTGGTGTAAAGACCAAAACTATTATTACTGGCAGGAATAGATAGAAAACATAACCAAATAGATTCATTGAGAAGCCTGAAAATTGACCTAATCCTAAAGAGAATTTCCTCACTAGCTAACGCTCTTCACTAAATTCTACTATTCCATTAAGCACCTATCATGTACCAGATACTACCAGGAATTCAAGAATTAAAAATATCAGGGTCTCAGACTTCAAGGACGAACAGGGAAACCAAAAAGTAATTAAATACATCTCTCAAATACAAAGGGATAACTTGTGTATTAATGCAGGAATGTATGAATTGCCAGGGCAAGTACAGAAGAGGGAACATTCACACATTCCCTGGGGTAGGAGTAGAGTGGTGTCTTCAAGTCTGACGTACTCTTCATCCAGATTTCCTAAGATTGTACTTGTTCTTGCCACAGCTCAGATTATCACTGCAAGGGGCATAGGGAACCAGCTAAGAGAGACTGCAACTTCAAAGCTGGAGAAGAAGAAGATCTTGTTCAATACCACATTGTATGTATAAGACATTTAAGACACAGAAATGTTAAATGACATCCTCAAGGCCACACAGCTGAATGCATACGGTCCTAGAATTAGAATTCAGATTTCAGACCCTTTGTCTCCAATTTTTATGTTATCTCATGAGATGTATCAAGTACACTCCGTTTTTATTCATTATCTTCTTATTTTGAGTTTATTCTTTAATTTGGCTTATCCTAACTCTTTCATTCATTTATTTTACAAATATATATTCAATAATTCCTATATGTTAGGCACTTCCCTAGGTGTGCTAGTTACTGGCTATTGACTCGCAGCTCCAAATATACCCTTCTACACTCTGTTTTGTGCCATGAGGTCCTCCCATGTTAAATTATCTCTGTTATAAAACAGAAACTGGTATGGTTTCTGTTTTCTTAAGTGTCAGACCCTAGTGCATCTGCTCTGTGTCCATCACTTCTCTGGGTGCTAAAAATACAGAAGTAAGCAAAGCAGACTCATTTCCTACCATCACAGAGCTTATGGTCTAGTCTGAGAGACAGACCCTAGTCAATTGGTTACAAAATGGTAGTGTAATTACAGACAGTAATAGTGACACCGAGGAAAGATGCATCTGGTAGCAAAAGCTCAGAGCTTTTTTTGGCGTTGTGTGGTCAGAGAGGGCTTCCCAGAGGGGGTGCCACCCCAGAAGAGACCCAACCCTGGAGGTGTGCAGGTCAATACTCTGTGGAAGAAAGAAGGGAAGGCCCATGACACATTGGAGGAGCTAATACACAGCCAGTCAGAGAGTCAGAGAATAGTTTGATTTCCCTTTATTTATTTTAAGATGAAGAAATTTGGACTTAAGCTTTACAACTAGAAGCTGTAGTAAACTTTTTAATTTTATGACACACTCTTCCGTCTCTGGGCTGCCTGAGTTTGGTGTGTAGAAACTACATACCAGAAATGCACATTTTCATTTATTTATTTTTTTTCAGGATCTTACCCTGATATGAAGTCCCTTCAGGGATCGTTAATTATGCAGGTATAGATTCTGTAATCTAGTCCGAAAGGAGCTTTGATATGAGAATATATGTGTTGATTTCATTAAGATTTAGCATATATTTTGAAAAATTCCAACTATCATTAAAATATATGCAAAATTAACTTTTTAGAGATTATTTTGGGGGAAGTAATAGTCACTTCATATGAATAATTAAAGTATCTTTTTTCACTGAAAAAATATATGAGGCAATTTGAAAGGCAACATTTAATTGAGTTTAGAGGAAGACTGGAATTTTGTAGGAGGGAAAAGGGACATACTCTTTTCTGTTTGCTTCCTATTCCTATCGGAAAGGAAATATTTTCTTTCCTTTGCATTCATTTCCCTATTTTAACCTCATTTCAGACCTTTATCACCTCCCAGTTGCCCTATTGTATCAACATGATAAGTGGTTTTCTGCCTTTAGTCTGTATGTACACACATGCCCCCCACACATACTCCTTCCACTCTGTGCCCCATCATCAGCTTAATCTTAACTGAACCCTAGTTCTATATGATACTCCCTTTTGGCTACAAAGTCAAGTCCTTCTACCATATAATGAGAGGTTTTTATTTTCTTCTTTCTAAGCTTGTTTCTAACGGTATCTTCAACCTGTGCATTCTAATAGGCTACATATTAGACTTACCTTAATAAAATTCTGTTGCTCAAACCTCACTGCAAGCCAATTACATCAGAATCTCTGGGTGGGAAACCCTAGCATCTGTATTTTTAAAAGCTCTCAGAAGGTTCTAACATGCAGCCAGAATTGGAAACTACCAAGTCTGATGTGACAGCTAAACTGGACTCAGCGTTGTTATTTCCCACATCCCATAGATACTGTTCTTATTTTATTATTCCAACCCACTAACATCAGCGTGGGTTTTGGTGGAAATTATTATACCTGAAGAAATTTCCTCTCTAAATGTTAAGTTTCAGGACTCTCCTGTGGTCCAGTGGTTAAGACTTCACCTTCCAATGCAGGGGGGTGCAAGTTTGATCCCTGGTCAGTGAGCTAAGATCTCACATGCCTCAAGGCCAGAAAACCAAAACATAAAGCAGAAGCAATATTGTAACAAATTCAATAAAGGCTTTAAAAACGGTCCACGTGGGGCTTCCCTGGTGGCGCAGTGGTTGAGAGTCCGCCTGCCAATGCAGGGGACACGGGTTCATGCCCCGGTCCGGGAAGATCCCACATGCCGCAGAGCGGCTGGGCCCGTGAGCCATGGCCGCTGAGCCTGCGCGTCCGGAGCCTGTGCTCCGTAACGGGAGAGGCCACAATAGTGAGAGGCCCACATACAGAAAAAAAACCAAAAAATGGTCCACATTAAAAAGTCTTAAAAAAAATTAATTTTAACTTTCATTACAATTTCAAAAGCTAAGACCATCAAAGAAAGGTTTCCTCTTAATTAAAATAGTATAGGTACTTCTAAATATTTTTAGTAAGTCATTCTACTTTGAGTATTATTCAAAGTTGGTCTTGCCTCTAGAGTATGGTTAGATGCTTATGTTGTACTCATTATGGTAACCTGCCTGTTGGATGGTGTCATTGCACGGGGAACAGAAGTGATGTGAGTCCCTGAAAACTATGCTTATAAATCTGGCTTTTCTCATGTCTAAACCTGGAACAGCAATAGAGCAAACCAATAAAAATGAGAATGCAAGAATGCCTTCAGTATCAGAAACGTTAAAGGGCACACAGTACAGCACTGGGCACAGTGTCTGGCATAAAATTGGTGATCAATTCATGTTTGTAGAGAGTATGAACAAGTAGACAAAGGACCCACATTGCTTGTATGTTATGTCCCGTATAGACTCATCGTCCTTATAAATTAGCTTTATGACTTTGAGCAAGGCCTTTAACCTTCAACTTTTAATTTGCTCATCCATAAAATTGGTGTGAGGAAGGAGGATGCCTTCTAGCTCTAAGTGTTTCAGTTTAGAGAGGTTCTTGCTTAACTCTTTCTGTTCACATCAACAAATATTTTATAGGAAAGAAACACACATATATTGCTTAACAAATTTGAGAATAACCTGCACTCTCTAAGTTTAGTTAGTTTACAATGTTTCATATCATTTGTCTTCCTTCCTCTCTGCATTATTTCCCCATGGAGATTGTGCTCCATAATGAAACAGAACCACAAAAGCCAGCTGCTTCAAGCTCTGCTCTTGGGGGAACCCAGTCTAAGGCACATTACCACATGATTCATTTATCTGCAGATTTAGCAACAAAACAGAACCACTTTTTGTCAGTCTTGTCTATTATATATTATATGTGTTCAGCAGAGTTCTTTTTTAATTAAATATAATTATCAGCTTTACTCAAAAATCCAGTTCTACAAGATGTATTGTGTACTGTATATCCAAGACTTTATATTAAAAGCTGGGAATACAAAACAGATAAGGACACAATTAAATATACTCCTTAGCATTAAGAATCATGTTTTAAATTGTTCTGAAGACTCTAGTGGCAGGACAGGAATAAAGACACAGACATAGAGAATGGACTTGAGGACAAAAACTACATGAGCCATGGACCTTCCTTTCATACAAGAGCAAAAGCCATCTACTGCTGGGGATGTAACACTTCTCTGACACAAAAAGAAAGTCATCTGATTTGGGAGAAATAACTAATCTGAATCATCCAATATCTATGATATGAAAATTTGACCAAAGATAAAAATGTTTCCCACAAAGATCATCCCAGGCCCAGGAGAGTTTACTTATCAACGTTTATCAAACATTTAAGGAAGAAACAACACCAATTCTACAAATCCTTTTTAGCAAATTGAAGAGGAAGCAACACTCTCTAAACTCATTTAATGAGGCCAATTTTACACAAATATCAAAACCAAACAAAGACACTGCATGAAAAGAACACTAAAGATTAATAATTCAAATGGACATAGATATAAAAATGGATATAGACATATCAAATGGAATCTAGTGATTATCAAAATATAATACAGCATGATTAACTGGACTTTAACCCAGGAATACAGATTTGAAATCAAATGATGTAGTAATTTACCACATCAACAGACTAAAAAAGGAAAACTGTATGACTATCTCAATAAATGTAGAAAAAGATTTTGACACAATGCAATATCCATTTATGATTTTTTAAAAATCTTAACAGACTAGGAAAAGAAGAGATCTTCTTTAAATTATTAAAAGACATCTAAAAAATGTATTCACTAACCTCATACCTAAATGTGAAAGACTGAATTTTTCCCCCAACACTGAAAACAAAACACAGATATTCTGACTTGTATCCAAATTATATAAAGAGCTCTTATCACTCAGTAATACCACCTGATAAAAATATAGTCAAAAGATTTGAACACACACTTTAACAAAAGTATATGTAAGTTAAAACTGTAATGCGATGCCACTTCATTCAAATAGGTAAAATTTAAAATATTTAAAACAACAAGTAGAGCAAAGATTTAGAACAATTGGAACTCTCATACATTGATGGTAAGAACTCAAAATGGTACAACTACTTGGGAAAACTCCTTGGGAAGTTTTCAGAAAGTTAAATAAACACTTATATGATGCAGCAATTCCACTCCTAGGTACTTATTTTAAATAACTGAAGACATATGTTCACAGTAAAAGCTTGTACATATTATTCATAGCAACTTTATTCATAATAATCAAAAATTTGAAATAATCTATATTCAGCTGGGAAATGGATACAAAAATCATTATCCTTATTTATATGTATATTTGTTGATAGACTATTGATTCTTTATACCCAAAATAATAAAGTAAAATAAAATGCATGACAAGGGTGAACAGAGTGGGAGTAGATGGAATTATATTGTTGTAAGGTTTCATATTTTTCTGACTTTGTATAACATTTGAGTAGACTGTGTTAATTTAAAGATGTATATTGTAATCTCTAGAGGAACCAGTAAAAAATATTACTAATAAGTATATAAAAAAATCAGTAAAAGGATAAAACAGAAGAGTAAAAAATATTTGATTCCGGCAAAAGAAGACAAGAAAGGCAGAAAATGGGAGCTGATGTTACAAATAGAAAACAAATGTTAAAATGCTACACTTAAATCCAACTATATCAATAATCACAGTAAATGATTGTAAATGAGCTAAACACTTCAGTCACAAGGTAAAGATTATTGAACAGAATTAAAAAGCTGAGCACAACTGAATGCTGATTAAAAGATTTGTAGTTTTTCATATTCTTGTTTAAATAGAAAGAAACTGACAGGTTGAGAGTAAAAGGGTGAAAAAAAGACATGAAAATATTTAAGCACAAGAAAACCAGACAAAGATGTCACAAAGAAAGAAAACTGCAGGCCAATATCACTGATGGACATAGATGCAAAAATCCTCAACAAAATACTAGCAAACAGACTCCAACAGCACATTAAAAGGATCATACACCATGATCAAGTGGGGTTTATTCCAGGAATGCAAGGATTCTTCAATGTACGCAAATCAATCAACGTGATACACCATATTAACAAATTGAAGGAGAAAAACCATTTGATCATCTCAATAGATGAAGAAAAGCTTTCAACAAAATTCAACACCCATTTATGATAAAAACCCTGCAGAAAGTAGGCATAGAGGGAACTTTCCTCAACATAATAAAGGTCATAAATGACAAACCTACAGCCAACATCATCCTCAATGGTGAAAAACTGAAACCATTTCCACTAAGATCAGGAACAAGACAAGGTTGCCCACTCTCACCACTATTATTCAACATAGTTTTGGAAGTTTTAGCCACAGCAATCAGAGAAGAAAAAGAAATAAAAGGAATCCAAATCTGAAAAGAAGAAATAAATCTGTCACTGTTTGCAGATGACATGATTCTCTACATAGAGAATCCTAAAGATGCTACCAGAAAACTACTAGAGCTAATCAATGAATTTGGTAAAGTAGCAGGATACAAAATTAATGCACAGAAATCTCTGGCATTCCTATACACTAGTGATGAAAAATCTGAAAGTGAAATTAAGAAAACACTCCCATTTACCATTGCAACAAAAAGAATAAAATATCTAGGAATAAACCTACCTAAGGAGACAAAAGACCTGTATGCAGAAAATTATAAGACACTGATGAAAGAAATTAAAGATGATACAAATAGATGGAGAGATATACCATGTTCTTGGATTGGAAGAATCAACATTGTGAAAATGACTCTACTACCCAAAGCACTCTACAGATTCAATGCAATCCCTATCAAACTACCACTGGCATTTTTCACAGAACTAGAACAAAAAATTTCACAATTCGTATGGAAACACAAAAGACCCTGAATAGCCAAAGCAATCTTGAGAACGAAAAATGGAGCTGGAGGAATCAGGCTCCCTGACTTCAGACTATACTACAAAGCTACTGTAATCAAGACAGTATGGTACTGGCACAAAAACAGAAATATAGATCAATGGAACAGGATAGAAAGCCCAGAGATAAACCTACACACATATGGTCCCCTTATCTTTGATAAAGGAGGCAAGAATATACAGTGGAGAAAAGACAGCCTCTTTAATAAGTGGTGCTGGGAAAACTGGACATGTACATGTAAAAGTATGAAATTAGAACACTCCCTAACACCATACAAAAAATAAACTCAAAATGGATTAAAGACCTAAATGTAAGGCCAGACACTATCAAACTCTTAGAGGAAAACATAAGCAGAACACTCTATGACATAAATCACAGCAAGATCCTTTTTGACCCACCTCCTAGAGAAATGGAAATAAAAACAAAAATAAAAAATGGGACCTAATGAAACTTCAAAGCTTTTGCATAGCAAAGGAAACCATAAACAAGACCAAAAGACAACCCTCAGAATGGGAGAAAATATTTGCAAATGAAGCAACTGACAAAGGATTAATCTCAAAGATTTACAAGCAGCTCAATAACAAAAAAACTAACAACCCAATCCAAAAATGGGCAGAAGACCTAAATAGGTCTTCTGATATTGAATGCTCAATATCATTAATCATTAGAGAAATCAAAACTACAATGAGATATCATCTCACACCTGTCAGAATGGCCATCATCAAAAAATCTATAAACAATAAATGCTGGAGAGGATGTGGAGAAAAGGGAACCCTCTTGCACTGTTGGTGGGAATGTAAATTGATACAGCCACTATGGAGAACAGTATGGAGGTTCCTTAAAAAACTAAAAATAGAACTACCATACGACCCAGCAATCCCACTACTGGGCATATATCCTGAGAAAACCATAATTCAAAAAGAGTCATGTACCACAATGTTCATTGCAGCTCTATTTACAATAACTGGGACATGGAAGCGACCTAAGTGTCCATCATCAGATGAATGGATAAAGACGATGTGGCACATATATACAATGGAATATTACTCAGCCATAAAAAGAAACAAAATTGAGTTATTTGTCGTGAGGTAGATGGACTTAGAGTCTGTCATACAGAGTGAAGTAAGTCAGAAAGAGAAAAACAAATACTGTATGCTAACACATATATATGGAATCTAAAAAAAAAAAAAGGTCATGAAGAACCTAGGGGTAACATGGGAATAAAGACACAGACCTACTAGAGAATGGACTTGAGGATATGAGGAGGGGGAAGGGTAAGCTGTGACAAAGTGAGGGAGTGGCATGGACATATATACACTACCAAACGTAAAATAGATAGCTAGTGGGAAGCAGCCACATAGCACAGGGAGATCAGCTTGGTGCTTTGTGACCACCTAGAGGGATGGGATAGGGAGGGTGAGAGGGAGAGAGCTGCAAGAGAGAAGAGATATGGAAACATGTGTATATGTATAACTGATTCACTTTGTTATAAAGCACAAACTAACACACCATTGTAAAGCAATTATACTCCAATAAAGATGTTAAAAAAAAAGAAAGAAAGAAAGAAAGAAAGTAAGGCTGTATTAATGTCAAACAAAGTAGACTTCGAGCAGAGTTTTATAGAGTTAAAGAAGGGGGATTTGTAGTGATAAAAGAGTCAGTTTCTCAAAAAGACATAAAAATCCTAAACACTTATGTATATAATACCTGAGCATTGGAATACATGAAATAAAATTGAGAAAATTAAAGGAAAAATCATAAATTCACAATTATAGCTAGATATTTTAATAGCTCTTTCTCAGTAACTGACAAGGAAAGTAAAGAAAAAAGTCAGGAAGGCTATAAAAGATATAAACAATTATCAACTAACTTGGCCCAAATGACATTTTAGAACACTCTCCCAACAACTGCAGGATACTCATTCTTTTAAAATTTACATGGAACTCTCACCAGAATAGATGGTATGTGGGCTGTAAAACAAGTCTCATTAATTAAAAAAAGGATCAAAATCATACAGAATATGTTCTTGAAATATTTGAAAATTAAACAACAAACTTCTAAAAAACTCATGAGTGAAAGAAGAAATCACAAGGAAAATTGAAAATATTTTGAACGGAATGATAATAAAAAATACAACATATCAAAACTTGTGAGATACAGCTAAAGTGTTGCTTGAGGAGAAATTTGTAGCTTTAAATGCCTATTTTTCAAAAGAAAAAAAGTGTAAAATTAATTATCTAATCTTCCACTTTAAGAATCTAGGGAAAGAAGAACAAACTATATTTGTTAACTTACACAAAGTAAGCTACAGTAAGTAAATAATAAAAAAGAAGAACACAGTAAAAATTTAAAATGGGCAAATAATAGATAAAATTAGGAATGTCACAAGTTGTGTTTTTAAATGATTTGTAATATTTATAAACCCATAGAAAAAGAGAGAAAACACAAATTACCAATGTGAGGAATGAAAGAGGGAATATTATAACAAATTCTATAGACATGAAAATGATAATAAAGAGATATTATGAATAACTATGTCAATAAAATCAATGACTGAGAGTGAAATGAACAAATTCCTGAAAAACATAACTTACCAAAGCTGGCACAACAAAAAATAGAAAATCTGAACAGCACTAGATCAATTAAAGAAACTGAATTCATAATTAAAATCTTTCACTGAGAAAACTATAAGCCCAGATTGTTTCAATGATAAATTCTATCATACATTTAAGTAAAAAATAATACCATTCCAAAATAAATTATTACAAAAATTACAGGAGGAAGGAATGTTTTCACTCATTTAATATGGCCAGCAAAAACCTGATCCCAAAATACTACAAAGATATTACAAGAAAATTAAATTACAGATCAATTTTTCTAATGAACATAGATGCAAAAATCCCTAACAAGTATTAGCAAGTAAAATCCAGCAATATAGGCAAAGAATGACATATTCATGACAGTGCAGTTTATCCCAGGAATTTAAGGTTGGCTTAACATAGGAAAATCAATCAAAGTAATTCACAGTAGTCACAGAATAAAAGAGAAACAAATAGTGTATGGTGTTACTTAAAAATAAGATATAAATAGAAGAAAACATTAGAGGGTCTTATGTCAAACATTATCAGTAATAATCATTGGATCATTGGATGGTACGACTGTGAGAAATGTTTTTACCGCGGTTTCCTGAATTTTTCCAAGGTTACTGCAAGGAATATGTGTTGTATTTCAAAATTATAAAAGGGTATGTGTGTGTGTATGATGACCAAGGTATCTGAATATGCATTCAAAGAAGCCACAGCTAATGGAGACGGACACGTAGTCTGGTGATTTCAAATGGATGACAGACCTTGAAATTTTCTGATGAGAGAAATGTTGTGTTAATCTGAGTTTAGCTATTGATAGCTTTTAATCTTTGTCTTCTAGCAAAGTCATGTTATTTAGGTGCAAATTGAATTCCTTTTCAAAATTTACTCTGTTTTTCTAGTAGAAAATTACTGAGGAATGTAAAGGACTTCCCAATTTGTGATAGTAAACTTTCTACTCCTCTCATCAGAAGAATTTTACATGTGTACCTGGCATCACCTTGGTAGCATCAAATAATAGCAACCATTACGATTTGGTTCTGGTTTATTCTGACATTACAGCACATTGATTAAGTGAGCAAATCTATACCTGGAATAAAAACCGATGATATGCTTGATATCAGTCTTTTTGTTTCTATTGAAAATTAGACACAGTATAAAACAACAGTGACGTCAATTAATAGCATAACGAATAGTTAATTCACCGGAACTTTTATTCTTGCCAGGCCAAGATCTTAAATCAGAAGACGAGTGTCAGATTTGGATCCTGTAGTGTTTCAGGAAAAAACAAATTTTAAAAACCAAAGGCATTACGTTGAGAGGCATTTTCTCTAGCCCTTTGATATGTAACTCTGACTGAAACTCAGCAGGCCAGACATTAATCTCAACTTTCATGTAATAGACCACTGATGCTCCCGGAAAATAAAGTTATAAGACTCTCATGTTCCCCTGAACAGATTGAGAAATGTGCCAGGAGGAATTATACCTTAAAATCTTCTATTCTGTTTTCCATCATAGGGTCAAGAGGAGAGAATATTGTGTATTTGGCTATAAAATCATAATGAAAATTAATTTAGCACATTTTTCTTTTAGAAATTGTATGCAAATTGGACTAGAAAATGTTTCATTTTCCTACATCATATTGTTTGGTACTCAGGTTGTGAGTGTGAGTGTGTGTGTGTGTGTGTGTGTGTGTGTGTGTGTGTTTGTATATGTCTTTGCATGTGCTGTCATAACCTATCTGGCCAAGCATGGACTGTCTCCAAAGATTAAGTGCACCTATTTTGAACTGGAGGCTGAACGCCATAATTTTTAGCTAACCCGTTTCCTTCTTAGTGAAAACAGAAATAAAAATATATTGTGCACACTTCATCGCTAGAGCCTTTGACCTCAGCTGCCTGTCTAGCTGAGACTGTGATGAATGCTTTGTGTCCCTTCATTTTTAATTGCTCATAAATTGTTATCCCACGAAACACAAAACTAGCCTTGTCCTCATTTTAGTTGGGGTTGGAGGTCAGCCTAACAGTAACACAATTAAGGAGTGTCTTTGTGTGGGAGTGTGGGAGTGAGGAGGGCTCTAGGCTTGCAGAAGAGGGGTAAAGAAATGGACTAGTCCTTTCTAAGGAAAACACAAAGAAAATTCCAACTTTTGAGCAAAAAATATCACAAATACAGTAAATCATGCTTGTTTGACAATTGTGTCCAAAGTGCTTTGAAGGGCATTTCTGGACGGCGACAAAGAAAGTGAATTATATTTCATTCCTGTGTTCAAGCAAAAATGTGTTTTTGTGATTCATGATGTTGAGTATAAATTAATTCTGTGGAAAAAAAATATGTCTGGTTTCAGAAGTGCCATCAAAACCCAGGGTGTTTTCAAAAGAGACTGTGTATATGGGAATCTAAGGCAGAAGCTCGCCTTCAGCTTTGTGTCACTCTGTCATCCCCGGGTAGCAGCAGCTCATGGCAAGGTCTCCAGCTCACATCTGACTCTGATGCACCGTGGATCTTTTCTGTGGGTTTTGCAGAGTCAGTCATTGTTTTCAATTATGCTTCTTCTATTGCTCAGCAACTAAGGTGTGAACTTAAACAGTCATGTTTCAAATATCAATGAAACTAAAGCTTTGAATTTCTTTTCTCATTTGTGAAGACTGTCAAAAACAGAGATGATTATGCGTTTTCTTTATTCCGTCTAAAATAGTGTTTAAAGCCCAGCTAGTGGCCTATTGACTGATTTTATTATTTTGATTAAACCAAACCAGAAGCAGCATGGTCTAAATGCAAACAGAATTGGGCTTATTGTGAGACCCCACTCCTTTCCTTTTCTTCCAGTCATTCTTCTGACTTCCTTTAATTTCAAGCAAGTGGTTTGACTTCCCTGGATTAGACTGTTTTCAAAATGAAAATATACCTTCAATAATTACCTTATAAAAATATTGTGTAGACAAGGGAAGATTATGTATGTGTTATAGCCTTCTTTCTCAGAATAAACATGTAAAATACATTTTGGCTGTTGCTATGATTCTTAGTCTCATTTTGATCACTATTTTCTTGTTTTAATCATATTTCATAGTACCTTTTGAATATTTTGTCAAGCTTGCTTGAATTCTGAATAGACAAATGGAATTCCCAGTATTAACTACTCTATTTATTGTCTCTTGAATTTATTTGTAGCAAGTTAACTTTTTTTTTTTCCCAGTAGGATTTACACTTCTATCTGGCTTAACTTCAGCAAAATAGAGAATAGTTTAGCTGTAATATCACTCACTAATGCACAAATTTAACCATGATTAAACCCTTCTACACATATGTTTGAAGAACTTACTATATGTCAGGCACTGTTTTAGGTATGGAGGATAAAATCATGAACAAAATAGAAAAAAAACCCTTCTGTCTTTAATGGAGGTGATACTCTATTTACTTGATAAATTCGGTCAAATTATAATTCCTAAACATATAAGCAATAGGATAACATAATACAGGAAGGGACAATAAGGGGTCCATTAATAAGATCACTGGATTACAAGTTAGGAACGTGGAACTAGTGACCAATTCAACTATTCCCTAGCTTTGGGATCTTATCCAAATCACTGGATTCCATTTTGTTACTCTTAAAATGAGTTGATCTTTTCCAATGCTAAAATTATTAGATTGTCTATATAATGGAGAAACAATCCCCTGTTCCTACTCCTCAATGAGACGAGAATGGGGGGAGGGGGAGAGAGCGCGTGCAATTATTTTGAGGGGGAGAGAGAGAGAATTATTTAGTATATCAAGATCAAGAATATCCCTCCCTCTTGGCTGGAAGCTTTTACCAGAAAATTTCAGACTTTTTAAAGCATGACAACAATGAAAAATTATCACTTTTTTAGAGAAATTTTCTTTTTCTTTGTTTTGCACTTGAAAAGTAAGCTCACTGCAGTAGCATATGATTCTGGTGCTTGGTTTTCTGGATGTAGACAGTAGTGGCACTTTGTCATAAGAAGGAGGGCAGAACTGACTAGTTCATAAGGTTCCCAGTGGTCCGAATAGCAGAAAAATCTGTTAGAGTTATGATGAACAAGTTGTTGGCTGAATTCAGCAACGAGTTTTAGACACGAGTCTAAAAACCAATCATCTGTGCCCTCACCAGTAACTGCTACTTGACTGCAATAAGAATCACTACAGCTTTACATGTTACCAAAAATGATAATAATGATGTCTCCCAGCCTTAATAGGGAGGAAAGTTTTATTTTTAGGGCATTTCATAAAATCCTCCAAACTGAAAAAAATCTAAATGAAAGTATTAAATATTACATATAAGAATTAGAGGTATATCAAAGTTTTGCCTAATACATGATGCAGAGAATGGAAGTTGTAATTTGTATTAAACTTTGCAGATACGTTAGACATTAGAGAGTATTTTAGTTTAGTCTCAAACGAATAGCTTAGGTAATATTTAAAATAAGATTAAAATATTTTTCTAGTTGTCACTGGAATTTAACTTTTTCTCCCTTTTCCTATTTGAGAAGTTCTGTTCCCAGAACAGCAACTGGCCCATAGTAGGTGCTCAATAAACATTTATTGGCTGAATTAATATGTTTATTACTTCCTGAAGCATGAATAAAACCACTAAGCTTCTGTAGATCAGTTCCCAAATCCAATGGGTTTGTTATATGGTTTTTGTCAATGTGTATTTTTTGTCATTTACCAGAATTTATTTATATAACTATTTAACCCTGAAAATAGTTTTCAAAAATTAGTTGGCTCACAGATTTTATTATTGTTATTTTAAATGAAAAAATGAAATTTTACATTTGGGCAAAACAGTGTATCATTAGAAGACTTCACAGTTATGTAACTACTCACAACAGAATCCTTAAGATTTTAAGCATAAAAACTGGGTATTCATACATGGCAAACTAAAATAAGCTGTTTAAAAACATGACATTTTTGAAGTTATCACTCAAGAATTTCTTGCAAACGCATATGGAAATTCAAATGTGAGTGCCTAATAATAATGCTAGCCAGACTGCAAAGGATAATTGAAAATTAAGGAATTTTTAATTTGTCACTTCTGAGCATCTTCCTTATACTGGCTGTTTCATCGAAAAAGTATTGGTAGTTGATGGCATTCCCATGGTTAGAATCCCATGGTGATTCAATATCTCACTTGCTTTTTTTTTTTTTAAATCTTTATTGGAGTATAATTGCTTTACAATGGTGTGTTAGTTTCTGCTTTAAAACAAAGTGAATCAACTATACATATATGTATATCCCCGTATCCCCTCCCTCTTGCGTCTCCCTCCCGCCCTCCCTATCCCACCCCTCTAGGAGGTCACAAAGCACCGAGCTGATCTCCCTGTGCTATGCGGCTGCTTCCCACTACCTGCATCTGTCTTTGGGTTGGCCAACAAAAGAAAAACACTCTAATGCTATAATATTAAATATTATATCACATATGTTGACAGTAATGTCATCGTGTCATTAGTTTCTTACCCAGATGAAGACGATCATAGTAATTTAGTTCCTAACAGAACACTGAGAAAAATACTGTTTTGTATCAGTTGGTGAACATCTTACTTGCTAAAACCGTTATTTATCATAAAAACACTAATAATTGTGTGTCTTACTTATACTGCTCTGGCTTTGCTGATGGCTGTACAGTTTTTGCCCATCCGGCTGGCTCAGAGTGACCTCTTCTGTCTTCAGCGTTTGTCTGCTTAGAACTTTCTGATGGATGGGAGCCTCCCAGTGTGTATCCCTTGTCTCCTCACCCAGGGCTAAAGGTGCGTATAAAACCATAATGTGGGTTTTGTTAACGGAATAACCAGACCAATTGCTAAATTTCACACTGCAGCAATTTTTAAACAGTTATTTCTAACTAATAACTGCAATCTTAGGATGCAGTAACTCTAAAAGTTTTCACAAAACTGTCTTAGTGGCGAAGGAAACAAAATGTGTCATCTTGGGATCTGGGAACCAGTCAAAGCCGCATACAATCAAAACAATACTTTGAAATACTTGAAATACTCCATTTTATCTGAAACATATGTGAATGTCTGAATTCTCCACCCATAATATATATACTTGTTTTAATATGAAATACTTTCTCCCAAGACTATCAACAAAATTGATGCTCCTGGGAGAAGGTCAATCTTTTTCCATTAGCGTTTTCTGTTTCCAACCACCTAACCAGGAAGTCATCAGAGAGAAATCTAAGCCCACTCAGGAAAACTCAGGTGGACAAAACAGGAAAAGTTGTCTTTGCCTGAGCTTTAGGCTTCACCAGTATCTTTTCCATGAAAAGGAAGAATTCAGACAATCTCTCTGGAACCCCACTATTTTCTCTATATCTAGTTTGTGGCTAGTCTCAGTCTCTTCCCATGCACAAATCTGTAAAATGTCTATAAAAAATAACAAGTGCCCTAGGGCTGTTCACCCTATGTTGCAGAAATTCAGAGCTTCAGATTTTTTGATCCTCTTCATTTCTCAGCCCCTATGCAATGGATGTCACTAATGTCACCTTTCAGTAAGGCAGCCATGGCCAGCAGAAGGCCTGGAAATGCCAATTGTAATTAACTTTCTTTTCAACTATGTTTGACAGTTTCATGCTGAGAAGGGCTTCTTACCTTTTGAACTTTCAGATTGCTTGGCTGAGCAAAATGTGTATCATTTTCTTTTAAAATTACCTCACAAAGAGCTATGTACTATGATATTCTTGCACACGTCAGCCATTTATAAGAGATTTAGATTTTTAAGCAGATTATCCTTGTTCCAAATGAGAGACCTTGCTTTTGTCTGAAGCATGGGCCATGTTCAGGTGCATGGCAGAGCCCCAGGACAAGGACACTCATATATTCATAAATGTCAGAGACGACATTTTCGCATGGGTCTATCATCCCAGCTGCTCTAGAAGGTAATATTCCTGAGACCTGTGAAAGCCAGAACCAGGCTCTTTGGAAGTAGCTAAAGATAAGGAAAAAAATGCTCCTTGGGTCCAGTTTCCTACAATACAGTTATTCATCATTTTAAAAATGACATCAAAAATCAATAAAAATGGAAGAACTCTAAAAATGCATCTTTTCCTAATTGAGAGGCTTAACCTGACTTTTGTAGTAAGAATAATATAACTTACTGTGACCTACTTTAAAAATGTAAAAAGTCACTTTATGGCTGCTTGTTTCAGACTTTTATTTGGTCTTCCTACTTTTTTTTTTCATAGCAGGGGTACTCGTGTAAAGAAAGAAAAAAAAGTATAGATCCTTACCAGCATTTTGATCAAGGAGAAAGTTTTCATACTTCAATAGTGCACGTAATGGAATTGGTCAGATTTGAAGCATGGGAGCACATTTTATCTTGGATCTTTAATTTTTAACAGTTCAGTTGACAGAAATTTAACTAAAATGTTGGTTATGTGACCAGTAAGCAGACTCCCCCAAATAACACTTGCCTTAATTTTACTGTAGGTTGTCAGAAAGGGTGTAAAATAAGTTGATTTTTATTAGTCTTTTGGTTAATTAGAAGTAATGCAAAAACCAGTCCTATAAGATTGTTTTCACCCCCCAAGGATACAAATATGTCAGTTACTCATAATTTTCACATAGATTGAAAGCCCTGAGAATTACTGGGTAAGAATATACACAAAAGAGAAAATTTTCAATTAAGTTCCTTAGCTATCAAGGCAATAACAGAGGTAGGTCATCAAGGTTCACACTGTTCTAGAAGATGGCAGTAGGACTTTTTTTCTGAAAAATAAAAATAGGAATAAAAACTATATTCTCTATTCCCTCAAAGTAAAACAAAACAACAACAACAACTCTAAACTATAGTGTTAACAATTTTAATGTAATTTTGAAATTATAAAAGCCTTTTGGTTCAAACTCCAGGTAAAAATGTAGTTCAGCTTCCTGTAAATACAGGAATATTTGGTATTCTATTAAGTTCACTCTTTTTAAAATTTTTGTATGTTTCAGGTATACAGCATTATAACTATACATCTGTATACACTACAAAGTGATCACTAGCACAAGTCTAGTTGCCATCCCTCACGCCTACAGTTGACCCTCTTCAGCCTTTTGCCCACCTCCCTATCCCCTTCCCCTCTTGTAACCACTAATATGTTCTCTGTGTCTGTGAGTCTGTTTTTGTTTTATTTTGTTTGTTCATTTGTTTTGTTTTTATAGATTTATACTCATACCATATGAGTAAAATCATGTGGTATTTGTCTTTCTCTGTCTGACTTATTTCACTTGGCATAATACCTTCAAAGTCCATCCATGTTGTTGAAAATAACAGGATTTCATTAGTTTTTATGGTTGAGTAGAATTCCATTGCATATATACACCACATCTTCTTTATCCATTCATCCAATGATGGACATTTAAGTTTTCCCATATGTTGGCTATGGTAAATAATACTGCAATGAACATTCCTTTTGAATTAGTGTTTTTTTGTTCTTTGGAGAAATACCCAGAAGTGGAATAGCTGAGTCATTCTATTCTTAATTTTTTGAGGAACCGCCATACTGTTTTCCATAGTGGCTGTACCAACTTACAGTCCCACCAACAGCGTACAATTGTTCCCTTTCCTCCGCATCCTCTCCAACATTTGTTATTTCTTACTTTTTGATAATAGCCATTCCGACAGGTGTGAGGTGATATCTCATTGTGATTTTGATTTGTCTTTCTGTAATAATCAGTGATGTTGAACATCTTTTTATGTGCCTGTTGGCCACCTGTATGTCTTCTTTGGAAAAATGTTTATTCACATCCTCTGCACATTTTTTATTTGAGTTGTCTGTTTTTTTGTTGTTAGGTTGCATGAGTTTTAAAAAATATTTTGCATATTCACTCTGATCAAATATATGATTTGCAAATATCTTCTCCTATTCAGAGTTTGCCTTTTTGTTTTGATGATGGTTTCCTTTGCTGTGCAGAAGCTTTTTGGTTTGATGCAGTCCCATTTGTTTATTTTGGCTTTTGTTTCCCTTGCCCTTGGAGTCAGAGTCACAAAAACATCACTAAGATTAATGTCAGTGAAGTTACCATCTATGTTTTCTTCTAGGAATTTTATGATTTCAGATTTCACATTTAAATCTTAATGCATTTTGAGTTAATTTTTATGTATGGTGTAAGATGGTGGTCAAGTTTCTTTCTTTTGCATGTAGCTGTCCAGTTTTCCCAACACTGTTTAGAGACTGTCTTTTCTCTACTGTATGTTTTTTGCTCCTTCATCATAAATTAATTGTCTATATATGTGTAGTTTTATTGCTGGGTTTTCTATTCTGTTCCACTGACCAGGGTGTCTGTTTTTTGTGCCAGTACAATATCATTTTGATTACTATAGCTTTGAAGTATAGTTTAAGATCAGGGCATGTGTGACACCTCCAGCTTTGTTCTTTCTCAAGATTGTGTTGGTTATTCAGGATCATTTGTTGTTCCACACAAATTTTAGAATTGTTTGTTCTAGTTCTGTGAAATATGCCATTGGAATTCTGACAGGGACTGCATTCAATCTGTAAGTTGCTTTGGGTAGTATGGATATTTTAACAATATTAATTCTTCCAGTCCACGAACATGGACTATCTTTCCATTTATTTGTGTCTTTTCAATTTCTTCCATCAGAGTCTTGATTCGTGGATGTTCAACCATCCTTGTATCCCACTTGATCATAATGTACGAGATTTTTAATGTTGTGTATTCAATTTGCTAATATTTTTGAGACTTTTGCATTTATGTTCATACAGGATATTGATCTGTAATTTTCTTTTTCTGTGCCAACCCCCTAGAAACTGATTGAATATGAGATTGGTTGAACATATGATGGGATAAAAAACAAATAGTCAAAAATTATATTACAGGCAGAATAAATGAACTGGATTAGGAAGAAATGTACACATCTAAAGTAACCATGCCTATGAACTTTCGTGTGTGCATACCTTATTATTTTTGAGAATAAGATTTATAGAATTGCCATATATATACAGATTTTAACAACTTTTAGCTCGACTTAAATACATAGTTGAAGCAGTCTATTATAGTATTATTTTTAACAATGAGGACTATTTTTCACATCTTGATAAAATAAAAATGCCTCACCCATCCTTCCTGCATTGCTACCCTTGGCACACACAACTGTTACATTAAATGTCACATGTAAATCAATAGGGATTGGCATAAAAACAAATTTAAAAGATCACTGTTTTTCAATATTTGTTACTCCAAGTACATAAGGTTAAATGTTGAACTTGGTGGAATAAATAAGTGAATATACTCATATCTTGTAACCAATTTTTTACTCACCAAATATATCAGCCAAGATGGAAATATTCATTTATTTGAGTAGATGTGTCAACTATATTTTCTTAGAAGAAAGAGGAGGAGGAAGCGGAGGAGGAGAACTCAGAGTAACTTATAAGCAGATATTGCTACTTATAAAATAACTACAGAGCCAAAAAATAGAAGGCACAAAGCCAGATGGCCCAAATGTTAAAAGTCACTCCATTCTAAGTTCAGCAAAAATTTTGTGTACACCTATATGTGAAAAACATCATGTACAGTAGATACCTATGATCAATTTCTTTTAGCATCTGGGCTGCACAGTCAGCCTTCTGTATCCATGGGTCCTGCATCTGCAGATTCAACTAATTGTGGATTGTAAATATATTTTTTAATTCCAGAAACTTCCAAAAAGCAAAACTTGCCGCACACCAGAGGCTAGTTACCTAGCATTTACATTGTATTTACAATTATTTACATAGCATTTACTTTGTATTAAGTATTACAAGTAATCTAGAGACGATTTAAAGTATATAGGAGGATATGTATAGTTTATATGCAAATTCTACACCATTTTATATAAAAGACTTGAACATCCATGGATTTTGGTATCTGCAGATGTCCTAGAATCAATCTGCTGTTGATACCGAGAGATGACTATAATTCATTTAAAACTAAAAAGTCATCCTTATCATTTTTAAGGACAAGATGTTTTATATTCCATCCTTTTTCTTTTCTTTTTTCTTTATGCCTCAGCCTTCAGGAAGCTTATAGCTTAGAGCTCACAGCTAAACTCCTTAGCTAGAGTTTTGGAAAGTGCACCACCCTTAATCATGACTCTTGGAGTTTTATCTTTATTTTTAATATTCTCTTATGTTGTTTATTTTTTGTAATCTTCACTTTTTTTAATTAGAGGAAATTTTGAATACAGAGTATTGTCTTTGCTTCTCACTCAGCAATTACTTAGTACCTAGAATCAAACTCCTATAACCCAGTTGGAGTATCCAAAGCTGTCTTTGACTACACATACGTTTTCTCACACAGATTACCTCTTAGACTATCCTTTAAAAGTTGACCCAAGCTTTCTCATGCCAAAAAGAGTGAGAAGAAGAAAAAAGTATACATGAAAGCAGAGAGCAGAATCTGATTAATGTCCTTAAAGAAAGCCCCTGAATACAGTATTTACGAATGTGACATGGAGAAGGAAATTATATTTCTGAAAAGAGCCCAACCGGGGACTCTGGAAGCCATGTAAGATGAAAATTAAAATAGGTTACTAGGTGCTTGCACTGGGGATGCCATTTAGAGTCTTGCCCCAGCTCCCCACTTGTGTGACTTCAAATCCTCAGAGGAGGAAACACCATGAGGCTTCTCTTCCCATCAGGCCCCCTATTAAGATAGAGGAGCCTGTTTTTATGGGGTCCCCAAGATTAGGGAAGGAATGGAAGTAGGACAAGCCCAGGTCACTCTTCTAAGCCCTGATTTAATATTAATTTATTTAATCTTCTTAACACCCTGTGAGACAGGAACTAAGCCAAATCTTTTGGTTCTTCTTCCATAGAACTTTCTGAACCTTCCCCCTTCATCTCTCATGTGTCTCACGTTATCACACTGCTTCAGATGCCCAGAAGCTCCCAGTCTGGCATAACCAGTAGTCATGCCCTTGCCACTTTACCTGCTGCAAAGGATCATGTTCCAAAATCACCTTTTTCTTTATGTTTCCATACCTTTTCAAAACTCTCCCCGAATCCTATCCAGATAAGTTACGTTTAATCCAAATAAATTCCTCCAGCGCCAACTTTTAGGCAATCTTAAAAAGTATCATCAATGCTTTTAGACATAAAGGCCCTGCTAGAGAAGTGGTGAAGTAAGTTAACTGAGGCCCCTGGATTACAGAGAACTAATCCCAGAAATATCAGCTCCTACTGCCACTCCAGTCTCTCCTCGAGCAAAGCCCAGCACTATTCTTTTGTTTCTCTGAGTATTGCACTATGATCCATGAAATCATCTTGGACTCTACAAAACCATCTCTACACCTGCCCTACATGGGTTTAGAAAAAAGTTGTCCAGGAGAAATATTACGCAAGCCACAAATGCAAACTCTGCAGGTCATTTAAAAGTTTCCAGTAGTCACATTTTAAAAGTAAAAAGACAGGTGTATTAGGTTGCTAGGGCTGCCGTAACAAAATACCACAGATTATGTGGCTTAAACAACAGAAATTTGTTTTCTCATAGACTGGAGGCTGGAAATGTAAGGCCGAAGTGTGAGCAGGGTTGGTTTCTCCTGAGTTCTCTCTCCTTGGCTTGCAGACAGCTGCTTTCTCACTCTGGCCTTTTCTCTGTGCATATGCATTATTTTTCATGCTAAATCTTCAAAAGCAGGTGTGTATTTGAAATTTACACTACTTCTTAATTCTAAGTGGCCGCTTTTCAAATACTCAGTAGCCACATGCATGTGTAGCTCCCATCCTGGACAACACAGGTATAGCAGGACCATAGTGTTATTCCATCTGACCTCTCTTTCAGCTGCCACCTAAAGTTCATCCCTGTTTGTTCAGGCCTCAGAGTTTTTTGCCCAGGTAAAATGACTTTAGTTACAATCTACTGTCAAGAGTTAGAGTGGATTTTCCCAGTGCACCTATCAATTCTTCATGCTCATCCTAACGTCAGCCCACTATGTCTCCTGCTTTTCTTGACTAAACTATTCCATTTTGCTACAAGGTGACCCAATACTTTTTATCTGAGTAGAGACACCCTTAAGGGTTGTACATTAAATTGTGAGCATTGGAAAGATCGCAGAGCTATAGACCAAAGTGATAAAACAGAGTTCTCTACAAAGCCATGTTTATGGCTGCCATCCTAGTGAGCTGGTCCTCCAAGGCAACGTAGGGCCTATTACAAGGTCCTATTGATGACTGATATACTAAAGCCAGACTGCCACTTTGCTTGCCTGCACATATGTAACTTTGACTATTTTTACATGTAATATTTGTTATGAGATATTTAAAGAGTTGCACTTTTTCTTGTAGGATGTGGCATGCAACTAGAGACTTTGTGGAGAGGAATCGGGGATGAAATCTGATAACTTTGTACAACAGGAATTCCATCAGAAAAGATAGGAAGTGAGGACCGCTTAAAACACGATTTCAATGTTCTGAGCAAAGGGAATGAAAATGTCAACCACGCTGAAAGGGAAGGTGCTGACTCTGTGATTAATTAGATGTAGGGAATAAAGATAAGAGAAAAGTCAAGATGATTTCATGATTTTAAAAGAAACTGATTATGCACAATTCACAAGGTATTTTTTAATCTTTGTGTTAAGATGCCCTAAGCAATCCAACTCCTTCAAATAACACCTCTGTATACATAATTCCCAAATCTACCTTTTTCTACCAAAACCTTCTGAGCTCCCCTGCCACATTTTTAGCTGCCTGGTAGACAGTACTTCTAGGAATTTTCATCATAAATTAAAAATCTACTTGTAAAAACTAGAATGGATCTCCTCCCTCTTATAACAAACCTGAATTTCTTCCTGGCGTCTCCATTTTTCTTGATATATATCCTCCATTCTATCACCTAGTGTTGGGACCTCAAAGTGTGTTTCACTCTGAACTTTCCATTCCAAATTCTAGCAATTCTTTTTTTCTTTCCAATTTTTCTTGACTTCATATTTCTTTTTCCTTCTCACTGATGCCACCCTAATTTTTTTCTTGGTTACTTTGTTCCAGGTGATTATACTAGCCTCTAACTAGTGCTGTTGTCCACCCTCTCCCCAGTTTATGCCACATAAAGCTGCCATGTAACCTTTCTAAATCAGAGCTATGAATCCACTGACTCTCCTCAATAACCGTAAATCTCTCTCCTCTGTCTGCTTCATATATAGACTTCTTATTTCTTATTTGGCTTTTGAGGTCAGGTCTAACCTGATTCGCAGTGCTCCTGAAATCCTTATCCTGTATTATCCTGTTACACAAACTATAGCTTATCTGGATCAGTGTTATTATCTTTAAAAATTCACTAAATTTTCCCAGTCTTGAACTTTTTCTCACATAGTACCCACTGCCTGAAATGAACAACATCATCTTTGTCATCTACTCAAGTTTCAGCTCAAACGCCTTCACCATGATGCCTTTCAGAATCACACAGCTAGACCTTTTTATTGGAACCTCTATTATATGCTAGAAACCAGTGAACTGAAGGTGAATGAACCAAGATCCCTAACTGAAGAACCTCAAAATTTATTAGTGAAAACAAGTGCATAATCATCCACAACCATTTATTACTTACACAGTGATTTACTGGTCACCCATAATATGCCAAGGGCATTGTTCTAGACTCTGGGGATAACAGTAAACAAGACAGACAAGGTGCCTACCCTCAAAGAACCTACATTCTAGTTGTGGCGGGGAGACAGTAAACACTCAAAATGAGTCAACAAGAAGATAACTGAGAGTCATATGTTTTATGTTGATAATTATGATAGGGTGATGGGATGCAGAATGACCGCATGACTAATTTGGGTGGAAAAGATAGTGATCGGATACATGAATGACAAGAAGGCAGCCATGTAACTTTTGGATGAATAAATAAATGAACAAGTGTAAATTTAAAAATTAAAAGTATGATAGTAATATCACTGAAAGAATCAGAACAGTGAAGTGAGAAAGCTGGTCTGGGAAAAAAGAGGTACAGAAAGACATCAGTTTAGAAGTAAAGATGCAATGTTTAATAGGAAATGATCTATGGTTATATTAACTTCTATTCTAGGATGACAGGGAAGTGTAGAAATTTACCACTATCTTTCTCAGGCTTATGACTTGGTAATTTTTGGTAGAGTTATGTCTCATTAGAATAATCAGTCACATGTTACTATAAATGTTAATAAAGTTCTTAATAGTAATAATAAGAGCAGCTCCTCTACTCTACACATGGTGAATGGGTGCTCTACGGACATCTCATTTAATCCTAACACAGTTCTGTGAGGTAGCTGTTTGTATCACCATTTTACAGATGAGTAAGAGACCTGAGCCACAGAAAGGTTGAATACTTTCCTGTGGCCACACAGCATAAAGTTGAAGAACTGCGATTCCAGATTTTTTTTTTTTTTTCTGTATGCGGGCCTCTCACTGTTGTGGCCTCTCCCGTCGCGAAGCACAGGCTCCGGACGCGCAGGCTCAGCGGCCATGGCTCACGGGCCCAGCCGCTCCGCGGCATGAGGAATCTTCCCCTACCGGGGCACAAACCCGTGTCCCCTGCATCGGCAGGCGGACTCTCAACCACTGCGCCACCAGGGAAGCCCCAGCTCATTTTTTAATAGTTGTTGACTTTATCAACTTTTAACAGCATGCTGTGCTCTCCTTCTAATTCTATATACTTCTTTTTATTATTCAAGGTTATTTATAAATTCATTATTTTTTAAGATAGACACTTGTGAAACTGAATCCCTTCACAGAGTTTCTTAAATTTAAGTTCTCCTTGATTCCATTTTTAACTGTACGTATTTGAACTCCATAAGCAATGTACGTATGTTGATTACATCCATAAACTCACTCTACAGCTTTATTTCTATGAGAGATCAACATTTATCACTTTGGTTAGTGGCATCCATTATATTATAATGGATTCACATTTCTCCTGTCCACACCCAATATAGTCCAGAGTCCTAGGAAAAGATGAGTGGAAGGTAACTTCTCTTAGTGACACCAGAGCAATGAAAACCTTTCTCTCAAATGGACAGATACTGTGCCCAAAAGCAAAAGTAACCCTAAAATAATTGATTCCTTTTCAACAAACACTAGAGTCTTCTAAGCATTATTTTTGCCTACATTTCCCTGGGTCATTTTAATCAGATTTGAAAATGGACCTCTATTCTATAATAAAGGAATTTTGCCCTTATTTGGAGAAAATTGGGAATCTTGGTACTTAGGAGGGAATGAGACCTATTACTGTATCTCATAATGCTAATCAACAATGTAGGAGAGGAAAATAATAACCTAGTGAACGTACTACATAGAGTGAGCAGGAAGCTGAAGAGGTTTATTGCTTTCAAATGTCGACCCTGTTTATAATGAACATTCAGAAAAACAGGACCAAATTCCCTTTGCAAACAACTGTGGCAAAACTGTCCCCTCTTGTTTTACAAAATAAGGAGATTTTTAAACGAGGCATTCGGCCTTGCTGGGAATCAAATGATTGAGACAAATGTGTGGAGTGGGCCTTGAAAGGCTTCCTGGGAAGGAGTGTCCTTAAACCCTCATGGATAAGACTCAACTCCATTCCAAATATCAGAAGTAAAGGCGATCGGCAACCCTTCTCTCAGTTACTTAGCCAATCTTGCCCTCTTTATTAGGGCGAGCTTTGAGGGAGAGATTGGGAGCATCCCTGGGCTGGTGGAAACCTCGTCAGATACTTTCATTGGTGTCCTTTTTCACTTCCCCCACATTAGGTTCAGTCTCCTAATGACTGGAGGGACAAGGTGTTTGGTTTCTGATACCACGTGCTGAGCTTGATTGCTCTGCAGTGTCAATGCAGTTAGACTGGTATGCATTTCCTCATCAAGGAGGAATTCTGATGCTTTACACCATAATTTGTATAATTAATCTTCTGAGTTTTTTTGAAATCGCATTTTTGTAGTCGTTGCTGTTGTTAATAAATGCCACAGTGCTATCAATCCACATTTAGTACCAAGAGGGAATCACAATACACATGAAAGTGGAAATGCAGACCTAGCTCCACCAAAGATGCCACTAATGAATGATGGGCAAAATGCTGCCATCTTTTGGTTATTGACAAGAGTGAATGGGGGTGGAGAAGTGGGAGTGGAGAATAGAGTTTGTTATTTTAAATGCAAATTCTCCAGGTTGCCGAGACCTTATAAAAATAGCTCACAGAAATGTCCTTTAGAATTTCCAGGTTCTTCCTCTTTTGCTCACAGCAGTTTCCAGTTTCCATTGCTTTGCAGATTATGCAACAAAGGGTTTATTCCTCTAGCTGCAAGGACTTTGCTGTGGAGTCCAGCAAATAGAAGTGGATACAATAATACAACAGAGGGCTTGTTAGCTCTAGTAAAGAACAAGTGGAATCAGGTTGATGTAAACCGTCACTTCACCATGACTGTGGTTCACTCTTCCTGCCTCAGAAATACTTGAGAGCACCTTGCATTATGTTGCATTGAAATCACCTTTCCCAGGGTAATGAATTATGTACCATTTGTACTCCAGCCTCTTTTGAGTATTCTGCTCTAAATGTTTGCATCAGTGCCAGAGAGTGTAAGGTGATCTCATTAGGGCAAGAGAGGTGGAACATATATTAGTAGACACTATATAATTCTCCAATAGTCTCATGTCAATCTACAATTAAAATGCAACCACACATACCACTTCTTGGGACACCTACAGAGCTACAATTTCATCACATAGTCCAAGGGGAAAAATGATCCCAAAGAGCTGATCTGGCCTAACAACATCTCGCCGCAAGGCCAGCGCTCCTCACGAATATAGCTGCTATGAGGCAGGAAGTGACAGAAGTCCTCTCAGGTGGAGGGAATCCTGCCACCATATAAGTCTGCTGAGTCGATTAGACCTTTCATTTTCCTTCAGTGGCTGGTTCTGAGCATCCAACCGTGCGTATCTTGCATTTTCGGAGACTGTCATGGTGGGCATTTCCCAATTGAATGTTCTCTACTTGGGAGTCACTTTTGAAATATTTACTCATTTAGGGGCTGTCTCATTTCTTAAAGAATTCCAAGGAGCTTGAAAATAGTTTTCCCTTTTCTTGGGTGAAAAGGGACTGAGCTACCAGGACTTGGTGTAGGCAAGCTGCCTTCTTGATTTAACATTAAGCTCTGCCCCTATGACATGATCTGATTATCTGTGGATAGGTGCTAGTAAATGCATGCAGTGATAAGTTTTTAAACTTCAAATGTACAAACTGGGTTGTATACTGTTCTGTAAGAGTAGGTGTCTGTAAGACAACAGTTTTAACTCTTTTAAGTACACCCTCCGAAAAGATAGGTATAGTGTTCAGCCTAAACATCTGTAATCTGGAAGCAAGAAGAGATGGAGTTTTATTTTTGACCTATAGACTCCCTGTAATATGCATATATGTATGTATACGTGTGTGCATAAAATTATATATGTGTGTGTGTATATATATACATACATGGGGGGAGGTTTTTAAATGATGGCAATGAAAGCAGCTTAGTAAATAAGCTGTCATTGTGAAGTGAACATATGTTTTGATAACACCACCAAAGAAATGCCTTCTTTGAATGTGTGTGTTTGTCTTGGATGACGTTAGAGCAAATGTGTGAGAATGCTTGTTTCTGTACCTTTCTGCTCCTCAAAATGTTGTCTTGAGCCAATGTTACGGGCACCAACGAAAGAGCAAGAATTTTATAAGCATTTTAAACATCTTTTTGAGCCTTTCAGTCAAATGGTAAACTGACCACAACACGTTGCAAAAATAAAAATCCCACATAAAATCAAAAAGAGCTATTTAAGGTAAATATACCTGAATAAGAGTAAATCTCAATCAAAAAGTCATGTGCCAAGGTGAGCTCATTTCAGGGCAGCCTCTTTTCTCCCCTTCCTACATCTAATCCCATGCATCTGTTCACTCATTTGCCCCCCTCTTTACTATGATATGGTTCCTTTAGGTTGCTTGGCAACCATTATAATGCTGCTGCACATGCGTGCTAGATAATAAATCCTATCTTGCCTTATTTTTCTCCTTCTTCAAAACAAGGAATTACAAAACAAGATATTTTCCTTCTTTTCTAATGGACAAAAAAACATCTGTGGGAATTTCAAAAGCACATAAAATGCCTGCAAGGATGCAGATAAGTAATTACAATTCTTGACAAAGTATAACTGATCATTGCCTAATGGCTCTACATACAGTTATTATTTGTAATGTCCTCCTTTTTTAAATATGTGTACATTAATGCACATATGTCGATATATGTTTGTGTGGAACTATAAAGAGAAAGGGAGAGAAAAGAAAGAAAGTGACAGCTGCTATGTCCCAAACAAAGAAAATCAAGGAAGTTCCTGGAAATAATCTTGTTTTATGTATTTTTTTAAACAGTGGATGCAATAGTTAGGAGACTGGACCTGGACTAAATCCATCTACTTTTTTCTATAAGGAATCAGACAAAGCTTATGGCCTTCCCCTTCCCCTCCTTGGCAAATCCGAGTGTCCTGCTGCTTTCATTTGTTTTTGATCTGCCTCATTAAAAGACTATTGATGGCTTTAACTATTGTCCTTGTTTAGGTGCTGATTTACAAGCACTAATATCTGACTGTGCGAGATTAATGGGAGTCCAGGCAGTTTACGATTATCCTGAGGTCCCTGACCACACATGTAGGGGTTTGGGTAGGGGTCATGCACTCCTATGAAAAACTCCAAAGCAGGCTTAAACCTGGGAACGTTTTAATAGGATTGAATCTGTAATAGGATTTGGCAGCTTGGCAGAAACTGGATGGTGTGTCTTGTTTGGGGTTTCTCTCTTTTCTCTTTATTTATTTATTTTTAATGGTAGAGTCATTATTATCTTGGAATAAAAGGGTGATATTTTATGTTGAAGTCCAAATATTGTTACTGTGGTTTAAAGGAGTCCTTAAAAAAAAAAAAAGCTATGCAATATAGGACATTAAAAGAAAAAAGAAAAGAATGCTGTGCATGAAATGCTGTTTCCATTATGTAGTAAATTAGAAGGTTAAAAAAAAAAGATGGGGAGAGAACAAAATTTCTGTTGTGAATGGCTGTGTATTTTTAGCTAAAAATGCTTTAAGGAGTCTGAAATGTGCTGGAAATGTAAGGCTATTTACAAAAGGGGATATTTCTCCCAGGCAGGCGTATCACTGCCCTTCCTGGCACCACGTTCTGCTAGAGAGCACAGCGCCCAGAAACTGAATTCTCCCTTAGTCAAACAACAAGGGCACCCTGACAGCAGGAGTGTGGTGCATTTGATTTTTGAATAATACTGCAAACACGAATAAAATTCAAAGTAAAGGTACCACACTTTTGATAATATCCCAAATGGAATTCTATCAATGTTTTAGTTCCCATTTAAAATCTGGCACAGGGGACTGTGAGCTTTGTCAACACTATCTTCTATGTCAATTCACTTGATGATAGTTCTAAATTTGAGAACAGTGGTGGTAAAATTATTTAACCTCTCGGACTCTGGACATTGGAACATTATGAGGAGACTATCACTTAAAGATGCCCTCATTAATTTTGGTGGCCCAGAAATGGAAAGGCAAGGTATACAGCCCTGGCCTAGAGGGTCATACAAGTGCCCTTTTACAGGACCTAACCTGTAAATCTCAAAATACAAAAGAAGTTACGGTGGCTGTGAGACCTCATAAAAAGGTAATAGGAAAATAAATTACAGGTTTTTGTTTTGGATGGCTTAAAAGTCTAGTCGGAGCAGAACTTTTAGGAAATCTAAACTTTAACTAAAAATCCAGAATGTATTTATGACTTCAAAGAAATTCACTTTCACACCCAAATATGTAGCTCAGCCAAGTCATTCTACTGCATTATTTGCTGTCATTCTGCTTCAGAGAGTCTCACATTTTCCAAGTAGAACTATAGAGATGAAATGAATGAATTATTTCAAACAGTGTTCTTTCACAGAATCATTTCACTCTTTGTTTAATGTCATTCCCCAAAACTATTTTTCAAACTCTATATTTTGTTATCATTGGTCCTTCAGCCCAAGATCTGAGGGATTATTATTATTGTTGGTATTATTATTATCACTATTATTATTGCTTTCTAAGTACTTAATACATCCTTCCTATCATAGCCACAAATGTAAATACTATAAAATTAAGCATTCATTATAGTTGTGACCATTTTCTCATTATATGGAAGGAAGTTATCCAAGTCTCCTTCTCATGAATGAAGCAGTTTAGAGCAATGATTTTAGGGTCTATACAGCATGGACGTTATTGGAACCACAGGAGTGTTGATAAACTATGCCATGATGTCTCTTGGACACAGTGCTTTGACCACTGGCCAGGCCTGAGATGAATCCAGCACCCTCTAAGGGCAAATCCACAGGAAAGCCAACAACCACTATAAATGTTCTGGATTCATATCAATTAGAGCTTTAAAAATACTCCATTCCTAATGTTCTCCAAAAACTTTCCCAAATGTACATCCAATTTCATTATCATGATCACCACTTTTTACTATTTAAGACCACATTCTAACAATATTCTTCATTATTCACATCCCCCAAAGGAAGAAAAATCTACTTAATCCAATAACCTGGTATTTTCTTCTCTAAATCCAAACTGCATTAAATACAACTTGACAATTGCTTACCCATTACCATAAAATAATATGCTCAAAGGAATTATGATCCTCTGTTTTGTAGACCAAGAAAATGACGATGAGTTATGAAGCGGCTTAACAAGGGCCAGTAAAATAATGTCTTACCTAAGAATTCTACCTGAGTTCAGCTCAGAACTGATTCAAACTTTTTAACTGTAAATGCCTTAGAAATGAGTTATGAAGCTATGGTCCTACTCTCCAGATGCTAATATACTAATCAATTAGTTCAACACCTTCATGAGCTTTAAAAAATAATTTGGCAACACTTATCCTGAACCCTATAAACTAATTGATTAACATCATTGCCATAAAGATACAAAGGTTTTGACACAAAAAGACAAAAATTTCATTTTACTAAAGTGTCTGATCCTGATTTTCAGAAATACTAATTGAAACTAAAATAAACTCTTGATAATTTTCAGAATCTTTTCTAATTTAGAAGACAGATCTGATGCAAAGATGATACACAGCATACATGTGTACAAAGAGAAAGACGAGGAAAGAAAAAAGATTATAGTTGTTCAATTATTACATTTATGAAGCTAAAATTACAACATTATGCCTAGTCATCTTATTTGTAAAGCCTCAGAGGAGTGAAACTAAATACCCATGAAGCAACTTAATTTTCTATGTTTCTTCAATAATATCCTTTCATGACAGTTCACTGAGTCCAACGCATCAAGCACCTCCATAGGAGACATGGCAAATTTCCATTTGATCAGATTTCTTTCAAAGAGGAACACCCAGCGCATCACTTTGGGAGACAGGACTGTTTTTGGTTTTTGTTTTTTTTGTTTTTTTTTCTGGTTTTGGTTTTGTTTTGGTAAAGCTATATCATTACACTTTACTTTCTAATTTTTAAATGCAAATTGTACTTTAGAACCGTGATCAGAATTATTTCTGTTTATGTTTAACTGAGGTGTTCATGACTGCATGGAACAAATGTAAGCATTCATCAGCACGTGCAGAAACTGCTCGTGGCTATAGTGTCAGCTGTGCCTGTTCTTTTCCTGATCCCAGGAGTAAGTGAATCTTGGCGGAAATGGAGGATAAAGCTATGAAATGAGCCCAATTCAAAAGTGATGTTACATCAGTAATATATGTGCACACTCTTCTCCCAAAAAGAATCCATCTAATTCAGAAGAGAAAGTCTGGCTGATAGTTGATTTCACTTAAAATGTCCATTATTTGGCTCACCAGAGCTTCTCCTCCAGGCAGGAAAGGAGAACAGCGAATAATGCTTCTCACAATAGCAGAACCAAACCACTATTCCAGAGTCTCCCCCAAGAGTGAGATGTCCTATGCAGGGGTTCTGGGAAGGAGTTGGTGATTCCTTGGTCAAATATGTTTGATGAAGTACTTGACCAAACAAAAATTCACCACGTTTCTTTATTACTGGTCTAGAGCCTTTAATATGCTAAGGCACATTTCAAATGTTCCAGAGAGTGACAGCATACCCAGATTTGCCACACCTACTGGAACCTCTTTTCACAGAACATGGTATGACAATGGTTGCTTTGCTTTCCCTTCTCAGGGAGGTTGGAAGCTGGTCAGAGAACTCCAGTGGGAGGTTGGGGGCTGCAGTTTCCATGCAGCCTGGCCTGGGCACACTGTGACCCAGCAGGCATTACTCACTGTCTGTTGCAGGGCTGTGCTAAGGTCCTCTGGAAACCAGGATCTGAAAGGAAGAGCGCAATGTCCAGAAAAGAAGAAGTAGGTAAAGCATTAGAAACTGGGTCTCTGAAATGTCCTCAAGCCTTTCATCCCTCTTTGCTTCCCCTGTGGTCTTGCTTGAGAGCCGTCAAATTGCTGGGAGGAAACAACACAGCTTAACCGGCTTCCTCATCTCCCTAGCTAAGAGAGTTGGAAGAACGTTTTAGGGACTTCCCTGGTGGCGCAGTGGTTAAGAATCCGCCTGCCAATGCAGGCGACACGGGTTCGAGCCCTGGTCCAGGAAGATCCCCCATACCGCGGAGCAACTAAGCCCGTGCGCCACAACAACTGAGCCTGTGCTCTAGAGCCCGCGAGCCACAGCTACTGAAGCCCGCGTGCCTAGAGACCATGCTCCGCAACAAGAGAAGCCATGACAATGAGAAGCCCGCGCACCGCAACGAAGAGTAGCCCCCGCTCGCAGCAACTAGAGAAATACCGCGCGCAGCAACGAAGACCCAACACAGCCAAAAAATAATTAAAATTAAAAAAAAAAAGAACTTTTTAATGGCTGATGATGAAGTGGGCAAAGCATACCACAGATGTCACCATCGTGCAGACCCCAACAGGGACAGATGTGGTGTATGGGGCAAAAGATGGTTCTGTCTGTAGCCTTTGAGGAAATGCCTGCACTCCTCAGACACAAGCTAGACAAGGATGATGCTACTACTACGAATAGTGCCCATTTCTGAGGACTTACAATGGGCTGGGCACCCTCCTAAGGACTTCATATACATTGTTTCATTTAACCCTCACAACAAGGACCCTAAGAAAATCCCCATTTTGTAGATGAGGAAATTAAGGTTTAGAGACCATCACAGAAGTCAGCCAGCCAGTGAATAGTGGAATCAGCATTTGACAGAGATCCTTCTGATTTTATGTCTGTGGAATTAACTGTTTTGCCTAAGCCTGGGTCACTGCCTTATGCCTCACTCAACTAAGATACAGCACAAACGAGGCACCTGTAAAAAAGCCTTGTCATCGCCCAATTCCTTCTGCATGGAATTACCCAGAATAAATCCCACTGGACGGAATAAGTTAGTGTATATTTTGATTTTAATTAATAAGGATAAAGCAATTTTGAAGCACCTTTTCTTTTAAATAAGTTGTACCCTTTTGTTATAAGTTTATCAGGGAAAGAAGAAAAGATGGAGACATATGAAATGTACAGTGGTCGAAAAACTGCATATAAATATTAATTAATAAATGGCTATTGAAGGAAGTAATTTAAAATGCAATCAGTTTCTAAATTATTGAGATTGTTACATAGAATAGGATGTCAGATGAAATGTACATCGTTGCCACAATACAACATGACCACACCAGGGATAACCCATCCTAAACAGCGAACCTCTGAAATCTCTTACTTCCATGCTTAGGCAAATTTGCATAAAATATCACCAATAGTCCCACATCCTCTTGCACTGTGCAGTGGCCTGAAAAACTGCCCAGCACCTACTCAATGACCAGCATCAATCTGGGCATGATTGTCTATCGTTATATAGGTCATTATGGATGAGTCGCAGGCCATCAATCAGATGGCTTCATAGTTCCCATACACTCCCGAGGTCACCATTCTAGAGGGACCTGTGTTCTTCAGAAAGCATGCCCCGAAGGCTTTTTTGCTTCTAATGTTTACTAACCAAATGTAAAACTGTATAACTAGAAACATAAGAGGGTTAAGTGGGCATGCTTGTTGCAACTTAAATAATTACGGTAAATTTGTGGGTTGAACAAGATATCCTACAAAGGAGATTCCAAATTTTATTTTGATTATTTGAATGTGTCCTTCCGCCTAAGATATCCATTCACTTAAAGGAATTCTCCTTAATGATTGTAAGAAGATAAATCTGACTTCACTATATTGTTTTATCCTGTGTGTATTTATGTACATGATATATGAGGAAAGATAAAAATGTCTGGGTCCCAGGTGTGTAGCCTAAGGAAAAAGTGCCTCTAGGCCCAGGAAAGGGCCTGTGACCCATTTACAGGCATCAGGACTGCTGCAGGGTGGCTTTCTGGGACTTCTCCAAGTTGGAGAATTATACCTCACTATCTTATCTAGGAGACAGGAGACTCCAAAACACAGGGAGGTGGTCTCAGTTTCCTTCTCCAAGCTGAGAGACCCAGATCAAACTCTCCTGGACTCATTCAAATCCAAAGCCCGTTGCTGGAAACTTTCCTCCCACTGGCACTTCCAGCAGCCTCCATCACTTTCACTCCCACCCGAGTCCCTTAGGCCTCAGCTCTTTGATAACAGAGGGCTTTGATAAAACACCCAGATATATGTTCCCATTCTCTCTCATTTCCATTCCCCAAATGTGACTAGTCCCAGAGATTTTCACCAGTCTGGTGGCTGAGGTTGGGGTCCTGAGATCAGAGCAGGCTTGTGGATGTCTAAAGGACCAATCCAGTCATGTGACATATAAATTGTTTACTTTCCAAATCACAGTTGCTGCAGGCCATGAGAAAACTTGTCAAGCCCACAGGGTGCAGTGAGACAATGGAGGTTGGCTCTGATACTGTAATGCTTGCCTTTGTGTTGCACTAATTGCTTGGCCCCAGGGCTTATTTGGCTCAGCAGTTGGAGAAGGGGCCTTGCTTTTGCTCTCTGATGTTTGTGTCATCTTAGCTAAACTTGCAAGACTCCCTTGTCTTAAAAGGATGCACCTCAGAAGCAAATGATGTTTCACGTGGTTACTTCAGTATAAGAAGCCCTGATTTAAAATGCCATCAGTTTCTAAATTATTGAGATTGTTATTTAGAATAGGATGTCACTGAAATGTACAGCATTACCACAATACAACATGACCGCACCAGGTATAACCCAACCTAAACAGCGAACCTCTGAAATCTCTTATTTCTGAAATCTCATACTGAGCCAGAGCTCAAGGTTTTAAACGATCAGTACTTGCCTATAATGAAATTGTTGTTCAAGCAGCAAAATAAGACAAAGTAGCTTAGCATCGTAGACAAGATTTCAGTCATTCTTGACTTTTAGGACTTCGGTACGAAATAGATTAATTACGTAAGCAACGTATTTGTCTCCAATAACATGCAGAATATCCCGCTGCCCTCATTTTAACCACTAGTCAGGTAGCATCTGTGTAACAAAGAGATCGTGAACTTTAGTTCTAACAGCCACTTGCAAAATTCGACCTCATGGCTTCCCTGTGTTCACACAGAGTAAAGAAGGGAGCCTGACAAGTGTCAGGACTCGATCTGGATAATGGGCCTCGATCCAATAAACTGTGTTCAATGATTGCTTCAGCCAAGTGGCCGGGCTCTTGCCAGACACGTTAAGCTCTTCCTTACAGCCCTACAGGGACAGCACTGGCTTCTTCATTAATACCAAATCAGCCCCATGCAGTGGCACTTGAGGAAGAGGACTGCAGTGGGCTAGTTCTGACACATAGACTGAGAGGGAATGGGTTAAAAAAAAAGGTTTTCTACTCGGGCTTCCCTGGTGGGGCAGTGGTTGAGAGTCCGCCTGCCGATGCAGGGGACGCGGGTTCGTGCCTCGGTTCGGGAAGATCCCACATGCCACGGAGTGGCTGGGCCCGTGAGCCATGGCCGCTGAGCCTGCACGTCCGGAGCCTGTGCTCCGCAACGGGAGAGGCCACAACAGTGAGAGGCCCGCATACCGCAAAATAATAATAAATAAATGAATAAATAAATAAAGTCTTCTTCTCAAGACTCAGAAATAACTTCAAGGGGCAAAAATGAAACAAAAAAATGAAACTGAAAGTCTTCTTTCATATTATGGTAGGTTTTTGTTGTTTTATTTTTCTTCTTTAAAGTGAAACAAGCTAACCAGGCCTTGGACAGCTTAGAGTTTTTTTAAGTTCTTGTAAGTCCTAACCTTAGCTTCAGTCTGGTGTGCTCTAAACACTCTCTCTGGAACAGATAATTTTTCTTCATTATGAATTTTAAAATGGAAACTTTAACAGATGAGCACTGCTTCCCCAGGAGGAGACATCATTAATATGTAAAAACCTATGAGAAGAACAATACCCCAGCACACCAGCCAGCCATTTGCCATCTCCCTGCCACCCATATTCTCTGCCTTGTCTCCCACCCTCTGCCACTGATTAAGGGGGAGCATACCCAGTGCTTGACTCAATTCCAGAAAACTCAGTTTATGATCAGAGAACAAGGAACTGGGAGGCCTGAGAGGCAAAGATCAAGAGTGGGGATGCCTTGGGGGCACATGAGTGGCAGGTGACGGAAAGTAGAGTAGGATGAATGGAACATGGCTCCTCCATGTCTTATGGACAATACATGCAGATATTAAACAGAATGCCTTTCTCTTTAGCATGGTAGGGCTTATTTTTCATCGTTAAATTAAACTTCGTAGCTGGATGGGAATCTGAGCATCTACAAAATGTGATGCTCCACAGCATTGTGGGATAAGCACCACTAGTGGCCAGGAGTTCTGGGTTCTAGGTCTCTCATTTAGCCATGAAAAGACTAGTAAGTTAGTTATTGCTTGGAGACCAGCCTCTATGTCTACACAGTGGATACGATTAATACCCCACTTATTTTATATTAGTAGGTTTTTGAGAAGGTGAAACTAAAGATAGATGTGTATGTGTTTGAAAAGAATAAAATTCTCTAAAAAGAGAGAAGTTTCTGAAAAGAAATTTCCAAGAATCCATAAGGTTTTGCAAAGTTGCTTGCATTTATATAAGAGAAAGAGACGATAGTTCATGGTAAAAATGGTTCAGGACCCCATTTTCCTACATAAAGAGAGCTGGGGTCGTGGAAATCCAACTGGCTCATGCTAGCGATATCCATTCACAGACGAACCGTCACAGGGAGAGCGCATATTACTGAGAGCAGAGAGAATCATTATGCTTATGTCTATGAACAAAATGAAATCTCAGACAGGCTTCATCTGAATTATCAAGAAATTGAAAGGAAAAGAAAATACCTAAACATTGGCTTTTGAAGCTATTTACTAGCCATGCATGTTAAAGACATTGAACAGGGAAGGGGAAATTGTAGTACATGTATTCTGAATTCCTACATCCTTCTAGAGTCAATGGCAGGAGAAAGCTATACTTAATCACATTTTAAAGATAAAAATTTTCCATCATCCTTATTATCTTTCACATGTACAGATATTGCCTCTTTCCTGTGGGAGTCAAAGTTATTTACAAATCACAAAACCTATTACCTAATTTTCCCTGTGTTTCCAGTCTGTCAAACATACAAAGGCAATACAAAAACCCCTAGCAATGCAGTGTTCCTATCAACACAGGAAAAAAATCAAAAAATACATTCCATTAAACAAATGTTTTTGGAGCTGAGTGAGTATGATTAGTGCCCAGTATTAGGGATAGTATGGGGAATAAACAAAAAATGTCTACAAACGCACAATCCAAGTAGGGTCCTAAAACAGATATAAAAGTTAAAAAAAATGGTACAAGACAACTGTGCTACAAGAAAATTATGCAAGATCGCCTTGGAGATGAAGAAGGCATCTGATCTCAGCCTTAAGGTAGACTTTTACTGGGTGTAGGCTTGGGGGCAGACTTCCAGGGGTACATTGTGAGCAAAAGGATGAGAATGGAATAGGGTAGGACTTTTATAGGGAAAAATGTAGAGCATAAAAGGGATGAGGCAGAAGTGGGAGGATAAACATAAAGACAAAGTTGGTAAAGAATTCTGAAAGCTAAGCTAACAATTTTGACAAGATGCTTTAGCCAAACCATTGAAGGATTTTGAAAATAACTATGCTGTCAATGAAGCTATGCTTTAGGAAGATTAATCGTATATCGTTGTGGGTTCAATTTAAACAAAGAAAGCCTGGAGGTCTTGACTAGTTAAAGACTATAGCACTGGTATGGGCAAGAGGTGCTGCAAATTAGGGTAGAGTCACAGGAATAAGACATGAAATGGTGCTAGAGGAACAGGCAGAATGTTGCTCTGCAAGTGTACAATATCTATAAAGTCGTAATAATGTAAATGGTGCTTATCTGTTTTCACCTTATAATTAACTGTTAAATAAATTATGGAAAATTATCTGTTACAAGAGAAGAGAATGTCAACACTATTGACTTTCACAATATCAAAATAATGAACTTTCTGGCAGAGATGAGGAATTAGAAGGGGGAAAAGGTGATGGAAAATTGTGAGCACTAATGACTTTATCTCCCAATATGGAGGTCAGGAAATACTGCCTGATGAAACCAAAGGTGGAGGTTGAAGCAGGGTGATTGAGGTTCTGGAATCAACCAGTGAAGGAACTAAAACTAGGGTGGGGAAAGACAGAGAAGAAAGGATGGTGTGAGTGATATCAATTCTCACTTATCATCAGAAAAGTCAAAAGACAACATCTAAAGTTGATAAATCAAGAAATAATAGCATAAGGTTATTGCTAGCACCATGAATGTTATCATGGAAAAAGAAAAATAAAAGAGAGAAATGGTGGGCAAGGCTTGGATGGAACAAGGGCTATTGCTTTTTGTCACAAATTCTGCTGTAGCCATTTGATTTTCACCCATGTGCATGCATTACTTTGATTAAAAATGTAAATTAAAAATCAAAATCTAATTGATGAGATTTGGCAACAGTTTCAACGGAAAAAGAAGAGAGAGAGGTTGACTGATTTTCCACATCTAATTGACTGAGAGTTTGGTGAACGAAACATTAACGTTTACTGGGGCAGTCAGGAGGAGAGATGGAGAGCAAGGTGAGATATGGAGTTTGCTTCCCCACATAAATTTAAAAGTTAAAATGAGTTTTAAGGTAGTCATGGCAGATGTTACACAGGATCGCAGTCAAACATTTGGGCTGGGTCAAAGCATAGATTCATTGCTTGGAGGGAGTTAATTCAATGCCTAAGCAAAAGTATAGCGGGCCAAATATCGGCTTGCTGTGTTTGTTTTCAGACCAGTAAAACCCAACCTGACAAAGCAAAAAGATGCTGAATGATCCCATAATAGCTGAACTAAAGAGAAATATGCAACTCCCATCTCGTGTCCTTGCTTTTGCTGAATTCAATGAGTTTAGCCTAATTTAAGCTAATAGAGGACAAAAGAGCAGTGATAGGAAGAAGAGATAAAAAGGACTGTGCATTTTAACTAAAGATAGAAAAATGACAGCGCTGCCTGTTAAGCAGCGCCTATTATTTCCAGTCGTTTTGAAATGATATTAAACACAACTGTAAAAATTATCAAAGAATAAAAAAAGCATCACAGTAATCTCAGTCAACATTTGGCACACTGTAAAATTCTATTAGAAACTGTATCCCTCTTGGGATATATATTGTTCACATCACTTTTGTTAATCAATTCGTATGACCAAGAACTAAATGAGTGTGGACCCAGATGACAAAATGTTTTGACAGGTCAGCAAAATCCCTTTGTTGTCCTGAGAGTAAAAAAGGCCCTCATTTTTGGAAGTGTGAAAGATAAGTAACATTGTTAAGGGGCGGTAAATCCTTGTAGCCAAATCCATCTTCCTGACCAAGTCACCTCCCTTCTTAAAATCCTTTGGTGGTGGAAATGAAGAGTCTGACTGTTTTTGATGCTGGACCACTGAAAGCTTTCAGTCTCATCTCTCCTCTTGCCTCTCTTTTGCCCCACATCTGGGTAAGCTGCTAAAAAAAACCCTGAGCACGCTCTCCTCTGGTGCCAGTGGAGAAGTTCGAACTACACAAGCCTGGCCTGTAGGTGGGAATCTCCGGCCCAGCCCCACCTTCTATATCCACAGTGAAAACCAAAGCCACTTGCCTCTCCCACTTGCCGTGGGCCATTTTGGAGTGGCTCTGGGCGCCTGCTCTGCTCTCTGCAGGAAGTCTTACTATGTGTGCAGTAACTTTCTCATACTCTGTTGGTTGGAACATATATGGCTTCCTCAGTCTCAACATCCAAACCAATCTGGGGAGAAGGACTGATCCCGCTCTCCATGGGACAACCACAAAACGAGTGGATTTCCATCACTCTTCAGATAAATGACAAAATAATAATAATGGCTAACACTTACGTAGTGCTTGCTACGTGCCAGACATTGTCCTGAGGTCTTTACATTCATCAACTCATTAAATTTGCATGGAAGCCCCATGAGGTAGGGAGTATTATTATTGACCTTATTATGAAGTTGAAGATACTGAGATGCAGAAAGGTTAAGCGACGTGTCCAATACTACAGGGCTAGGAAGAAGCAGAGCAGGATTTGAACCCAGGGCCCCAGCTCTAAAAGCAGTGCTTTTACCCCAGTACCATTGCAACTCTAATGAAGAAGTAGCCTGTGAAGCCTGGAACAACCTGGCTTCGGCCCACCTTTCCAGCCTCATCCCACACAGCACTCTGTCTGCTTTCAGACGGATACTGGTTCGCCCTGTTGCCTCCTCCACTGGGCCTTGCCCCTGCATTTCCCTTCCTCTTTGCCAAGGTAGCTCTTATTCAAACCTCAGCTCTCAGGGAAGCCTTTTCTGACCACTCGCCTCCCTCCCACCTATTCCCCAACTACTTCAAATCTTCTTATTACAAACTTCAGAGTAAGCCATGTACCTCTCATTTATGCCTTTATCAGTACTCTAGGTTTTCCTCTATTTGTGTGATTATTTGGCTGTTCTCCTCTCTCCGTAAACCATAATCTCACTGACAGCAGGGACCATGTTTATTTTTACTTATTGTTACACTTTGGCAGCACCTGGCACTGAAATAGTTCCTCTATAAATGTTATATTTGTGAAATAAACAAGTAATACACAGTCATTTCCATTTCAGCCAGTCATATATACTGCCCATAAATAGACTGACCCTGTAGCAGAAATTTATAAGCAAATGGGTTTTGTGGATTGATGCCATTTTTCCTACTCTGAAATTGTAATTCTTACAGTCCCTGTGGGGTTTTCTAGTGGGGGGAGAAGGAGCCAGTTTCCTCTCCCTGGGTCCCTCTATAAGTCTTGCATGAAGCGATCTCACACTCCAGTAGTGCCTGACTTGGGATGGTCCACTGGGCATCCCTCCGAGGGCAGAGTGGGAAGAAGCCAGGGGCAAACTCTGTGTCATTCATGGTAGATGCACCCCTGTCCCCACGCCCAGGAAAGGTGGTCCGCGTATGCGCATGGTGTGCGAGGTTCTGCTGTTCGGAGATCCTCTTCACTGTGATCTGAAGCTGCCCAGGGTTAGCTGATTACCCACCTTCCTGGACAGAAAAATCCAAAAGTGGGGAAGCGAGGTGCTAAATTTAACTGTGTTCGCTATCTCTCAAGTGTTTTCTTTTTTTTTTTTTTTTTTGCGTTACGCGGGCCTCTCACTGTTGTGGCCTCTCCCATTGCGGAGCACAGGCTCCGGACGCGCAGGCTCAGCGGCCGTGGCTCACGGGCCCAGCCGCTCCGCGGCATGTGGGATCTTCCCGGACCGGGGCGCGAACCCGTGTTCCCTGCATCGGCAGGCGGACTCTCAACCACTGCGCCACCAGGGAAGCCCTCAAGTGTTTTTCATAATTTTTTAAATTCCATATTCACATCTCTCTGAAGTAGCTAATATCATCTCCATTTTCCAGGTGAGAAACTGAATAACCTAAGTCGTGTGGCTAGTAAATAGCAGTGGATGTGCCAGGATTCAGGTCTGAATAGTGCCAAATCCAATGGTCTTTCCATCTCAGAATGACGACTCCATCCTGGCTCCTAAATCCAAAAGAGAAGGATCTTTTTGTATCAGGATATGAGGAATTCAGTGCTGAAAGGGACACCTTAAGATTGTTTCAAAACATTCTGGCCTCATTTAAAATGCTGAGAAGAGATATTTTTATCTAGTAAAAGAAAACCTTTCCTTTCATCTTGAAATTTTTTAAATTAATAATCATTAAATAAGAAGACAGATGGCCTAATTGTTAAAGATTCCTTTTAGAGATGAAGAGAAAAAAATAAATGAATGAGGAGGAACTCTTTCTTAAAATAAGATGATGCCTTATAAAGACTTTATTGATGCCCAATAAAGCCTTGCCTGAGGAAAAAATAAAAAGTTCCCATGTAACTCCTTGTTAATTGGAGGAAAGAAACACACAGGAGAAAAACCTAAATAAAATCCTATGGGATTCAGCAATAGATTCCATGAAAGATAATATTCCTGAAAATGTTGGAGAGAAAGAGGTAATTGAAACTGACAATGGGCTGGATCCTTAAGTTAGGAGAGCAATCCCAGCCTGTGAAGACCTCTAGGTCCCATGCAGTAAGTAGATGGAAATCAGAGAGTTTGCCCTGTAGAGGGAGGGAGGGGGCTGCTGGGGAGTTGCACAGAGATTCTGAATGGGAGACTCAGAACCGATCTCTGAGGGACCGGGGAGAACAGGTCTCTGAGGTACTGGAAGCCTGAGCTGTCATCACCACCTCCTGGACTCTTCCATTGCGGAAAAAGAGTGCAGCCTACCCAGAAGCCATCTGGAAGATGCCTAAATGTCTCCTGGCTGGATCTCACTCAATCTCCTGGCCTTTTCAATAAAGGGAAACTGAAAGAGAGCAGGAAGACAGACACACCAGGACCAGCACAGCTCATCATTCTGGCCTTGTGATGACAGAGGAATAGGCGTGTGCAGTCTGCTAAGGGACAGCAGCAGGCTGTTGAGCCTGAGTATAACTCGGGAGATATCTGAGCAGATAATCAATCAGTTCTAAGCCATCCATCCCTCACAAGGTCCAGGGTGCTGTGCCCTTTGCAAGGCTTTTACTTCTACTTTACTGATTTCTCTATCTGTTCACCACACACAAGTCAGTATTTATCTTCGAGTTTGAGAAGGTTCTGGCACATACTGGGTCTCTATAAATATTTATTCAACGTACAATAAACTATAAATAAAAGTTTGTGTTCACTTAGCAAACTTTATGTAAGAGACATAAAGAAGGAAAAGCAACCCAGGTTTGATTTGTAGTGACCGTTGGTATCAACTGCACTCACTGAGGACAAATGTCGAATATATGGACAATATGCAATTATGTGGACAACTGACTAGGAAATCAAACTAGCAAATCTGCAAAGGAAAAATTCGGTTTTCCAAAAAGACCTCTTTGGGAATTAAAATTGATACTGAAATTCTAATAAGAACTTGCTTCCATTTTGGTTACAGGACTTGGCAGTGGATACGCTTCCCTGGGAGAAGTCTATATAAAGTTGAGTGCATGTAACTCTTCACACGCAAATATTACAGAGGCCGGGAAATTCTAGCACTTCTGTACAGTGCCAGAATCTAGGGATTTATGCTAGAGTTACCGGGAAACGTCTTGTTCTTCATCCCCAGCGCTTCCGGGAGCAGGGACGACTTAGCATCTACAAGCAGGCGTTAGTAATGTTATACCACCAAGAGCCCCATGTGGATGGCCCATGGAAAAGCAGTCGGACATAAATGGGGAGGCTGCAGAACCCAAAGGCTTCCTTCCCTCAGAGCTCCGTGGAGAAATTCCCACGTGGAATCTGCAAGGAAGGAATGTATTGGTATACCTTCAAATAGCCGATATTTTAATGAATGCCTACAAGGAAACAACTAGTGATAATGAAACCTCCTTGTCGGAAACTCTTCAGCTGTCTTCTTCACCTAGCCTTGGCCTTCTCCATTCAATTTAATTGTCTTTCCCACATCCTTCCAACCAAGTTTTGTTATTTTTGTGTTTTCTCGTTAGGTTGGAGAGGGAGGTGGAAACAGTAGGAATGCAAGGGAGAAGACTAAGTGGGAAATTTACCTTTAAATTACCATAATACTAGATGATAAATGAGTTTGTGTAAAAAGATCCCTACTCTAGAAACAGTGACATTTTTGCATTGCACAATTAGTTTATGGAGTGTGTGTGTATATGGTCCCAGGTACCTCTGAAGTACAAGGGTGGTATTTTTATAAATGTCAGTTTTACTTCTCTCTCTGTTTCGGACTCCTATGGTTTGGGGGATCTGGTACAAGTTTGCAGAAAAATAAACTGGACATACACAAGTGAGGCTACTTCATGCTTAACAAATCTGCAGAACTAGTCTCTCCAAGCACTGGAGGATTTTGATTGTATGTGGATTTAGAGGAATCAACATTAGGTCCTAATAGCTTCCCCTGGGTGTGACTTAACTGCAGTGCAGCCGTTTCCAATGTCTTGTCAACTTCTGCATGATTCTTATTTTCTCTGTACCCAGTCTCATCGTCCTAGGCTACTCATGAGGGGTAACCCAGCCCGCATATTTTCCTGGGGAAATATTTTACAGAGTAGGAAGGAAATATTAAGGCCCCATCATCAAGGCTTCACCAAAAGGTTTCAAGGCAGGCATGTTCCACTGGACATGGAAGAATTTATCTCAAGAGCACTAGTAAAATGTAATACAGATCATCTTAAAACATCTTTAGTCACCTGTATGAGCAGAGCAACCAATTTTGGCCACACACCTAGAAGGAAAAAACAGAGGTGGCCCTACTCACAAAAATACTTTCACCATCAACATACAGTGACATTCTTCCTCATAGCTCAGGTTGAAGGATGTACAGTAGATAAGCCTTCATCCCATAGCACCTGAGGTGGGCCTTTGGAAGCACAATGGAGACAGGGTAACTGGAGGGACCTAATCAGAGAAGCAGTTGCTGCTCAGACAATCATCTCTGGGGCCAACAGCACTACGCCTGCCTTCCCCATTCTCTCCCTGTTAAAGTCTTTTCACCAATTCTTTTAAAGGTACAAATTTTTCATTGTTATGAATTTGAAGTTACTTGGTAGGTCACAGATTTCCACTAAGCCTATGGCAGAAGGATTCCTAAAGGAAACTATTATGGTTCTTTGTTCTTAAACAAATAAAGTATGTTCTTTATCTCCCAGGAAGCTTATAATATGGTAGGTGCAGCTTTAAGTACTAATTATACTAAATAGCAGGGCGTAACTCAAAAGAGAGACTACACCTATTATGTAGAATTCCCTAAAGAAACATTAGAAATTTTACATGCATTGATTGCCAGTTAGCATTAGAAAGACGTTTATGAGTTGACTCCACCAAAGCCACAACTGTTTGCATTAGCAAGCAGGCAACAGAAGCTAACTGATAAGAATTCAGTGATATAACGCAATTAATATAGTTATGTCTGTTAATTAGTGTTTTCCAACTGTCAAAGAAGATGCCTTTTAGGAGCCAAACTTATTTTACGGATTAAAAATTAGAATCCATCTTGTAAAACTGAGCTGGACCTTCCTTTGATCTAATTAAAGGAAGAGTTTGCGTACTCAAAATTTGTGCCCCTCTGACATAAATTAACATATTCATAAATGAGATAGATGGATATTTTGCAATTAACATGGGACGACGAGAATAAAGCCTAATTAGTAAACATGCTTTCTTTATTAACTTGCAGGTCAAGCTCTGTTTTACTATAAACCAATAGTGATAGAACAGAGTAATTTTTTTCAAAGAAAATTTATTGGCTCTGAAATTCTGTGGCACTCTATCACAGAAATGTGACTCGTTTCTTCATTTCCAGACACCTGTTAGCTCATAACCAGAAGTATACACAAACTGCTGTTTTTTATGTCCAACTGGAGAATTTCAGCCCAGAGCAGGTTTATGGGTTTCCTGAAAGAGTCCATTTTTACTCTTATAATCCTAAAGGCATTTTTACACTGCCTGGAGACACCAAAGGCCCTCTTAATCCTCTAGTGGCTCTGCTTCCTTCAATGTTGTGCCTCTGCAGTTCTCATTGGATGAATTTCTTGGTTAGATTTTCCACCTAAAAGAAGCAACGTTGACTAGCTAGACTGTGCACCAAGTATACATGTCTGCCTTCCAAAGCAGGTGATTGATTAGAAACATATTATGGTTGCTTTATTTATTAATTGACTCCAAATAGCTCCTAGAATATAATGCCAATAGTCTTATCCCTTTAACTCCCCGGTTCCCACACCTCACCCTTTCCTGTCTTTTGAGGCTTCCAGTGAAGCTGGGTGCCCCACAGAAATCAGGGCACTGAGAAGCATATGGACTTGCCTCCAACCCCTAGAACATGTCAGATGCTGACTGGATGCCAAGCCAAGGCATCCAGGAGGCCAGGGTAGTTCCAGGTTGAAATAAATGTTACAGGCTCAGTCTTCTATGGTCTCAGGGAAGAGACTAGTTTAAGACAGTCAAGATCAACGCAGGCATATACAATCTGTTAAGGGTGCTCTGGATCAGAAAAACCCATATCACATGAGATACATGCCAAGCTGTTGTTTAGCACTGTTCATTGAACAAATCCTCTGTTTTTATTTGCTTCACACCAAAATACCATTGCTCATCGTTGCAAACTCTGCACAGGAATGCTTCTGTTCTTTCTACCTTTCTTTTCTAAAAGCTACTTTTTCTTGTTGCTTCTCTGATTTCCTATCACATATGTGATCTCTACCACAAAACTTCTTTATTGTTCCCAATTGCTTTTTGTTTGCTAAGATTATCTTCTCCACCAGCCTATAGGGATATGACATTTGGCACCTCTAGGTTCAATCATCTACTAACTGCAATCCTGGAAAAACAGCTGGACTCCTGTGTGTGCCTGTTTCTTCATCTGTACAGCAAGGTTGATAATGGTACCTACTGAAATAAAATTGTATATTTAAAAAATTTAATGGAATGTCTGACAAATCAAGTATTTTATTAAAGTCAGTTATTGATAGTGTTACTTGAAATATTCAAGGGTCTTACCATAGCATTTGACAGCTATTCATTTCTCAATAAATTACTTTTCATTAACAAATTTCTGGCTTGACAGAACCTAGGTACCTTGGGGTAGAATGGACAACAAATCCAATTAGTCAGAGGGGTGTTCGCTGAGTATATATAAACATTCTGTGCTGAAGTTTGGAGTAGAAGTGCCTCTTCTCAGTTATCTGTCTAGATCAGGGCAGCAGAGCAGCTATGGTGGCAGCTAGAACTCCAAGCATGAAGGGAAAGGACACATTGGGGAGGTTGTTCCAGTGAGAAGGTTGGTTAGCCTCTTGCTTCCAGAACATAAGCACCCAGTTTAGTTCATTGCAGAGAACAGCTTTAAGAACAGACATTTTCATACCACAGTTTAATTTCCCTACTAAGCAAGAAAAGCCTCTCGCTGCTGAAGTTGTCTGCTGCCTATCAGAATATTCTTTTGAAAATATTTCAGGACAGGGGTCAGGATAATGTCATACCAAGTTTCCAACCTCTTAACGGACATGAAATATTCATAGATTCCTATTCAGATGTGCTCCTTCGATGGCCTCAACCCTCCTCTTTACATTCCAAATTCAACATGAAAGTTTATCTTTAGGTAGCCAACCTTTTTTCAGTGATAAAGGTCAATTATGACCTTGCTTTACTGACAGTTATCACACTATCCAGGATTCCATAATATATCCAGTAATACTGCACTGTGAATAAATGCGATGAAAAAAAATCACACGGGTAAAATTTATATGCAAAATGAGAAAAAGCATCAACTTTTCCCTCCAGTTACCTTTATTTATTTGAACAAATGTCATGAGAAAGAGAGTCTTAGACTTAATCTCCCTCAATCAATGTCAGCCACATTACTACTTAATGGGAGTTTATACTGCATAATATTATTGTCTTTGTATGAACCATTTTCTGACACCTTACATTTAGTTAAATGATTTATCCATGTACATTTTACATGAGGATAAATATGAGAAATGGTTTCTGCTTCTCTTGAGTGGGATAAGGAAGCAACTCTAAAATACAACGTCAATTGGCTCAGCCATTCAGGCCCTGATGTCAACAGGAGTTATACCTGGGTACAAAGAAAATCTATCTGAATAGCAGTAGTGCCATGAGGGATAATATATTTTTTTATAATTTCTTTTTTCATAGGACCTAACCAAACCCTCTCCCCAACAATGTGCTCTCATTTGTCAGTAAGCACAGTCTTTAGATGTTATGTGTACCATCACGTGGGTGCTTACTCTTTGCCTATTTGTCAGTGCTATCAGGTAAGGATGACTCTGCTGTGAAAGACTGTGCTGTGGAATTTACAAGCTGGAAAGTTGGGTTGTGTTGGTGAGTTACAGAAAAATACTTGTTGTCCAAAAGCAATTTTGCCGCCTGTATATAGCTAATAGTTTTGTAAATTTGGAGCAGGTTCTTTTGTGATTTCTTTTCTGGGTCACTAACTGAAAACCAACCTAGTTTGAATTGAGATTTGTTAAAAAGAAAATTCCCCAGGACATATGCACAACCTGGACATTTTTCAGATTCTGTGATCTGAAGTTTATTACTTGTAGGGGATTTTTTACACAAGGCTGGATAAAATCCCATCAATCTTATTTTGTTGTCATTGTTTTTATGGTTTTGTTTTTGCTTTTTTTAATTTAAGACTGAATTAAAGGTATTCATTTGAAGGAAGAGAAGCAACTCTTTTCAAATTAAGTTTCTGGGTGCTATAGTGAGAGGAGGGCATAGTCCAAACAACATCAGAAAGATGTTCAACCAATTCCTGTCTCATCTCCTCAGCTACATTTATTCCTCCTGATTTCTCGTGGAGCTTCAGACTGTTTCCCCCTTTTTAGCACACAATCAACTGGAACGAGACAAGATGAAGTAAGGCCTGACAATGACACAAATTTGACCAAGCCAAAATATATTTGGAAAGGGGTATATAAGTCTTTTTTATGAACAAAAACCTTCTTTATTTATAAATTTCTCTTATTCAAAGAATAGGCCTTCAGTGTACCCTGCAAAACGCAACTTAAATGCCAATTACACTCTGAAGCCTTTTGCTTCCCACCCCCGCAGAGTTCACTGCTCCTGCACCTGGATTCTTACAACAGGGTTCTTATACCTCTGGCTGCCATTTTCTTCATTCTGCCTTGATCTAGGATTTATTGTTCAGGTGTCTGGCTTCTACCCTGAACCATAAACTCCTTGGTGGCTGATTCTATGTATCAATGCATGTTTACCCTCCATTCAGCTCCTAGAGCAATGCTATCCCCTTTTAGAGACTTCTGGCATGGTTATTCTGTTTCTCTGTCCTACTAGATTTGGGTCATTGAAGGAAGGCAGAGAATATATTTTATCTTACTCATCTTTTGGTTCCCTGGGCCTCATATCACCCCAAGGACAGACTAATGTTTGCTGAGTGAATGACTAAACAATTAAATAATTTCTACCAACTTTTCCCCAAAACTTTAGGGCTACCCCAGGGTATTAGTATGCCATATGTCCCCATCCCAAGCCCAAGATATAAACAAGCAACTGAACAGAAGAGGGGCAGACCAGAAGGCTTTCGTCAGATCAAGTCAATTGTCCAATTTATTCAGTGAATCATTCACTGCTTTGAGTTCCATGGCACTCACTCACAATAGTGTTGACTTGACCCTGGGTCCCCTACTGCCAGAGTCACCCAAACAGAACATCATAGCATCTTACAGGGCTCTCCCACCCTGGAAGAGCTCTCTCAGGTCTGGGTTTGCTAACTTTCTGACTCCGAAATTGCGAGGTCAGGCAGCCCTCAACACAAATGAAGTTCCTTTGTCTTGAAAGGTAATGCACTTGGGATTGAGCTGCCACTTCTCCAGCAGGGGCTTCAGGCATTTCACATGAACCCTGGCTCCTGAGCAGACCTTTGATCTTTACTGGGCACCTCCAGGTTGGGCTGGGCCAGTGTACTGTGTAAGGCAAGGCTCCTACTCCCACTTAGGCAGAAACCCCGCCCCCTCGTCCCTTCCACCCCGCTCTGATCTGTGGCAGTCATGGGAGCTTAAGAATAAAATCAGCTGTGAAGCTCTGCCGTAGGAAACGCAGGAGTCATTTTCTAAGGATGCAAAAGGATGGCTGACTGGAACTGTGTGAGTCTGCAAAGCCATCCTATCGTTGCACGCTGCAGCAGCATTTCAGGGGAAGCCAAGCCAGCTGTATAACCTCCCAGCTGGAGAGACCAGGGAGCAGAGAGTTAAACACTTGCTCATTGGTTTTCCCAGATCCTATTTTAATTTGCTCCCTCTTTTTGGACAGCTCTGTGAAGGCAGTCTGGTTTGCTGCCTCGCCATACTAATGAGACTCATCCATCTGCCTCTGTCATTGCCAGCCTCTCCTTTCTGCTGGAAGTCAGAGATGAACGCCCAGGACAGGTCCTTTCTAGGCTGCAGTACTTAATCATTTCTAAACACGCTAGATGGCCTCAGGCAGTGAAGGCAACAAGCATTTAACCTAGGCTTGGCAGCTCCGGCTTCCCCATACTCTGCCTGTGAGCTCTGATAATGAAAAGTTGCTGCACTTTTACTCTCCACTTAGCCAGATGCTCTTTGCTTCTTGGGGCCAAAGGTTAAATAGATATAAGAACCCATGCTAGTTTTGAAGGCTTTTATTAGCAGTCCTTATAGTAGTGGGAGAAGAGGATGCTGTCGTTCCTGGTCCATTTGTCCGTCGGGATTCGTATTTAGACTGTGTCCTTGCTTTTTACCAAAGGAACGATGCCTTTACCCATCGTGCTTTTGTTGTTTTGCAGCACAAGAGTTAACCCAGGCTGGTTGGAGCTCTGCCATTTAATTATTTAATGTTCAGTTTTTATGGAAAGAAAGGACGAGAGGACAGTTATCAACGTTGCTTAACTGTGGCAACACCTTTATTAACAATGTAGATAAAACATTTTTTTTTCCGGAGTGGCTAGAGCTTCTGATTTATTTTTCCACTCCATCTACTGCTCCATATGTCTGTGGAATCTGCCTTTTTCCCAGAGCTCATGTTAGTATAAAGCAATTGTCTGGGATGTGTAAGAATTAAGTATCCCATCATTCAGGCTAGACATGCAATTAGAAAAGTTGCACTAATTTCCACTGCTGAGACCCTGTCACTTTAATTTATCCTTACTTTCCTACATTTAGGCCTTCTCTGGTTGGAGGCCAAGGATTTTATATAGTTTCAGTCAATGGTGCTTTGATGTAGGAACTAGAGTATGCATAAAGTTTAGGGGAAAAAGAAACGGGGGTTTACCTAGAGCTGGCTGGAAGAAACAAAAACCTTATATAAAGAAACATACATTCACTGTAACTCTACCATGCTAGCAAAATAGTAGAAAAGAAGGGTTTTTAAACCCAGAAAAACTCACTGAATTATAATATCAACATCCAAGCGTTTCTTCGTGATTATTTTTTCTCTGACATTATTTATAAAATGTTTTTTCTGTTTTTACTATCCATGTGTAAAACAATTATTATTTATCTGATATTTTGAAAGAAGTGCTGAAATTTATTTATTGACTTTTTTTCAGTCTATACAGCTATCACCAGACTGTTCAACTCCATCTTTTTTTTTTTTTTTGCGGTACGCGGGCCTCTCACTGTTGTGGCCTCTCCCATTGCGGAGCACAGGCTCCGGACGCGCAGGCTCAGCGGCCATGGCTCACGGAACCAGCCGCTCCGCGGCACGTGGGATCTTCCTGGACTGGGGCACGAACCCGTGTCCCCCGCATCGGCAGGCGGACCCTCAACCACTGCGCCACCAGGGAAGCCCGATCTTTTTTTTTTTTACATATATATAAAACTCCATAGTTTTATAGCCACCATCAAAACCTCTTCACATAAGTTTCAGACAAGCGTAACTCCAAAAATGCTTGGAATGTTCCCATGAATAAGTACGGAATACCTCTACCTAAACATTTCCCCACAGAGACATGATAAATCCTATGTGGGCCAATTATCAGACTTTCTTGTGCCTTTCATGCTTTAAACCAGTCCCTGGCTCGTGAAAAACTCCCAGAGACCAAGCTAATTTCACCCTCAGCGTACGGTGGCTGCATTCAAACTTCAAAAATCAGGTGTCCAAAGAGGGCTCAGCTTCTCATGATTTCAAAATAAAGGCATGAAAAGGTTCCATTAAAGAGGAATTTTGCATTCAGAGAAATACAGGAAAATTTTTGCAGATGGTTGTTTCCCCAAACTAAGTTTTAAACAATTGAAATACGTATGTGTCCTGACTCTTTGCAATGGAGACTAGAGCCCAGGCCCCTCTCTTGGTCACATGACTGACTCCATGGGCTTCGATGTAACTTCCAGCTCTGAAAATACATCTGCCTCCCCCTACCTCTGGGCCTCACTTTTTCTTTTGGATCAAGTGAGTAACGATGGCTTCCCCAGTAAATTTTGATCAAAATAAATACTGATTAATTATTTGTGTCTTTCATAGAAAAATTCTAACCATTTTATAAGCCACTTATTCATGCTAATAGATTAGGCTTCCAAACTTTCATAGGCAGAGAATCCATAAGAAAATGTTTAAACTCCGAGTAGTAACTTAGTAAGACTTAAGTACTCTGACCGGGAGCACACTTATTGAATAGGAAATCTCTACATGAACTTCACCTCTGACTCTTAAATTTTAGTCTTTCCCAAGGGGCCAAGGTTGATGTTTAGGACAGAGGAAGTAACCAGAAAAACCTAACAATTTATCTGAAGGACATAATATAAAGGTCATATCAAAGTTTTTTAGAACATCTACAAAAAACCTTTTTATAATATTTTATAGGTTTTTGCCACTTGGTCACATGTTAAAGGTGATTATTTAATACTTTAAATCAAGTTTTATATACGATATCAATTCTAGAATATACTACATATGTCTGTGTTGTATCATAAACATAGCAAACATACTAGTTACCTATAAGCATATATTCCTACAAGAAAACAGAAAACACATATCCAGAAACATATTTATTGAAGTTTTACCGATAAATTGTCATTCTTGGAATATCTGTAATTATGTGATCATACCGTAAGAATGATTAAGTAATGGATTAAAATCAGTTAACTGATAAACAGAAAGTCTCTACCTAAGCCCCAGTAATAATATTTATGGATAAATGTTTCCTCAACAGCAAAATGCACCCCGGTTTAAAATAGAGAACTTAACTTATGGTGTCTGGAAGAGAAACCAACAACTTTGGTTGGGAATAACCCTCATCAAAGATGAAGCGAGGGCTTCCCTGGTGGCGCAGTGGTTGAGAGTCTGCCTGCCATTGCAGGGGACGCGGGTTCGTGCCCCGGTCCGGGAAGATCTCACATGCCGCGGAGCAGCTGGGCCCGTGAGCCATGGCCGCTGAGCCTGCGCGTCCGGAGCCTGTGCTCCGCAACGGGAGAGGCCACAACAGTGAGAGGCCCGCGTACAGCAAAAAAAAAAAAGAAAGATGAAACGAGCAATCAGAAATCCAGATGTTGTTATTTTTAGCAATACCTTATGCAAATCATTTTTGAAGTAAAATACACTGAAAATGTAGAACACGAGTGACATGAAAAAGAACTACTTATAAGAAGGATATTATTGAAAGTTTTCCTATAAGGCTTTGCAGCTCTTAAAATCAATGGACTAATTAAAAATGGGAAAATGTGGTAGCAAAAAGAAATAAAAAGACTGAATGCGGAAAATAGTAGATATCCCTGAATAATCTTAGAATCAATAAAGAGGCTCGAGAAGGAAAAAATTACCTCGACATATTTTCTTGGATCGCAACAAAACGTATTATTTTGAAGGAACACATAAGGCTGAATTATCTCCTCTTGTTTGTTATGAATACAGTTTGCCTTGCCTCAGACTTAACCCTTGGGATTATTGGAGAAACAAAATTCATGTACTTGAACATGCTAATACCATTCAGTTCCTCAGCCACAAGGCTGTGTTACAGGGATCATTGTTTTACAATATTTACAACAAAGTCCTTAAGGCACTTCTGGTAATTAAATTGAAAGAGGCCTGGGTCTCACCTAATCCAGTATTAGCAATTTGAAGAAGAGGGTATTCAGGTAACACATTTGCCCCTTTATAACTGCAGTCACCAACACAATGTATAGTCTTTCTCCGCTCTCTATTTGGGCATTTTCTGGCATTAAAATCCACCCTTGCCACATATCAGATGGGCTGCAAGGAATGGTGAGAAGTCATCTAGGCAGTCAGTCAGCCAGTCAGTAAACAAATGTTTATTGAGAGCCACTGGGTACACAGCTTGGTGCTAAACGGGAGTCTATCTCCCTGCCTTGAGGTCTGCACATCCACCACGGCAGACACATAAGGTTCAATTGGCACCATCTTATGCTTTCACTTATTCAATAGCTTGTTAGTGTCTAATGGACTAAACAAACACTTCAGCACATAACACAACTCTGTATGCATATATATGTGTATCTATCTATATGTGCTTATGTATAGACGGATATATAAAACTTGGCATGTTTTCCAGGAGACATGCCAAGATATATTCACAGCTTTATATACACATGTAATTCATGTGTTTCTGTGCATATGGCAGTTGGGGGAATATATCTGATCAGTAGAACATGTTTTATTCCAGATGTTTTTTATCATATTTTCTCACTATCACTAATAAAAAAAATAACCATAGCTGTTCTACTTGGACAGTTTGATTGGTTTTTAATCCCAAATCTCAAAGAAAGAAGGAACACAAAACATTTTCTGTTCTCTAGGATGAGACAAAAATGTTGGCATACCAGCCACTTGTGAGGTGTTGTAGACAAAAAACCCATCCTAACTCAAATCATGCTATAAACCAATCAGAGAGGCTTTATTTTTGATGATTTGCACTTCTATCTTCTAGAATTACCTTCCAATATTCACCTCTGCCTAGCTGTTCAAGGCTATATCTTCTCTTGTCTTCCATATAAAAGCCTGAACATTTTTCCCTATAAAGAAAAGATTTCCATATAAAGCCTGAAAATCTCCTTGCCCTGTCTGACATAGGAGCAGAGACACTGAAGTCTCATCTTTCTCTTAATTCTTCTTCACTATGTCCTTTTGCTCAGTCTTAGAATCATCAACCATCACACATGCCCAACGATTGTACACATATGCCTGTTTATAACCAACAGCCACATGGTCCCCCGATTCTGCTATTTCTTCTACAAGTGTCTCCAAAAGTCACACTGTCTACTAAACCCTTACTTCTAAATAAGGGTTTCTCCATAGTTGGATTTCTATCCCTCTATCCCCATTCTTAGTGACTTCCCATTTTTATTCTTTTATCCAAGAACAGTTTCAAATGACTATAAAAATTAACTATCTTTGACAAGCCACTGATTTAAAATTTTCCTCTAACTCCTGATTCTCCTTCGAAGCCATCTGACTTGTTCGGTTTCGTTTCCAAGCTCTCACTCCAGTTAGACAGCTGCCTGGGCTGGGAGCCTCATAAAAACATATTTGTTCTCTGTCCTTTCACACTCCACCATAGACAGAGGCCATTGCTCCTCCCATTCTTATTCTCAATGTGGACAACCTCACCTGTCCAGGTAGCCAGAATAAAGGTTTTGATTTGCCTTAAGTCTTCATTTAACAATTATCATTTTCCAGTGACATTCACTTTGTCTTTAAATGATTCTTTTAAAGTACAAAGCAGAAATAAAAATTGGGAGCTAATCCCGGGAAGTTAGCATCGGTGGAGGAGGACCGTGTCACATTGCGCACACTCCTATAAACACCTTGGAGGTGTGGACTGCTGTAGGTTCTTGTTTTATTACCTAGGTTGAAACACAGCAGCTCAACAAATATTAAGCTACCCTGCTGATAATTAATTAGTGAGACAGCTGTGGTAAGAGAAAGTTGCTCTTTGAAGACCTCTTTAAAATAATGATCCCTATGAAGAAGGCATATTTTTCTGACTCATTTTAGACAAAAGTTGCTATTCTGATGTATTTCATAGTGACTAAGCAAGGACAGAGCTGAAAACTGCTGTTAAAAGGAACCAACTGCGAAACATTTAATTAGATAATCTATACAACAGGAAGCAGCTCAGGCTGGGTCAGGGGAAAATGAGTTCAAATTTGGTCTCCAATATTTACTACTTCTGTAATCTTGGTTGGACAAGTTACTTCATCTTTGTCTCCCTAATTCCCAGTTCTTTATATTAAGATGGGACAAAATAACTGAATATTTAATGTTAATGAGTTTAAAGCATCCAGCAGAGAATCTGATCCAGAGAAGACACCAAATAAGTGGTGGCTCTTAAAGGAAAGCAATGCTGTTTGCAAATTTAAGGTAAATGACTTTTTTCTCTCTCTGACAGATTATGAGTGACAGAAGTGGGACTGAATGCATTCAAAAAGAGGAGAAGTAGGAAAATACTTCTTTGATATTGTGGCACCATCATTGTCAGGTACATGTTCTGAAGGGGAAGAGTATTGTCTGCTTCATGGAGAAAAGCAAAACAAAGGCATTGGAGAAGCAGCATAACCCTCTGTAGCTGACTTACGTTATAGGGCTGAAAATTAAGACCTTCTCTCTTTTTTTTAACATATTTATTGGAGTATCATTGCTTTACAATGATGTGTTAGTTTTGCTTTATAACAAAGTGAATCAGCTATACATACACATATATCCTCATATCTCCTCCCTCTTGTGTCTCCCTCCCACCCTCCCTATCCCACCCCTCTAGGTGGACACAAAGCACTGAGCTGATCTCCCTGTGCTATGCAGCTGCTTCCAACTAGCTATCTATTTTACAGTTGGTAGTGTATATATGTCAGTGCTACTCTCTCCATCCTACCTTACTCTTCTACCTCCTTGTGTCCTCAAGTCCATTCTCTACATCTGCATCTTTATTCCCGTCCTGCCCCTAGGTTCTTCAGAACCATTTTTTTTTTTTTTTAGATTCCATATATATGTGTTAGCATACGGTATTTCTTTTTCTCTTTCTGACCTACTTCACTCCATATGACAGACTCTAAGTCCATCCACCTCACTTCAAATAACTCAATTTCATTTCTTTTTATGGCTCAGTAATGTCCCATTGTATATATGTGCCACATCTTCTTTATCCATTCATCTGTCAATGGACACTTAGGTTGCTTCCATGTCCTGGCTATTGTAAATAGAGCTGCAATGAAATTGTGGTACATGAATCTTTTTGAATTATGGTTTTCTCAGGGTACATGCCCAGTAGTGGGATTGCTGGGTCATATGGTAGTTCTACTTTTAGTTTTTTAAGGAACCTCCATACTGTTCTCCATAGTGGCTGTACCAATTCGCATTCCCACCAACAGTGCAAGAGAGCTCCCCTTCCTCCACACCCTCTCCAGGATTTATTGTTTGTAGATTTTTTGATGATGGCCTTTCTGGCCAGTGTGAGGTGATACCTCACTGTAGTTTTGATTTGTATTTCTCTAATGATTAGTGATGTTGAGCATTCTTTCATGTGTTTGTTGGCAATCTGTACATCTTCTTTGGAGAAATATCTATTTAGGTCTTCTGTCAAATTTTGGATTGGGTTGTTTGTTTTTTTGATATTGAGCTGCATGAGCTGCTTATAAACTTTGAGATTAATCCTTTATCAGTTGCTTCATTTGCAAATATTTTCTCCCATTCTGACGTTTGTCTTTTCATCTTGTTTATGTTTTCCTTTGCTATGCAAAAGCTTTTAAGTTTCATTAGAGTCCCATTTGTTTATTTTTGTTTTTATTTCCATTTCTCTAGGAGGTGGGTCAAAAAGGATCTTGCAGTGATTTATGTCATAGAGTCTTCTGCCTATCTTTCCCTCTAAGTTTTATACCGTCTAGCCTTACACTTAGGTCTTTAATCCATTTTGAGTTTATTTTTGTGTATGGTGTTAGGGAGTGTTCTAATTTCATTCTTTTACATGTACATGTCCAGTTTTCCCAGCACCACTTATTGAAGAGGCTGTCTTTTCTGTGTTGTATACTCTTGCCTCCTTTATCAAAAATAAGGTGACCACATGTGTGTGGGTTTATTTCTGTGGTTTGTATCCTGTTCCATTGATCTATATTTCTGTTTTTGTGCCGGTACAATACTGTTTTGATTACTGTAGCTTTGTAGTATAGTCTGAAGTCCAGAGGCTGATTCCTCCAGCTCTGGTTTTCTTTCTCAAGATTACTTTGGCTATTCAGGGTCTTTTGTGTTTCCATACAAATTGTGAAATTTTTTGTTCTAGTTCTGTGAAATACGCCATTGGTAGTTTGATAGGGATTGCATTGAATCTGTAGGTTGCTTAGAGTAGTATAGTCATTTTCACAATGTTGATTCTTTCAATCCAAGAACATGGTATATCTCTCCATATGTTTGTATCATCTTTAATTTCTTTCATCAGTGTCATAGTTTTCTGCATACAGGTCTTTTGTCTCCTTAGGTAGGTTTATTCCTAAGTATTTTATTCTTTTTGTTGCAATGGTAAATGGGAGTGCTTCCTTCATTTCTCCTTCAGATTTTTCATCATTAGTGTATAGGAATGCAAGAGATTTCTGTGCATTAATTTTGTATCCTGCTACTTTACCAAATTCATTGATTAGCTCTAGTAGTTTTCTGGTAGCATCTTTAGAATCCTGTATGTATAGTATCATGTCATCTGCAAACAGTGACAGCTTTACTTCTTCTTTTCTCATTTGGATTCTTTTATTTCTTTTTCTTCCCTGATTGCTGTGGCTAAAACTTCCAAAACTATGTTGAATAACAGTGGTGATAATAGACAACCTTGTCTTGTTCCTGATCTTAGAGGAAATGGTTTCAGTTTTTCACCATTGAGAATGATGTTGGCTGTGCGTTTGTCATATAAGGTCTTTATTATGTTGAGGTAAGTTGCCTCTATGCCTACTTCCTGGAGAGTTTTTATCATAAATAGGTGTTGAATTTTGTCAAAAGCTTTTTCTGCATCTATTAAGATGATCACATGGTTTTCTCCTTCAATTTTTTAATATGTTTTATCACACTGATTGATTTGTGTATATTGAAGAAACCTTGGATTCCTGGGATAAACCCCACTTGATCATGGTGTATGATCCTTTAAATGTGCTGTTGGATTCTGTTTGCTAGTATTTTCTTGAGGATTTTTGCATCTATGTTCATCAGTGATATTGGCCTGTAGTTTTCTTTCTTTGTGACATCTTTGTCTGGTTTTGTCATCAGGGTGATGGTGGCCTTGTAGAATGAGTTTGGGAGTGTTCCTCCCTCTGCTATATTTTGGAGGAGTTTGAGAAGGATAGGTGTTAGCTCTTCTCTAAATGTTTGATTAGAATTCTGTGAAGCCATCTGGTCCTGGGCTTTTGTTTTTTGGAAGAATTTTAATCACAGTCTCAATTTCAGCACTTGTGATTGGTCTATTTATATTTTCTATTTCTTCCTGACTCAGTCTTGGAAGGTTGTACTTTTCTAAGAATTTGTCCATTTCTTCCAGGTTGTCCATTGTATTGGCATAGAGTTGCTTGTAGTAATCTCTCATGATCCTTTGTATTTCTGCAGTGTCAGTTGTTACTTCTCCTTTTTCATTTCTAATTCTATTGATTTGAGTCTTCTCCCTTTTTTTCTTGATGAGTCTGGCTAACGGTTTATCAATTTTGTATATCTTCTCAAAGAACCAGCTTTTAGTTTTATTGATCTTTGCTACTGTTTCCTTCATTTCTTTTTCATTTATTTCTGATCTGATCTTTATGATTTCTTTCCTTCTCCTTCCCTGGGTGTTTTTATTCTTCTTCCTCTAATTGCTTTAGGTGTAAGGTTAGGTTGTTTATTTGAGATGTTTATTGTTTCTTGAGGTAGGATTGTATTGCTATAAACTTCCCTATTAGAACTGCTTTTGCTTCATCCCATAGGTTTTGGGTCATCCTGTTTTCATTGTCATTGTTTCTAGGTATTGTTTGATTTCCTCTTTGATTTCTTCAGTGATCTCTTGGCTATTTAATAGTGTATTGTTTAGCCTTGTTTGTATTTTTTACAGTTTTTTTCCTGTAATTGATATCTAGTCTCATAGTGTTGTGGTAGGTGTAGATACTTGATACGATTTCAAGTTTCTTAAATTTACCAAGGCTTGATTTGTGACCCAAGATATGATCTATCCTGCAGAATGTTCCATGAGCACTTGAAAAGACAGTGTATTCTGTTGGATGGAATGTCCTATAAATATCAATTAAGTCCATCTTATTTAATGTATCATTTAAAGCTTGTGTTTTCCTATTTATTTTCATTTTGAATCATCTGTCCATTTATGAAAGCAGGGTGTTAAAGTCCCCTACTATGTTTGTGTTACTATCGATATCCCCTTTTATGGCTGTTAGCATTTGCCTTATGTATTGAGGTGCTCCTATATATTGGGTGCATAAATATTCACAATTTTTATATCTTCTTCTTGGATTGATCCCTTGATCATTAGGTAATATCATTCTTTTTCTCTTGTAATAGTCTTTATTTTAAAGTTTATTTTGTCTGACATGAGAATTGCTACTGCAGCTTTCTTTTGTTTTCCATTTGCATGGAATATCTTTTTTCGTCCCCTCACTTTCAGTCTGTATGCATCCCTAAGTCTGAAGTGGGTCTCTTGTAGACAGAATATATACAGGTCTTGTTTTTGTATCCATTCAGCCAGTCTATGTCTTTTGGTTGGAGCATTTAATCCATTTACCTTTAAGGTAGTTATTGATATGTATGTTCCTATTACCATTTTCTTAATTGTTTTGTTATTGTAGGTCTTTTCCTTCTCTTGTGTTTCCTGCCTAGAGAAGTTCCATAGTTCCATTGTCATTTGTTGTAAAGCTGGTTTGGTGCTGTTGAACTTTCTTAGCTTTTGCTTGTCTGTAAACGTTTTAATTTCTCCGTCGAATCTGACTGAGATCCTTGCTGTGTAAAGTAATCTTGATTGTAGATTTTTCCCTTTCATCTCTTTAAATATGTCCCATCACTCCCTTATGGCTTGCAGAGTTTCTGCTGAAAGGTCAGCTGTTAACCTTGTGGGGATTGCCTGGTATGTTATTTGTTGTTTTTCCCTTATTGCTTTTAATATTTTTTCTTTGTATTTAATTTTTGATAGTTTGATTAATATGTGTCTTGGCATGTTTTTCCTTGGATTTATCCTGTATGGGACTCTCTGCGCTTCCAGGACTTGATTGATCATTTCCTTTTCCATATTAGGGAAGTTTTCAACTATAATCTCTTCAAATATTTTCTCAGTCCTTTTCTTTTTCTCTTATTCCTCTGGGACCCCTATATTTCAAATGTTGGTACATTTAATGTTGCCCTAGAGGTCTCTGAGACTATCCTCAATTCTTTTCATTCTTATTTCCTTATTCTGTTCTGTGGTAGTTATTTTCATTATTTTGTCTTTCAGGTCACTTATCCGTTCTTCTGCCTCAGTTATTCTGCTATTGATTCCTTCTGGAGAATTTTAAATTTCATTTATTGTGCTGTTCATCATTGTTTGTTTGCTCTTTAGTTCTTCTAGGTCCTTGTTAAACGTTTCTTGTATTTTCTCCATTCTATTTCCAAGAGTTTGGATCATCTTGACTATCATTACTCTGAATTCTTTTTCAGGTACACTGCCTATTTCCTCTTCATTTGTTTGGTCTGGTGGGTTTTTGCCTTGCTCCTTCATTTGCTGTGTGTTTCTCTGTCTTCTCATTTTGCTTAACTTACTTTGTTTGGGGTCTCCTTTTCACAGGCTGCAAGTTTGTAGTTCCCATTATTGCTGGTGTCTGCCCCCAGTGATTAAGGTTGGTTCATTGGGTTGTGTAGGCTCCTGGTGGAGGGGACTGGTGCCTGTGTTCTGGTGGATGAGGCTGGATCTTGTCTTTCTGGTGGGCAGGACCCCATCCGGTGGTGTGTTTTGTGGTGTGTGTGACCTTATTATGATTTTAGGCAGCCTCTCTGCTAATGGGTGGGGTTGTTTTCCTGTGTTGCTAGTTGTTTGGCATAGGGTGTCCAGAACTGTAGCTTGCTGGTCAACGAGTGGAGCTGGGTCTTAACGTTGAAATGGAGATCTCTGGGAGAGCTTTCGCGTTTGATATTACATGAAGCCGGGAGGTCTCTGGTGGACCAATGTCATGAACTCGGCTCTTCCACCCCAGAGTCACAGGCCTGACACCTGCCCGGAGTACCAAGACACTCTCAGCCACACAGTTAGAAGTAAAGGCAGAAAAAAAGAAAGAAAGAAAGAAAAAATAAAATAAAATAAAGTTATTAAATTAAAAAAAAATTTTAGTTATTAAAAGTAAAATTTTTAAAATTAAAAATTAATAAAAAAAGAAAGAAAGATGAGAGCAACCAAACCAAAAAACAAATCCACCAATGATAATAAGCGCTAAAAACTACTAAAAAAAAAAATGGGACAGACAGAACCCTAGGAAAAATGGTTAAAGCAAAGCTATGCAGACAAAATCACACAAAGAAGCATCCACATACACACTCACAAAAAGAGAAAAAGGAAATATATATATATATATCTATATATAAAAAAAGGAAGAGAGCAACCAAATCAATAAACAAATCTACCAATGATAATAAACTCTAAATACTAAACTAAGATAAACATAATACCAGAAACAAATTATTTGCAGAAAGCAAACCCCAAGTCTACAGTTTCTCCCAAAGTCCACTCAATTTTGGGATGATTCCTTGTCTATTCAGGTATTCCACAGATGCAGGGTACATCAAGTTGATTGTGGAGATTTAATCTGCTGCTCCTGAGGCTGCTGGGAGAAATTTCCCTTTCTCTTCTTTGTTCGCACAGCTCCTGGGGTTCAGCTTTGGATTGGCCCTGCCTCTGCATGTAGGTCACCTGAGGGCATCTGTTCTTCACTCAGACAGGACGGGGTTAAAAGAGTGGCTGATTAGGGGGTTCTGGCTCACTCAAGTGGAGGGGAAGGAGGAGTACGGAATGTGGGGCAAGCCTGTGGTGGCAGAGGCTGGCGTAGCGTTGCACCAGCGTGAGGTGTGCTGTGTGTTCTCCCGGGGAAATTGTCCCTGGATCAACGGACCCTGGCAGTGGCGGGCTGCACAGGCTCCCAGGAGGGGAGGTGTGGATAGTGACCTGTGCTTGCACATAGGCTTCTTGGTGGCTGCAGCAACAGCCTTAGCGTCTCATGCCTGTCTCTGGGGTCCACACTGGTCTCTGTGGTCCGCGCTGGTAGCCGCAGCTTGTGCCCGTCTCTGGAGCTCGTTTAGGTGGTGTTCTGAATCCCCTCTCCTCACACACCCCGAAATAATGGTCTCTTGACTCTTAGGCAGGTCCAGACTTTTCCCCGGACTCCATCCTGGCTAGCTGTGGCGCACTAGCCCGCTTCAGGCTGTGTTCACGTAGCGAACCCCAGTCCTCTCCCTGGGATCCGACCTCCAAAGCCCGAGCATCAACTCCCAGCCTCTGCCCTCCTTGGTGGGTGAGCAGACAAGCCTCTCGGGCTGGTGAGTGCCAGTCGGCACCGATCTTCTCTGTGGGAATCTCTCTGCTTTGCTCTCTGCACCACTGTTCCTGTGTTCTCCTCCATCTCTGCCAGTGTAGGGGCTTCCTAGTGTATGGAAACTTTTCCTCCTTCACAACCCCATCCCAGAGGTGCAGGTCCTGTCCCTATTCTTTTGTCTATGTTTTTCCTTTTTTCTTTCGCCCTACCCAGGTACATGGGGAGTTTCTTGCCTTTTGGGAGGTCTGAGGTCTCCTGCCAGCATTCAGTAGGTGTTCTATAGGAGTTGTTCCACATGTAGATATATTTCTGTTGTATTTGTGGGGAAGAAGGTCATCTCCAGGTCTTATTCCTCCACCATCTTGAAGGTCTCTCCAAGACCTTTTTTAAATTAATTTTAGCACTCTAAGTGGCTGTGATTGTATGATACTGAGACCAAGACAAGTAGTGCCAAAGCTGAGAGAAAAGTGATTGGGCCTCTAACATCTAGCTCACCTCAAATGCAGGGCTGTCAAAGTCTAAGGAATATTTTGGCTTCAAGTTAAGATAAGATTGGTTTGAGTTTAAAAGAAAAATTCTATCAAGGATTGCATATAAGAGGAGAGTAAAAATTCATCAATTATGAGAAAGATAATTATTAGGGAAAAAGATTTCAAACTTATCTAAGAGTTTACTTTAAATTTTATTAATAAAATTGACATTTTATTATTAAATGTAGTGACGGGTTAATACTGTTAAAAACTCATCATCTTAAAATATGTGTATTTGGATGACAAAGAATGGCGCATCATGTTTTCATGCAGTGGTCTTCATTAGAAAGCTCCAGAAGATGCTGTATAAACACTTAATGTTTAGAAAAAGTTGCATTAGTGTATCTAATTCACTGTCTTCTCTCTTTTGTGAGAAAGCTGAATTTCAAAATTACATTGATAAAAGAAAAGCAATTGTAACAGTCCTGACTGATACCTTATAACAAAAAAAGGGATGTCCCTCTAAAATGCCTTGTATATAAAGTTCATCCATTGGATATAAATAACTATTTAACATATTGAAGCTTCCCTTTTTTGGTCCTATAGCGCTGTTTTATTCCATCTTGTTTGCTATACAGTCAGATCTGTCAAGATTAACCTGTCAAGATTTCACTTTTAGGCCTCCATTAAGATTTCATTACCTATTTTAATATCTATAAACTTAGATGTGCATTGGCATACTTTGGCATAGGTTTTGTACTTCAGTCTTATTAGCACCAGACTGTTCCTCTGTGGTCCAAAGGTTGATATGCTTACTTTTTATTATAGAAAATTTCAAAAAATATAAAAGCAGAGAGAATGGTAAAATGAACTTCCATGTACCCATTATCCAGCTTGGGATTTGGTCTCCCCAAATAGACACAGACTTTTAAAAAATCAATATTAGGTCCAAAGCATCAAATATAGTACTTTGGAGTGAAAAAAAAAGTGTTCCGTAAACATCATATACTGACTGATAATTTAGTGAGGTAGTGTGATATACCACTAAAAATTATGAGCTCTAAAGTCCAGAAAAATTGTTTCAGATTCTGGCACTACCATTTACTATCTACAGGATCTTGGAAGTGATGTGCTTATAAATGTTTAATAACTGGTTTTAAGGATGTGAGGGACACTGATCTGCAGCGTTTGCCCATTTCCCTGGTGTAAATGCTCCCACCATGGTCAATTTCAAGTTGCCACCATGAGGTCACTGAATATGGGAGCTGAGAAAAGATAAACACAGGTGGCTCTCCCAAGCTAATGCTAGCCAGCTCCAGCCACTACTGGATCTTGGGTAAATTATAAAAATTCTCTAATCCCCAGATTCATCAATTTTAAAATAGGAAAAAATAGCAGTACTTGCATTGTCATATTACTGAGAGATTAAATGAAATACTGCATGGAAAAGTGTTATCACAGTGCCTGGAACTTAATATGCTTTCTATGCATTCAAACCATGTTAGCCTTTTCTATTATTAAGCAGTATGAAGGCCAAATGTCACCAAAGACTGGTTTTTAAAAAAATACTTCCTTTAAAAGAACTTTTGACTATCCGTATGCATTTTTATTAAGTAGGACTTCTGAATGGTTATCTGAAATATTTCTAAACATCAAGGCAAGAAAGTAACATAACACCATGGAATCACCGAGAGAGAGAATATGACTATCTTCAGCATACTGGCATTAAAAATGAATTCAACCACAACAATTCATGGTTAAAGGGGATTTAAATCTCAGGGCAAAGCCACATTTCACTGATTTCTATGTCCTCAGGAATACTGCCTTTGATGCACTACAATGATTTTTCCTTCCCTTACTTTGCTCTCAGCCACAGCCTGAACGTGGCAGCACTAGTGCTACAACTGAGAAGGTACAACAATTTGTTCCATTTTGAAACCTACAATTCTGTATATGATCGTTATACCCCGGAAGTATTGATACAATGCCAATGGTTTCAAAATACATTTTAGTGGAAGTTTTAAGGATACAAAATTCACTTTGTTATAAATCCTTCAGGATATAAAATTTGCATTTGTTAATCACATTTTAAAGCACTTTCTCTAAAGGTGATGATTTTAAATCCTTACTGTTTATTGGAAGCATCATTCACGTGGTTTATTCTCACCCAGCTCTGAATCTCAGTCTTAAAGACTTCCCTTGCCTCGGTCTTAAAGACTTGCCTTTGCTCTGCTTCATGCCTCACATATAATTCCTCTTCTCAAAAACTCAGAAAATGATCTCAGAAATGACCCAAACATAGGCTTGAGCACCATTCTGAACTCAGATCTCCAATCTGGCAGCAGAGGGAGGGCACCATCCATCAATCCCACTACACCGCCTGCTTTTATTAGCTGTGCTGCAGAAGAGAGTCTAAAACCGAGACAATTTTATTTTATTTACTGATGGCACAATGTCAGTAGCTTAATCAATAGATACGGGCTAGAAAGAAGTATGCCACCACCTTACCCAGGAGATTCAAGGTTTAGAAGAAAAGAGCATTTTGTGAATTAAGAAACAAACTCATCAAATGAAGGTTAATCCTGACACATAGCCCACTATTTAGAGGTAGGAGGAGAGAAAGTCTTACAATGCAACTCTCTTATGTGTTTCCCCTAGAGACTCTTCAGGCAGTGAAATAATACCTTGTGAAAAGGGGTTTCCTTTGGTCCCCTCAAGGAAAAAATAATCCTATCTGAAAATAGTTTCTTCTAACTATGAATGGTGTTATTTATGAAGACTCAACCTACATATCAACATTCGCAAGTTGTTCCATAAAGAAAAAGTTCACCAGATAAAGAAAAAAGCTCAAGGACAGCAGTGCAAGAAACCCAGACCTCAAGGGATACTAGCAAGGTACCCTTTCTCTGAAAAGTACAGTCTCAGTGCCACTTTTTGTCACCTCTTCCTTTCCCATCTCCCTAGGACCCAACCCCAGAAGGGCATGTAGGACTTTTCTAGGATGCCTCTAATTATGGTTTGAAGAAACAATTTGGGCTCTTTGCTTTTGGTATTTCAGTTCTCTTTCTGTCGTTAAGGGAGAAAAAGCATCCATCACTTTTATTACCATGCAAAGCCAGCCAGGGTTCTCTGAAGCCATACAACCATCATTTAGCATTTTTAAAGCCAGATCTGAAAATCCGTCACCCCAGTATCAATACTTGAACATTGAGTTTCCAGACGACATAAATCTTCCATAGCCACGCTCAGCAGTGAGTTAAGTCTTGGACTGCCTTTCTGGCAAGGAGAGAACATCCTTGGGACACCTCAACCCTACCCTAATTTCACTTTATGCAGAGACAGATCCTCATTTGAAAGCTCCTCGTGAGCCAGAGGGTGTGTGCCTTGATCATTGCTGAAACGTGCATTTCCGTATAGAGACAAAGGAGCTGGTTTTTACTCCCAAGCCCTTTGCTACTTAAATAAAGTTATTGGCTGCCTAATGAATGTTAGCTGCAGTACTCCCTATGGTCAGAGGGCTCTTGCTTAATGAATTGCTTAATGTGCTTGATTACTGTTACAATGTTGAGTGAGGAAAAGGCAAGAGAGATTTGAAAGATTCACTGGAGGATATGATGAAAATGAATTGGATCAATAGAAACTTTTTGCTCATCTCTGAACAGCACATTAGGGGTTGTATTGTTAGAGTTGGGGGATAATGCAATTTTGTGGCTTGTTGTCTTTTTATAATTCACAAATATAAATCTCCTTCGACAGTGAGTTTTAGGGCTAGCCTTCCCGGAGTTATAAATGGTCCCCAGCCTCTAGCCCTGGTTACTTACACGGACAGATAAATTAATTAGGAAAACTTTTATGCCAATTACTTTATGCCCTTGGCTTTCCTATGTTTCTGAACAGCAGCGGCTAATTAAAGATATGATTCATAATTACTGGTCGATCGAGTAGTTGAGTAATGGAATCAGGAACGGTTCCAAAGAAAATTATCCATCACATCATTACTAATTGTTACATAATACATAAGGACGTAGAATTCAAATAAAAAATTACTTACTTTGAAAGGTACATTCCATTTTTTTTTTAATTTAACAATTATAGACATGAAATGAGTTCTTGCAATGCTGAATAATGTGGTAAGTTGGGGTGGGCTTTTTTGCTTTTTTTATGTAAATACTTCTACTGAATGAATGCAAAAAACAAGGGCCCATGTAACTTCAAGGTTTAGTAATCACTGAGTTCATGCTCTTTCCTATGAAAAATTCAAACTAATGGAGGTAATAGTCAAAATGCATTGTCCTTTCTTTCAGCTCTACCCTTAGGATTTGCTGAAACCCAGTAGGCCCACATGGGAAGGGCTATGAGGGACCACCCATTGGCATGCCCTGGATAGGAAAGTTCCCAGGCTCAGAAAACCTAAGAATGTTAATACTTGGAGAATACCGAAATCTTCCGAAAGAAGACAATTGTCAAAGGCTGTGTATATCCCAGATCTGTCCTAGCTTAGAGGAATTATGGGTCTTTGTTTGAAGGTAACACAGGACCGGAAAGGTGGAGATAACCTCACACAGAGGAGAGCTTTGTAGAAAAGAGTGAGGGGAGGCCACCAGCCCATGGCTTTGATGGGGTGGAATGGGGCCCTCCCATCTGTGAGCGCCCACCAGCAAGCAACTCCCAGTGGGTGCAAACCCACCTTCCATAGACCCTGAGTACTGCCTCAGCAAATCCCTTCCCCTCCTATCTCTCCTCCAGATTTCCCTGCCTTTCCTCCCTCTTTCTTTCTAATCCCTGACTCCAGTGCCAGTGACAGTCCACAGTGGCATGTTTAGTGACAGAGCAGAACAAGACAAGAGAAGGTAAGGAAATAGGAGATCGAGGCTGCAGATGCCTTCTCTCATCTAGTGCTCAGTCAGTTGCTGTCTTGCTGAAGAACCCCTTGTCTGAGTCCCATCTCCTCCCCCACATCCTCTGACTAAATACCTAAGGCACAAAGAAGGGTATTCTGTGTTTTCATCTAGTCCGAAAAACTTCCTCGCCAGGTCTTGTGCAGGGAGGATCCTGGAGAGAACGACAAAGTCCCCAGCACTGAGCCCCTCCCAGTCTCCCAGAGCGGCAGTGTGAAAGGTACACAGATGAAGGACCTCCAGGATTCAGACGAACAGGAGACAGAGCTCATGCCTGCAACGGACTTCAGATATGAAGAGTGCACTGGTGAGACAGAGTTACATAAGTCAGAAGAACCTCCCCTATATTATTGAAGGATTCTTGAAAAAGGATGGTTTTCACTTTCATTTATGTTGTACAAACGCGGACAATAGCGTAGAGGCAGGTCCTGAACTGCATGCACTGAGAGCCATACCATAGATGGCTTAGACCCAGGGCAGCCTGGGGAAAAGGAAGCAGATAAACACAGCTTGAAGACAGCGAGCAGAAGGCAGGACCCTGATGGGAAAGGATGAACAGCCAGAAGTATTCATAGCCCAGATGAGGTTTGTTTGTAGGAGCCCCTTCCGGCCAGCCCAAACCTAGTTGTGGGATAGAACTGCCGTCTGATCCAGGTGAAGGGCAATGAAGGTGACCTTGTCTTAGGCTCACACAGAGGGAAGAGGATGCAGACAGGAATGTGAGTAAATACTCACTGTGGGAAGGCTAGTGTGTATTCTCTTCCTACAGAGAGACAAGTGCAAATAGCAAGCATTCAATCTTTAATTAGAAGAATACTTCATGTTTTTCTTCTGGGAGGGTCCCATTTGTACTACAAGTAGGTAAGGGTACTTCAGTAGCTGAAGGCACGAACCTCAGGGCCATTTAACTAAAATCTCCTCCAGGAAGAAGGGACAGGACTACTTAGAAAGCAATTACCACATCCCGAGGGCTGACGTTTCCCTCTTGAAGAGAGGCAGCCCTCTGTTTTGAGACTGGAGATTTGACCAAGCAGCTTCAGTGTGTCTTTGTGTCTTTGTGTCAGTTTCAAAGCCTCACGCCTTGGCAAGTGCAGCAAGAATCAAGTGCAAAAGAAAAAGGGAAAGAAAAGAAAAAAAGAGATTTCAGACACACCACCTGCTGAGCTTTCCCAATTTAACAAACTTATGTGAGGTCTGGAGAGAGCAAATGAGTGCTTCTTGGATATCAAATCAGGCCTTTATTCACTTGGCAGGAGCTTCCAAAAGCTGTTCTAGTCCTAACATTACCCCAAAGAACCTGAGGGGCACCTGTGTGGCCCATTAAGGCAAATGTAATCAAATCCATCCAGGCACTGGTATCGTTTTTGAGAACTGGGGCTATAAAGCTGGTGTCTTCTATTCCTATACAATGCCTTGCAGGCTGTTGGTTTGGAAAATACAGTTTCATGACGGTTAGAAACAGTTTCCTTAAATTTAACATGGGACCCAAAACACAAGGGTGCCCACCTCCAGACCAAGCCATTTTAAATGGTTAAAGTGAGTCTACTAAAATCACAGTTTCAATCCTCTTAAAACCAGAGTCCTATAAGCTGAAAGGAAAGAACCGCAGAAAGTCCCTTGATTCGGTGCCCTCCCCGCTCCCTCCACCTTCCCACCTGGTGAAAGCGTAGACTATTAAGCTAGACAGAAATATAGCCCATATACAGACTTCATTAGTATTCCCTGTCCTCTCCTCTATGTAAATGAGAAAAGTTTTCCCCAGATTGTGCGCTCTGAAGGAACAGATCCCCAGCTCACCAGTGATAACGCACTCAAATAGTGCACACGTGCATGGCTCAACACTGGGTGGGACGGGGCAAATTGTCGCCCGGATTCACGCCCGGTGAGCTCTTGGTTCCCATCTCCCAAGACCTCCATTCTCCCACCCAGCTCGGATCAAGTTCCCATAGGGAGCTGGTGCTCAACAGAACAGGGGAAGAGAAACAGGTTCTATTATAAGGGGAGGAAAGCCAGGGGCATCCCTGAAAGCATGGACCACGTTTCTCTCTTCACCGTTCACAGTGAGCTGAGCCTTTCAACATTTTCAAGCTGTTGGCGTTTGACCTTCGACCCAGGCCAGGTACTGAGTGCAAGTTTAACATTCATCTCTCTGTTTGGCATTTTCAAATCTCTGTGCAAGAAGGCAGTCCCTGGAATATTTTCATAGTTTTATGACTGGCTTAAGGACAGTTTCTCCAAGAAAAATTATGTTAAGATTGAGCTTGGCAAAATCTTTTTCTATGCATTTTTTAAACTTGGCATTCTCTTTTGATGGGCACTGAACATTCAAACAGTGTTTCTAAGGCTCCTGATGGCGGCCACTCTGTCAGGAGTATAATGTTACATGATTCTGTGCCAAGGAGGTAAATCATGGGGGAAGTCAGCTTGACAGTGTCAGAACCAGTGTCATTCAGTTATGGACATTTGAGGCCCATGTCACCAAGGGCCTGACCACAGAGCTGAAAGGCAGAAACTCTGCGGTTTTGTCCTTTTCTGCACCCATCTTGCTGTGTGACCTAAAGATAGTGATTTCACCCGTTCTATTGCCGTATGCTCAAAAGCAAAAGATTTCCCAGTATTTATTGGAATTACTGTTTAGCACTCTCTTCTTTAAATAGTTTTCTGACTCAGAAAGTCTTGTGTAGATTGCTATTTTGAGCCAGATTCTCCCAATGTGGAAATTCCTTAGGTTTGCATTAGGCTCTTTGGAGGAATGAACTAACTCTTTCAGGCCTGTAGTATAGCGTCTAATAATTTCTTTTGAACTATAAGTAAATGCATTGTAAAAGTTGAGTAGGTTTGACTATTAAGCAGAAGAGTCATTTTTTCCTCTGACCGCTAAACCTGTAAGACCTCTGACCTTGGTTGCAAGCCGGTCTAGGGCATGGTCACAAAAGTATGAGAGAGTTGCAAAGAATTAAGAGAACTTCGGGACGTGGAAGTTGATGCCTGCCTGACTCTGAATTCTCTAAATTAATTTTGGATCCTCTGAATCCTTTCCATTTTAATTGCAGAGGTGAGGTGCATGATATCGAAGGGCAATTTTTTTTTCTTTCAATGTCACTTTTCGGCAGGAAAAATGTTCATCGTTCAATGGTTCCCTTTTAAAATGTCAGCCTTTATGGAATCTCAAACTTGGCTAAAAAGAAAAGCTCAGCATTCACAGGACTTTGGAAAGTCTCCGGGCACTGAGAGTGTTCTATCAAAGATTATACTCAGGCTTCAAATAACATCTCTATGTTGACAACTTCCAAATGTGTATCTCCAACAGAGACTTCTCCCCTGAGCTCCAGACACACATATGCAACAGCAGATTCAATGTCTTCTCTTAGTTGTCTACGAATATTCCACATTTAAGGTCTAATTAGAACTAAATTCCTGATCTTATCCCTTTCCAATCTGTTTTGCCCACCACTTTTCCCATCTCATTAAGTGGAAAATCTAGCCCTCCAGTGAGCTTAGAACCCCCTGCAGGTGTCCTTGACTTGTCTTTCTCGCTCATAATTTACATCCAATCATCAGTAGACCCTTTTGGCTCAACTTTCAACATATATCAGGAATCCAGCCACTTCCCTCCCTCCACTGGTGTCACCTGATCTAGCCACCATTATCTCTCACCTCATCATCACAAGAACCTTCTAACAAATCTCCCTCCTTGCCCTCCTGTCTCCCAAAAGTCTACTTTCTCAACACGACAGCCAGAAAGATCCTATTAAACCTTAAGTCGTATATTACTCCTCTATGAAACCTCCCAGTGGCTTTCTATTCTCTCAGAGAAAAAGTCAAAATTCTCACAATGCCTACAAACCACAAAAACTCACTACCCAAGCTCGTTCTGGGCCCATTCCCTCCTCCCGACCTCTCTTCCTCCCTGTCTTCATTTTTCCCTCCTCTCCATACACACAGTCCCTCCTAAGAGCCTTTGCACAAGGGCTGTACCATCTACTTGGAACGTTCTTCCTCCTAATATCCACATGGCTTTCTTCCTCTCCCTTTAAAGCCTTTGCTCAAACAGCACCTCCTCAATGAAGCCTACCCTGACCTACCTACCTAAACTGCAGCTTCCCCCCCACTACCCCTCCATCACCCTTACTCTGTCGTATTCATTTTCCCTAGTACTTTACACCTCCCCCAATACTATAAATACTTCTTTATTGTGTTTATTATCTCCTACCTCTTCCCCACCGCTACAAAGTGAGTTTCCTTGGGGACAAAAATCCCTAGACTTTGGTCTATATTTTCACTGATGTAACCACAAAACTCAGAACAATACTTAGCACATACACATTTGGTGAATAAAAGAATGTCTCTTTCTTTTGAAATAATTTGCTTAGCAATGAAAATATTGATGCCTGATTTCTCTGTGGAATACTAATTGCCACAGAAATTAATTAAATTAGTACAAACCTATTAACTGATAAAGTTATTATTAATATAACACTAAATTATTTTTCTCCTATCTTTCATGAAACATTATAAACCTCCCAACTGATATGTTTTAATGGAGCAACGAGAGGTGAGAGTTAGCCAATTAAGATTACAATTTTCAAATATACTCAAAATTAGATTTTTTAAAAAATAAAATGTTATTTGGCCTTTCTTTAGTATCTAAGTAAATATTAATATGGAAGAAATGTTGTTAAAAAAAGAAAACGCTTGTTCTCAGGGATCTGTTATTTATAGCAGCTATTCTTGAGGCGCTCAGTATGATACCAAATAACACTTCATCGCAATGGTAAATGTTAGGCTATTAAGGACTAGTAAACAGCAATGTACATTTCCCTCAGAGTTCAAAACCAACTAAAAGATGGACCCTGAAAATGGACAGATAGTGATCAATACTGCAGCTGAGGGTTTTTTTGTTTGTTTTCTTAAATGCAGAATTTATTTAGAAGAGGCAAATCTTCAATGAGGTTGGGCAGGTAGGTAGAGATCACTAAAGGCTTGGTTCTCTACCCTGAGGTGTTTAGACATCTAATAAGCAATGTTAAACACTGAAGAAAACAAATTGACATAATTAGATTTGTGTGTTTAAAAAGTCACTCCTGCTACAGTATAGAGTGTGTGTCTTTTTTTATCTTTTTTTAATTGAAATATAGTTTATCTACAATGTTGTGTTAGTTTCTGGTGTACAGCAAACCTATTCAGATATAGATATAGATATAGATAATATATACATTCTTTTTCAGATTCTTTTCCATTATAGGTTATTACAAGATATTGAATATAGGTCCCTGTGCTATACAGCAGACCTTTATACTTTATCTATTTTATATATAGTAGTGCGTATCTGTTAATCCCAAAGTCCTAATTTATCCATCTCCCCACACCCTGCCCTTCCCCTTTGGTAACCATATGTTTGTTTTCTATGTCTGTGAGTCTTCTTCTGTTTTGTAAATAAGTTCATTTGTATCATTTTTTTTTTAAGATTCTACATAGAAGTGATATCATATGGTATTTGTTTTTCTCTGTCTGACTTACTTCACTCTCTAGGTCCATAATAGATCATCTCTAGGTCCATCCATGTTACTGAAAATGGAACATTGCAGTTTTATTGTTGGTAAAAATGTAGGGAGAGACTACAGCTTAACCTGTGGCCAAAATCAGAGGTCCTTCCACTGGCATTAGCCCATCCCCATAGTCTAGACCTTGGGACCGTCTACTGAAGAAAGAGCTTGGGTTTGCTGAGTAGATCAGACCAACTAAGATGGAAAATGTTGCTGAGCCCCAGTAGTGGGTGAGAGAGAGGCCTGGAGCTGCAGAGCTGCCTCTGAAGGCAAATCTGGACCAGAAGGAGTTGTGCTTATCACCTGGGGGCGGGAGCAGAGCAGAAACACTCATGTAGGGGCAGGTGGATTCGAAGGAGACAGGAAGGAAAGGCCAAGTCACACACACCCACATCCTTCTCCCAACTTTGTGGATCAAATAAAGGACTCCTCCATTGTTGGCTAGAAGTTTGTGAGAGAAAGACGAAAAGTGGGAAGCCCTCTTCTCAGTAACCCAGGATCACTGGAAAATTGTTCTGACTACAGTGAGAGGTAATAGAAAAAAAAGACAACCTCATTACATTTACTCTAATTTCTTATCTCTTTTAAAGCAGAGGACACTGGACTGGCTGCAGAATCTTACTTAAGATCTGCAATTTCAACCAATGTTTTCTCCTACCCTGGCTTATACATGCGTTTATACACAGCACTCCTTCAGACTTGAAGAAGCATATGTTTTCTTCACCATCTCTACCAGCAAACCAATCCCCCTGAACCATCTTTTTGCTTTTCCTGCTTGCTTCAAGAAACCTTACATTCTGGGAGTTTCAGAGGAAATATCACAACATTTGTTGTCATTGTAAAAGATCATTTAATATTCCGTGGGCACATGCCATATGTTTTGAAGGAAGATGATAAGTACTGTTTTGTCACATTTTCTTGGCAAAATGCAAAATGGAGTGAAAACAAAGACACTTTCCATACATGAGGCTTTAAGAAAATATTGGGGAAAATATTGCAAACCGAGTTACAATGTGCCACTTCTGAATTTTCTTGGTTAGAAAAGAAGTTCACAGTTATTCTCCTACCGCTTTACAATAGAGAGTTGTTCACACCGAGCCTTGGCCACATGGCACTACATCTTATGGAAATATGTGTGGTCTGCTCAATGAATGAAAGAGGAACTGTTTTTCCATCTTATGATGAATTCAGCACACACTTATTTTCCTAAATAAAAGCCACTACCGCCCTAGACTTACACTAGGGAATGAACTGTGACAATGTGACACATAGGCAAGTGCTCTGCAATGGGATTAAGGTTCACACCATAGAATTAAAGGCTTTAAAATAGCACAGTTAATATCCAGGGGAATAATAAAGAGAAAAACCAAGTAATATATAATCACAGTATCATACTGGATAGAAAATCAATGGGAAAACTAGGGAAGCACTCCACAGGAGTCTGTTTCCATTGTGGCAATAGTGTATGGAACTGTAAAACATATAAAGACATTAAGATTTAAATGTTCTAGTCACTCACTAAAAAAAAAAAAATCACATAACTGAAATTAAAGAAATCTTAATGAGAACATTTTCAAAATAGGACAGGCTACCTGCTGTAGGTGCTCTAAGGGACAGAGCAGCTCTATTGATCTTTAATGTTAAGGCAATAACATGCAAGTTCTGTCAATCAAATGAGAATCACTCTTAAAGGGTTAAGACCAACTTGGACTTGGTTGAGTTGTTATTAATTTCTAAAGTATTCATTTGGTAAAAAATTGTATTCTTAAATAAATAATATAAAACATTCGGTTCTTAGCAAATATGTCCCTCACTCTGAAACATCCTCAGGGTACAATGACACCCAGAAGGAGTATTTTAAGCCTTGGTGGTTGATGCTGAATCATAGTTTTCCCCACAAAGTGGATCGTTGTATGACTTCAGAGAAATGAGACATTTTGCCTTGGCTTTCACAGCTGTAAAATGGGCTTCGATGTAAGGAAACGTCCATCTTAGTATGAACTTGTCCAGAACTCATAAGAGATCATTCCTTAAATGAGAAAGCTGTGGATGAAAGATTATTCTGAAACAAGGACCCAAGACTAGAATGCTAGTGAAGCGTTTGGTTCTCACTGTTCAGAGCCTGGTAGCTGCCCTGAATATCCCCACTTTCTCCTTTGGGCAAAGCCTGTGTGGCGGGTCTCGGAGGGAATCACGTTTATTATGTCAAGTGTAATTTTAGGAGCATGGACCCTGTAGCTCCTTAAGATGTATTCCATCTCTCTGGGGAATATCATTAGTCAAAAATGTGATGCCAAGGGGAAAAAAACAAGAAAAACGTGTTTCAACAATACAAAAATAATTTGCTTTAATTTTTCCAAATACCAAATTAAAATTGGCAAATATGAAAAGTTACCCAGACATTGAGATTTTAATTTTATCTCCAACAATTTGAGAACCTTAGTAAAGAGCCTGGAAAAGCCATCCTGGCAAAATGGATTTCTTTCTACCATGTGTGTTCCACTGGCTGTCCTGGCCAGAGCTGACTTCTTACAATTTGCTTTGCCAGACATAACAAAGACAGGCACAATCACTGTGATTAGCATCAGGTGAGGAATAAACAGTCTGTGGCTGAAGCAGCAGGCTCTAAATAGATTTCTAACCTAGGTTTGACCAAGACATGTAATATATCCACAAATTTGCTCAATTACACATTTAGTCAATTTCTCTCATACTCATCATGTCCTTTGCAGTTTCCGAACACATATGTCTAAATAATATTGACTGTAATTTTTGTGCAGTATAGGTTGGAGCATACTGTGACTGGTGTAATGCATCTCATTGAATTTTTTGTAAGTTGGAGAGCCATGGCTATTGCTTTTTGCCCCCATTAAATTTTGGAAATCAAGAAAAAAGAGCATATCAGATATCTATAAAATATAGCTTTAATGTATTCAGCTGTAGATATTCTGAAATCACAAGAAAAACCATATTTTCAATGCTATATTTAATAGTATTTAAGGATATTCATATACATACAAGCATATATGGAATATGTGTCAATTCAAGTCACTCTTGAGAAATATTATCAAATCTAAAGAGTGTTTTTTATGTGCTTAAATTTGCATGTTTCTCAATTTTTTGAGCAATATTTTAAAACCATGTAGTTAAAGAGCTCCTTATCAACCATTATCTGATGTGAGAAATGTTTATACTAGAAGCACCTAAAAAAAGACAGTCCAGGAAATGCACCTATCTGCTAGGGCATCTCCATTTAGAATCCAATGCATGCCACCCGATTACACCCCATTCCATTCACACCATTTACAAAGAGTGAGTGCTGATCAAAGCTCCTGTAATGTTGATAATACATCCAGTTTGGAGTTTTGATTATAAGAAAAGTTCCTGACTTACTTTTTAAATTAATAAAAGACTTTATGACAAAAAAGTGGACTTAAAAACGTTAGATAAGAAACTCATCTAGTAATATAAATTAAATAAATTAGCAGTCTTTTTGTAAATTTTTTAGAAATAATTAATGCACATATTAAAATAATCTCTGATCTTTCTGTACAGAATTAGAACAAGTTGAAATTAAAGAGACAAACCATAAATTACTGGACATTCTTTTCTGAAGTATACTTTATCCCAAACTTCTTATGGAAAAGTGCACCAAAAGTTTATCTTCAACTCACAAAGAGATTTTATTTTTCCTTTGGAATTGGCAAGCTTGGAGAAACCATCCAGGAGTATGCAATTTCTCTGTCATGCTTCATGTGATTTCCAAATATCCATTGCTTGAATTAAAAATGATAATTTCATGAAAACTCACCATAAATGTTGAGTATATCGCGAACAGTCTTTGAAAACCCCTCCACCACCACCATCTTCACCTTTAGCTAGCAAAGCTCAAACCTGTAAATTAACATGGAAGTTCTGAATCCTTTAGTCTGGGATGTTCATAATTCAATTGGGAGCCTAAAGATATAACATGATTCTTTTATTAAGTACCTTATTGCTCCTTATAAACAGGTTAAAGATGTTTACGTCTTACCTTTTGAAGATATTATTAATCCCAATAATATGTAATAACCTATAATATGTAATATACAATTGCTCTTGCTACTGAGGGGTCTAGTTTATCACCCAGAAGCAGGGACGGATCTCACAGTGGCGGAATTGGTTCAGTCCAGATGAAGGTGCTTTAAGCTGTTCGCAGAGGAGCTATCACACCAGGTTAAAATATTAGTGTTATCATTTTAAATGAAGTTATTCTTATTAGTTAGGTAAAAGACCCTGGAGAGGAGAAGCGTTAACTGAGCAAGCAGGGTCGCTGCTGGAGTTCAAGGCTGAAAGTCAGGAGAGTTGGCTCAAGCTCTAGATCTGTCTCCAGTGAGCTGAATTACCCTCAGTAAAATCACGCATCTTCCTTTGGCCTCAATTTCCCCCTTCTTTTTTTTTTTTTAAATGAGAGAGTAGGGTTAGAGCAGAGGTGTCAGCAAACTCTTTCTGTAAAAGGTCAAACCGTATTTTTTTAGGCTTTGCAGGTCAGATGTTATTTGTTACATATTCTTCTTTTTTTTTCCCCCAAAAATGTAAAAATTATTCTTAGCTCACAGGCTATACAAAAACTGGTGAAAGGCTGGTTTTGGCCTGTGGGCCATTGTTTGCTGATCCTTGGATTAGAGGATAACTAGTGTTTCTCATAGAGCCAAAATTTGATGTTGCTATGAGTAACCATGACTTCAAATCACTCTTCTGTAGCATTGGCCCAAACATTAATACCAAGAAATCCTGGTAACCAAAAAAAGAGAATGTCAACACCATCTCAAAGATGTTTCAAATGACCATGGAACTTTCAGTGTTCTCAAATTACCATGGAACTTTCAATCTAGCAAGCATTTGCTAGTCCTTACATTTCAGATAATTGTACACCTATATTGAGAAGGTGTTCTTTATTCTGCATGGATGATTTCTTGTCCTGAGGGATAAATATTATTTGCACAGAAACAAAATAACAAGATGAAAGCAATCCATGTGTCAAACACAGCTTGCAAGAGCAACTCACCAGTATATCAACAGTACATGACATCACCATTGGCAGCATCCCAAAGCAAATGCCCAGTGCAGCTTCCGATCTTCTGCAGTAACGTGGGTGGATTGCTGATCACTAATAGCTATACAGATCCTTGGAGCAATGGTAAATAAAAATTCTGTATACTTATTCTAATTTTTTTAAGAACTGAAAGGAAAACTATCACTTACGAGCACCTACTATGTGTCAATCCCTTTAAATATATTAATAGTGATAATAACAAATACTCATAAAGCCTTCCTACAGCCAGACATTGCCGCAAATACCTTATAAGTACTAACCCATTGAAACCTAAGGACTACGCTATGCATTAAATACAGTTGACCCTTGAACAACAAGGGTTTGAACTGATCAGGTTCACTTATACCCGGATTTTTTCCAGTAATAAATATTACAGTACTACACCATCTGAGGTTGCTTGAATCTGTGGCTGTGGAACCATGTATACATGGGGGGCTAACTGTACCTGGATTTTTGATTGTGCAGGGGGCAGAGGGTTGGCTCCCCTAATCCTGCCACCATTGTTCAAGGGTGCCCCATACTATTATCAGTCCTATGAGGTAAATATTATCACTGGCATTTTTATAGGAGAGGAAACAAATAGCCCGGGAATTTAAATCTCCTTTCTGTTTCTTTTTTTCCTTTCCTTTATTATTCATTTTTTAATGGAAGTGGTGACAATATGAATGCATGCAAATATAATTCCTTAAACACAGATCAGAGCTAAAATTTAGTTTCATCTAAGTCCAAGTCCAAGGTACTATCGCCATAACACCAAGGGTAGGATAACAGTCCAAAGCCCAGGATTACTTGGAACACGGGCTCCCCTGACACACAGGTTCTGTGTGACTCCCAAGTTAGTGCCATGTTATTCTCAGTTAGGACTCAAACACTACCCACTGTGAATCCTATGTCTCTGGACCTGTCAAGAACCTAGTGTGTGGATTTTAACCAGTAGGAAGGATAACAATACTTTAGAACTTGAGGTTCCACATGAAGAATTGTTTCAAAACACACAAAGCACTCTGAAATGCTTTAGTGGATTCAAAAATTTAATGTGATAGCTCTGTATCTAATCTGAAAACGGGAAGGAGCTTGGGTCCTCGAAGCATCTTAATCCTTGAGAGCAAGCATTGAGGACTGAGAGAAACACTTCACCCCGAACATTGAGCTTAAAGAGTTTAGAGACTGAGCTTTATTCTCAGGATCTGACTTCAAGCTTAATTTCCCTTGAGTGTGTAAAATAAAACTGATTGCAGAAACCATGGACACTGTGGAAGGAGAATGGGCTTTGGACCCAGCCAGACTGCCGGTCGAATCCCAACTTCATCGCACACTATCCACATGCTTAGACATAACACTTAACCTCTCTGACTCGCAGCTTCCTCATATGTAAAGAGAGCAGAAATATATATCTGCTTTGTAGGGCTGGTCTAGGATTGGAGGTAATGTAGGCAGAGCGCCTGGTACATAATAGACATTCAATAAAGGATAGTTCTTATTGTTTATTAGATATATTTACATTTGACATGTCATGAAAAAGTCTTAATATTTGTGTAGTGCAACCAATCCTCCCTATGGAATTGTCATAACATCATAATTATCCACAAATAATTATTCAGTTCCCCAAATATATAAGTCAGGGCACACTGTATCTTTAGATCAGAAATATTTATTATCTAAAAGTAAAAATGCCAAGAGTTGTTTTTTTTCTCAACTAGACATGTGCCCTTCACATACCTGGCACCTAACATCCCTCTCCAGACAAAAAAGAAACAAAACCACTGTGCATGACGGGGCATGTAGAAGTGATGGTTCCACCTGCTAGAGAAATGTTTATCTGGAGACTTAATTACTTCAGAATATGACTAAAACTAGCAGGAAACCATCTGGAAGAAAGATAACAACAGAGAGTAACTGCTTGTGCAAATCAAGTCATCAGGTCATCGTGTGGAAGAATTGTAACTAGATAGATGTCTAAAGTATAAGGCCAACGTTTGTGGTTCATAACAGACCATTCTGCTTCCCGATATCGTTTGCCTTGCTGCATTGACCACTGGAACACAAAGCTAAATTGTGTCCAATCTGAGTACAGCTTTAACTAAGGCATGATACAACTCTCCCCTGGCCCTTTCATTTATTTTTTGTTTGTTTGTTTGAAATATTTTTAAACAATTGAACATTTGCAAACACATACAAAAAAAAAAAAAGAAGGAAAAAGAAAAAACATTTTCCTCTGAGCCATTTAAGAGTAAGTTTACCGGGCTTCCCTGGTGGCGCAGTGGTTGAGAGTCCGCCTGCCGATGCAGGGGACACGGGCTCGTGTCCCGGTCCGGGAAGATCCCACATGCCGCAGAGCGGCTGGGCCCGTGAGCCATGGCCGCTGAGCCTGCGCGTCCGGAGCCTGTGCTCCGCAACGGGAGAGGTCACAGCAGTGAGAGGCCCCGCGTAAAAAAACAAAACAAAACAAACAAACAAATAAAAAAACAAAAAAAAGAGTAAGTTTTACCAACATGATTATTCCTCATCACTTCTGAATATTTTAGTAGGGAATTCCTACAAAGACATTCTCCTATATAACCTCAAGAAAACTAACAAAATCAGAAAATTACTCGATACATTATCATCATCAAATCCACAGATTCCACTCGAGTTTCACCAGTTGTTCCCATGCTGTCTTCAGTAACAAAAGAATATCCACCATTATGCATTACATTAGCTGATACATTTCTTAGTCTCCTTCAGTCTCAGTTCCTCATCTCCTCCTTGACTTGCCTAACCTTGGCACTTGTAAAGAATACAGGCCAGCTCCTAGAATGTCCACCAAGTTAGGATTCCCTGATATTTCTTTATGATTAGATTGATTTTTTTAAATTGTGGCTTCAGTGTTACAGAAGGTAAGCTATATTGCTATTTCTCTTTTTTTTTTTTTTTTTAACATTTTACTAGGTGGTACATCATTTTGAGTTGCTCCACTATTGATGATGTTATCTTTGATCATTTGATTAAGGTGGAGTTGGCCACATTTCTCCACTGTAAAGTTTCTCTTTGTAATTAGTAAGTATTTAGGGGGAGATACCCTGAGATAAGGTAAATATTCCATTCTTTATCAAACTTTTACCCACTGATCTTAGTATCCATTGATATTTGACAAATGGTGATTTTTCTAACTCAATCATTTCTTCTACCTTATCAGTCAGGAAGAGCTCTCTTTTCACTATTTATTCATTTATGTATTTATATGTGTACTATTTTCAAGCTCAGATTATCTAGATTTGGCCAGTGAGAGCCCGTTCAAGCTAGCATCTGTGTCCTTTTGTCATGTCCTCAATAACTTTGAGCACTTCCTTAGTTTCTGGCACTAGAAGATGTTCCAGGGTGATTCTTTGCTTGCCCAGTCCCAAAAGTAAAGCCTGTTATTTTTCCAAGGAGTCCTGGTTCCCTTTAGTGGATAATTGTATTTAAGAAACTAAGATCTGGGCACTAAATATGCTTTGTTTTGGGGTGTCATTGTTCCCAGACCCATATCTATATGGGTCCAACTCAACATCACAGAGTTTATTCTAGTTTTGTTTCTTGCCATATATTTAACTCCATTCTCCAATAACAAGAAACCTAGTTACTGTTATCCTTATCATATTAACCAATAAATTTAAACGTTATCCTTATTATATTTATTATTCTAATCCCTCCTGTATCTAAACATCTCACTCACGCTCCAACACCTTGGTCTGGACCACTGCCACCATGCACCCCTGGGATCTCCTTTGTCAGTCCACGTAGGCTCTGCCAACTCATGCTAGGCTGCTTCTGCCACTGCCCTCCCGCCTGACTAACCCCTTGTGGATACCTACTTTGGTCAGCCTCACATGATAGCGTTTGGACGGTTATTTAGGAAGCAAAGAAGGCAGGAAAGCAGGCAGGTAGGAAGAAAAAAAAAAATCTTGCTCTTTTACTTGATTTTATTGTGGGTTTTGTTCTCATTTGAATAGTTTCAACAATATATATGCATCTCTCGTAAACTGCTTTATATCCTATTTGAAGGATATAAACAATATAAAACGATGCAAACAAAAGTTTCACCTGGACGAATTCCAGAAGAGTTCTGAACAATATGAAAGTAGAGTCTTAATCAAATCTGCATTTTAAGACCTCTCAGAACATGAAAGTCTATTTTCAGTAACATGTTCTATTCTACAAAAGCCAAGGCAGATAAAAGGAATGGCCCCAGGAACGTTAGTGGCACTTTTGATTCCGCACACCTTCTTACCCACATGGATAGTGTGCACGACTTGTGTGATCTTGAGCATTTTGCTTCATGTTTCTATGAGCCGATTTCACCATCCATGAAAGGGAAAGGCTTCTTCCCTTCCCAACCTCAAAGGAATGTCATTTTGATTTTTATAAAGAACAGACCAGTTTGAATTTCTCAGCAGTAGTCAGTATATTCTTAGACCTTAACACGCCTTCACAGATCCATGGAGCAAAGATCCCTGTAGATTTAGGATTGAAGGAAGGAACAATTTCTCAGTCTCCATCACATGATGGTGCCGCCCTATACAACCTGCTTCTGATATCTTAAAGGGAAGGTGTTCAGGCTTTGAGTGGGCATGGATACAGCAGCCAATGGCCTCCAATAGGAGACAGAATGCCATGGTTCGGGGAAGCAGCTGCTATTAGGTGGACATGCCTAACTGGGTCCTATCTACCAGCTGGAGAGAGCAAAGGTAGGAACCAGTCGTCCTGCCTCTGTCTCCCAGATCTATAACTTAAATTGTAATAGGGAGTAATTAACTCAAACTCTCTGAGCTAACTTTTTCACGGCACACTCTGGGGTCAAATGAGATAACCTATATGAAAAGACCTGACTTACATTAGGCTCTTAATAAATATTAATAGATACCGGAAGAGTTTTTATCTCATCTTTTATTTTAAACATACAAGGATGTTTATTGCAGCGTTATTTATAGTGGTAAAAAGAAAAAATAAAAAAGAAGAAACAGGGCTTCCCTGGTGGCGCAGTGGTTGAGAATCTGCCTGCCAATGCAGGGGACACGGGTTCGAGCCCTGGTCTGGGAAGATCCCACATGTCGTGGAGCAACTAGGCCCGTGAGCCACAATTACTGAGCCTGCGCAACTGGAGCCTGTGCTCCGCAACAAGAGAGGCCGCGACAGTGAGAGGCCCGCGCACCGCGATGAAGAGTGGCCCCGACGTGCTGCAACTAGAGAAAGCCCTTGCACAGAAACGAAGACCCAATGCAGCCATAAATAAATAAATAAATAAAATTTTTAAAAAAAGAAAAGAAAAAAAGAAGAAACAAAGTGATTGTCCATCATATGGGTAATGGCTGAGTAAATGCTAGTATATCCATATCACCGAATACCAGGCAAATTTTTAAAATCACAACAAATTGAATGAAGAAGTAAGTATACAATTTAGTTATCTTCCATTAAGCTAGACATTAAACAGATTTGCAAAAAACAAAAAGGAAAATGTCACTATGTTGACTTTTGTTCTCAAAAATATAAGTATTTTTCATTAAATATATTAATTGTGTTAACATGTATGGGTTTATCATTGTTATTTTAACTGAATTAATACATAAATTTTATAACAGTTTTCATCAAATGAGAATTATAAGGAAACTACAAATTTTTTATTGACATATAATTGATATATAACATTATATTGGTTTCAGGTATAAGGAAACTATAAATTTAATTAGAAAAAAAGAAAAACTAGACAGTACAATACAAAAAATTGGCTAATGACCTGAACAAACAACATCACAAAAAGAAAATCCAATGACCATTAATCATATAAAAATATTTCTTATCCTTTGAAGTAACATGAGACCAATTGTTTTTCCACCATCTCTGAAGGTTTCTAGTGACTAGAAAATTATTCTCCAATGACATTAAACCTAATCTGAATCTAGAGAGAAAGAGAATTTCCCCAGTTATTTAAACCAGAGGATTATGTTGGTTACATTGCCATTGAGTGGCAGAGCTGGAATTTAAACACACCTTTAAAATAAAATAGTCGTTATCAGATAAGCAGTTGTCCTGATGTTCATGAGAATACATTACTGACATCCACGGAAAACTGATTACAATACTTGGCCAGGCCACCTTCAAGACTGCTATAAAGATCAAAGAAATACTTATATGCAGAAGTCATTTGGCAACTACATGAATATGAGAAATCATTTGTTTTAGAATTGCTTTTAACCAAAGAATCTGAAGTATTGGGTGATATAATGCAGTATTGACGGTAATGCAGTCCAGATAAGCCAGGAAAAGGCAAAGAAGAAGCACCCAAGGTTCCTAACTAGCCAGGTGGTATGTGAGGTCCTGCAGGTGAAAATAAAAATTATCATCTAATCAGAGGCTGCACAATGATATTCCTAGCTATTCAACAGTATAGACAGCACATCCTCAGAGAAACGTAACAGCGCAATATTAAATTCAGAGCTCAAAGCTATAAGGAAGAAGAAATTTCAGGCAAAAAATAAACGATAAACGGGGCATGTTTGACCATAACTTTGGAAGATAAGTGTTAAAATACTTTTGGATGTCACTTGTGCCCATATATCGTGACTGCCTAATTCATGGATTTGAGAAACAAAATTGCAAACCTCCAGATACCTGGGGACATCCTCTGCCATTCATTTGGGAGCAGTATTCCCTTTGCAATAAGTAAGAAATCTAGGGAAAAAAATTAATGGCAGGGTATGGCAGGGTATTCCCACGTCTAGCCACGGAAACACTTGTTCACCAGAGAGAGGCATCAAAAACAGTCAAGGGAAAGGCACCCAAGACTCGTTCCCGACTGAAGTGTGTCCAGTTAGCTGTGGACCAAAACACCTTTGTAACTGAGTATTTGTATATCCAGACACCTCAAACAGTGCAGGGTAATGTCTTTTCCTATCCTGCCCAAAGCCAAGGATTTAACACGGTTCTGAATGCTTTACCTTTTCCGTTATAGAAACTCTTACACAGCAGAGTACCTGTGCGTTTAGTATTTGAAAGGTATTGCAGTACACTGCAAAGAAAATTTCGCTAGTCTAAAAGATATGTTTCAGGAATCCACTTAAAGATTTTTCCATTTGTTTATGCAATAAGAACTTCTATTGTGTGTGCCTGCTTTTATAAAGGAAAAATCAGCTAATCCCATCTCCTATAATTACTTCTGAACGTGCACTGTATCGTTGACTTTCCCTGGAAGCTACACCTAAGGTATGACTATGTAAGAGATACTGGCTTGAGAGATCTGAATCAGGAAACACTAGGACAAATTGAGATGGACTCTCTCTTTGTGTCTCTGCCTCACTTCTATTCAAACAGGAAATAGGATGCCTCCAATTTCACTGATTACCAATTTCAGTATCAACTTATCAAGACAATGATAGGCCCTTTACAAATGTTCCCCTAATGCTATTTTCCCAACAGAAGTAGAAGCTGACCTATAGTTCTTGGAGCTATTGTAAAAGAGCACATTGTATTTGCCTACAAACACTTTTAGCCTTGCTAGCTGGCTGCTTAATTTAATGTAATTGAGCCTTGACTCGAAGAATTCTGATAGAATATTTAAAACTGGGCTTTCCTGTGCTCTCTCTGAATTTGGATTCACTTACATTTGACTTATTTAATGCATCATGTCAGTGAAGTTGATCCCAATGTTAACATTCAACTTCCTCAAGAAACTCAAGGCAGACACAGTACAGAGAAGAAGGCATGTGTCTGGTTATTCTTGCAGGGGATTCTGGGTGATGGATCGGACCCTTGCAAAAGCATAGTCACCATCACAGCTGATAATTGAAAGACCAGGGGTTTTCAAAATGTCATTATTTTTATTTTAGATGTGCTGGCTCTTCTTAAGATTCTTCAAATAAGCTGCATCCTCTGATCTAAAATTCTGCAATAGACTATGTTGCAACGTCCTTCAGAAGGAGGAAGACAAATGCTAAAGAGATGTGACCCAGACAAGAAAAATATGGTTCTTAAAATAGCGGGACAAGACATAAGGTGGATGGGAAAAGCAATTGATTTGCAGTTAGGTGATTTAGGTTTAAACTCAGGCTCTATGACTTTATTAGTCCCTGTCTCTACCTTCATTTTCTTCCTTAAAATGTAAACAATTAAACCTAGATCTTAAGAGTATTGTTATTAATTTTATTGAGATAAAATATGTGAAAGTGTTTTGTAGACAGTTAAGTAATACGCAAATAGTATGTCGCTATTTTTTGTGGTTTGTCGATGGTATGAAAAATTAGAAATTAAGGTCGTGAAGTCAGATGATGTCAAGACTAGACTATTCCTCGCTAATTGTCATGTTTTAATTCAAAGTTCTCATTTTATAAAAGAGACAAAGTCCTATTCTATTTGACAATCCTTTATTGAGCTTTGCTGTGAGCCAGGCTCTGTACTGAAGATGGGAAACAAAGTTGATTAACAGGGATCCCTTGAGGAGCGCTCAGTTAAGATCCAAGATGAGGAAGCATTTGCCCAAGGTTTTACAGCTAGGAGCTTAAGAACTGGGAATAAAATCATTAGAAGCCTCATCTCCTGAGTTCCTGCTCAGGGCACTTTGCTTTCACCGCCTCTGCAATGTCTTTTCCACCTGCCTAAAATCACGGGAATCTAACTCAAGTTCTCCTAACACTTTAAAAATACCAACCACTGCTCCTCCAGACAAATACCACGTTGTGCCTCAATTGACCTGGCCCCATTCAGACCACTATGGACAAGGCAAATGCCTGGTTGCTCATAGAATAACCAACACGTCTTCATCCTTGCCCAGCCCTTATTAATTGTGAGACTTTTAGGAAGAAATTTTAAGTCCATTAGTGAGGGAACGAGCTAGAGATTCAGGAATGGGAAATTCCAGGAACAGATTGGAGGAAGGAACGTCAAGCCGTAGAACTGATGGAGGACCAGACCTAGGCTGTTCACAACTCCAGCATGTCATCAGGACTCACTTCCTGCGGGAGTGTGGATAGGCAAATTATTTTAATGTACAGGACTGGGCAAGATGGTCACAAGTCTCCTCCAGGAAGTCTCTGTGGAAGGAACCTAGAAATACAACCTGAAAAGATGGCTGTCTTGGGAAGAACTAGGCTTTCCTTCCCGGCCACTCTCCAGGACCCCACATCTTTAACTCACTCACTGTTAATAATAATAATAAATTAAAAAGTGATTTCAATTTTCCACCACTTATCCTCCCCTATCCCAAAGGCAATAATTGTCAAGATAGAATATCTAAATGTAGAAACAAGTCTAGTCCAACTTTCTGAACAACACAGGAATCCTCACCCTACCAACCCCTGCCAATAAGGCACTTAGTAATTTTTATGACTATGGATGGGGAACTCATGACTTCCCAAGGTAAGGGAGGATATAGGCAAACTGGAACAAGAGACATCTTTTTAAAAAAGAAAAAGTTAATTGTTAGCATCTCTCCATTATGAGTTTCAGCCTGTATCTGGTCAGTTCTATGACTCTTGGCAAATTTTTTAACTTCAGTTTCCTCTTGTATAACACAAAGGAGCTCAGCCAGAGCCGTGCTTCCAAACTTTAATGAATGTATAAATCACTCCAAGATGGGGTCTGAGATTCTGCGTTTCTAACAACTCCCGAGTAGACTGATGTTGCTTGTCCATGGACCACATTTGGAAGAACAAGTGACTAGCAGATTCCTGGGAATTCTTTTAGCTCAAAAATGCAATCACTTGTTAAGTGTTGTGACATCAAGGTAACCTAATTCCTCACTCACATGAAAGCTGTACAGGCTGTACACCCTGTACAGGCATGTGCATCGTTAGTCCCTCCCACAAGTAAACATCACGATTGTTGTTCCCTGGACTTCAGCCAATTGGTCTGTTGCTTTTCTCACTTTCTCTTTTCACTGACTATTTTTCTACTAAACTCCTTAGCTTTAGTGACTCTCAAAATTTGGTATGTATCAGAATCTTTTAGGGGGCTTGCTAAAACAAGGTCTACAATGACTTTCCCTGCTCCAGCCCTCACTGCCCACCCCCAAGTTTCTGATTCAATTGGCCTGGGGTAGTGCACAAGAGTTTGTACTTCAGATACCTTGCCAAGTGATGCCAGGGCTGCTAGTCAAAGGGGCCACACGCTGAGAACCACTGCCATAGTTTTCTTCACAGAAACTATTGGTGAGTCAGATGTTGAGTTTTATGTATTTGTCTAACTGATTTTTAATCTAAATAAAATATATTAATTTTTAGCCCAGTTATTATTAACTTTTTAAAACTGTTTCAGACTATTATTCAGCTTGTCCATATCTGATGAGCACCGGAATTGGAATGAACTATACTCCAATAAAAATTTTTTAAAAAATGAATTGCAGCCGATGAAGACACAGATATAAGAACTGACTACTGTCTATTAATTGAGACATTAAAAAGGTTTGCAAAAGTATTACAAATGTTGGATTTGATGCAAACTATTATATATAGGATGGGTAAACAACAAGGTCCTGGTGTATAGCACAGGGAACTATATTCAATATCCTGTGATAAATTATAATGGAAAGGAATATGTAAAATAACAGAACATTGTAAATCAACTATAGTTCAATGGAATATATTTTTTAAATAAATAAAGTAGATTAGAAAATTTCAAAAACAAATGCTAGATTCAAGTTCTGGTTTTGGTTTTACCAGCTCTGCAAACATGGGTGAGTTTTAAAATCACTGAATGACCTTTTCTTCAGCTGACGATTGGAGCTGAGAATTCCTAATGATCCCACCAAGGTATTATTGAGTTCTGGAGTCAGACAGAAAGGGTTTTGAATTCCAACTCTGCTATTTATTAGCTTTATAACATTGATACACTGCTTAAACTCCCTGCCTCAGCTTCCTCATCTATAAAATGGGACTACTAATAGCATGCTTGTAGGGTTGGTTCCAAGAATTAAAAGAGGTATTCTAGCCATGCTTCTGAAAAATAGTACAGCCTTAATAAACTAACATTGTTAAAACTGTCATTAAGATAATAGATTTGAGGGCATTTTTTAAGTCATCAGTTCCATAGAAATGTGATTGTTTTGACATCAGGATACAAATATAGTGTCCTATGGCATTCCACTGAAGCCACCATTTCAGATAATCCATTCAAATAATCCATTCTTTATTCACTTTTTCACAATCCTATTGTCTAGTTCACATTTCTTCATCTTTTCCACAAGCATATCATTAGAAATGTTGTCAAATACCTTAAAGAAATCAGGATTCTTTATATGTGTGGAATTCTTGATCTATGAATCCAAAACCCTGATATCAAACCTGATCATCAAAAATCTAATAAAACCTTGCAGAGATTTTATCTTAGTGAATTAATCCTGATGTCATGTCCCAGCAACTTATTTTTCCAGGTGCTCGGAAACCTTTTGCTTAAAAATCTTTTATAGAATTTTGCCAAGATTGTCATAAAGCCTCAGAGATCTGCAGTTTCTATAACTTAACCTCTTCCCAAATTTAAAATTCAGAATTTCATTTACTCAGCTTGAGTGTTCTGGCACCTCCCTCGTCCCAGGGCTCCCCAGGGGTTTCCATTCAAGTGCTCTCCCGAGTTCTGTGATTTCATCCTCCTGACTTGGAGATTAACTCATTAGAGCAGCTGGGGGATCTCCCATCCTCTCGCTCCCGTGGCTGTACTCCATCCTAAACCAACCTGACTCCACTTTTTTCACTTCAAAGCTCATGTTTCCAGACAGAATAAGAAGGCAAAATTATGCTCAAGCAGCTTTACTTTTACTCTATTTGTTAGACCGATACCTCCACTCCCAAGGAGTGGGCTAATTCTTTTCTTATTCTTCTTACTACGTATATTAGAGTATACTAGAAATTTTCTCCAAGGGTTTTTTTGCATTTTTGTGTTTATCGTTGGATATGTTCCCATCTTTACCTAACACCCCACTTGTGCTCTTCATGAGCCATACAATGTTCCTTTTTTTCTTATTAATTAATGCCACTTGCCATTTACCATCAGAACACTTTCCCCCTGGACCCCCATCCCTCTTAGGGTCTTGTTTATCAGGGTCTCAAGCCCTGAGGGCATCTCTCTCGTCTCTGAACAGGTACTGAGCTTTGCTTTCCAAATCTTGAAGGCACATATCTGATTATTCCTCTCACTGCTTTGTGGACTCTAAGAGGACAAGTCCATTTTATCCCATAGCTCTTTCAACTAAACAAGTCTTCCTGATTGAAAAGAATTACATCCAGAGCAGTGGTTTTCCTTGTTGCTTGTCTAAATTTCTGATCAATGAAATAGTCCACGAGGCATGTCAAGAACTTATCAGATGATTTACACAAGTATGCCCAGTATAGTACCGGGGACGTTGCAGGTATTTGATAAACGTCTGTTGAGTTAATGAGTGAATGGATGGAGGAAGAAGATTGCACCAGCCGTGTGTTCTTCCTGAGTTTATCACTTGTGTGCAAAAGGAACACCATGAAGGGTGAATCTGGAGAAATTACAGCAATACATCCTTACTTACCAGAAATCAATGTCTTAAACACTGTTAGATCAAAGTGTATTTTCCTTATTAGGCATTTCAGAATAACTCCAAGTGAGCCAGATGCTGGTTCCTGCCTCAGAATCATTGTCTGAACTTTTACTGTGAAGTCATTTGATAAATAAAATGCAGCTCTAACCGCTTTTCCCATCACCCCATGCCCACTCCTACCAACAAATAATCACGCTTCCCTGATTTCATGAAAATTGCCAACCTCTCCCTTTTTAGGATTAAGGGGGAAATCCCATTTCTCTTATGCCTAGTGTCCAGACTCATTACAGACAATTTCAGTATGGCCTTTGGAAATGACCCTGAGGATTGATGAGAAAGCAGATGGAAAGTAATGGAAGGAGAGGTGGTGGTAGTTAGAGGGCTGAATTCAAGGGTTCAGAGTGGAATCTTTCCTAGAAAAGTTGGGGACAGTGAGTAGCTGAATGAAGAAGGAAGTGAAGAAATAGCATCTAGCATTACAGCAGGTCCACACAGCACCAAGGTGCCACGATCATGTCAGGATTGGAGTGCATGAGAGTCAACAAGGCTCCAAATCAGTGAATGAAGAGTCATGGCCAGGAGACTTGTCAATGTCATCAAAAAGGAGATAATACAGGTTTCTCAAAGGAAGGCATGAAACCTCAAAGAACTGGGTAGATTTTGCTGAAGGGTCAGGCATAATAACCTGGAAGCAACTCCAGAGAATAAGAACACAGACCTTACTTCCCGCCTCGACCCGGAGTGTAGGAATATGAACAGCCTCTGCTGGAGAAGAAGCTGGGCCCTCTGGGCAGAGCCTGTTTGTGGTAGTGGACACACGGCCAAAGGGCAGTTTATAAAGCTGTCACAGCTGTGAGGCTGGGTGAGATTACCCAGCCCCAAAGTTTCCAACAGACTTAGTGGAGGAAACCGTGATGCTTGGAGGGACTCGGGCCTCTCTGAAAAGAATCACCTGTGGCCAGGATTAATTGGGGTCCCAAGGGGATCCCAGCCCAGATGGACAGACAGTTGGGTTAGTTAGTGTTTTAGGCCTCACTATATTCTGGAAACAGCAAAGTCCCTGATAGATGAACAGCCTCTCTTAAAGGAATCTAGATGACACAGAATACAGAGACCAGGTGACCCCAGATTATGCCACCAATAAATAGCAGAGCGAAGGCTGGGACCCCGGTTTTTTGACTCTAAATACAATGCTCTTCATCTTATACCATCGCCTCTTTCTCATAGCACCCTTTCTTCTTCCACCTTTGCCCACTTCCGTCCACCTTCCCTTCCACCTTTGCCCACTTCCGTCCACCTTCCCTTCCACCTTTGCCCACTTCTGTCCACCTTCCCTCACCCAGAGAAACCACCACCGTCACCATCCCATTTCCTCACTCTTTCCCCCCACCTCTGCCTCTCCACTCGGTGGGGGGACATTAGGCTCTTCAGGCCTCACTCGGCTGTTTCTGGTATCTTGTTACTTCTGCTTCCCACCCCATGTCAGAAAACAGGGGTCAAAATAATTATGAAAACCCATATCCATTTATAAGTGGGTCCATCTATCTTAGAGCTCTCATATACAAAGGTCATTTCAGAAAAGTGTGAAGTTAAAAAGTATATAATATTAGGTAGTAAACATGGTCATTGAAGTTGGCTTTTTTTTTCTGATTTCCTCCATTGTTTATTTATTTGTTTTTAATAAACTCTAGAAGAAGAAGGAAAGACTTGCATTATTGCACACGAATGGAGAAAAGGAAACTTGCAAGGAGAGCTCACCAGGCTGTTGGAAGGCAGGGGTCTCATCTTCCTTTCTAACCTACCTTTGCCCTCTAATGGGGGTTCCCAGGTACATGTCTGTCTGTCTGTGGGCAAAAAGATGTCTAGGGATGGAGGAAAGAGTCCCTTTTGAGGTACACCTCTCAGTGTGAAGGTCACATGCAAGAGTAAGTTTGATCAAAATAAAGAATGAAGGTAAGTAATAGGGAGGTATAGCTTTTGCCACCTAGGAAGGAACTGGCAGTGTATTTCCCAGCTCCTTCCTCCCAAAATTCAAAATCTATAAAAATTACATGGAATTGATTTCATCTGAAACTGAGAATCACAACTAGCTATAGATAGATAGATATCAACATTTTTTAAAAGGCATTTAAGAACGTTTCTGTTTTTTAAATTACAAAACATAAGGCTACGAGTCAGAGCACAAATTATAAGGAGCTGACACCCATGAACAAAAATAAAATAACTGTACATGGAAAACATGATTTATCTTTTCTCAGAAGCTAAAAGCCATGGCTACTTAACTCTCATACAAAAATTCCATATCAAAATAGAAAGGAAAATAGCCATGGATGTTCAAAAGCAATTTTCGATTTTTCATAACCTCATTTTTAATATGTATATTTGCCCAAATGACCCAGGAGAGTTTTCCATACAGTGCACTAGGCACATACAAAGTTTAAATTCCAAGTTCACACATTTTGACTCAAGGGTTGGAGGGTTCGGGGTAGGAAGCGGGGCTTTTGAAATTGCTTTTGTAGCAGAAAAACGTGTGTGTTTAAAAACTTCACTTGACTGTGTTCATTCTTCACCTACCTGCCCACAGTCTCCCACTAAAACGGAGTTCAAATCAATTATAGCAGCCTCAACATGATCTAAGTGAAAGAAAGATGATCTTTTTAAAAATGCTGAAAGAAATCGAGGCCCGTTCTGTACTGTGAGCTTGAAGAATTCAGACCATCTTTTGGCATTCCTGGATATTTCTAAGGGTTAATTCTTCATTAAGTGAAGGGAAAAGTATTGCTTTTTTTTTTTTTTTAATGTTCTGCTACCTCTCCCTTCCCTTGCTTCTCATTCTCCAGTTCTATTCTGCAGCAGCAAGTGTTTCTTCCAGAAACCACAGTGTCATACACAGCAGAAAAGTAAACCGAGAGAGTACCCAATCTCCCAGCAGGCCAGGATCTGCACACATATGCATACATACGCACACACATGCAAAAGACACTGAAATACTCATGGTCATCACTCCAGCTACTATAACAAAATACCATAGGTTGGGTGGCTTAAACAACAGACATTTATCTCCCAAAGTTCTACAGGGTATAAGCATGGCCAGGATCTGATGAGAACGCTCTTCCTGGCTTGCAGACTGCTGCCTTCTTGCTGTGTCTTCACATGACACACAGAGAGAGAACTCTAGTCTCTTCATATAAGGAGATGAATCCCATCATCGGGGCTTCATCCACATGACCTCATCTAAACCTAATCACCTCCCAAAGGCCCCATCTCCTAATACCATCTCATTGGAGGTTAGGGCTTCAACATAAGAATTTGGTGGGGACATAAGCATTTAGCCCAAAACATTCATCATGATTAATACAGAAAATAAAGGTCCCAGTGTTTTCTGACATTTAAAGCCCAAGTGAATTGTCTGAATGACCCAATCTCTGCTCAAGGGGATTCTGTTCATTTTGCTAAGGAACCAGCCAATCCTCTAGTGCACAGCCTCCCCTAGGGCTGTGCCAGCCTGTGGATTTAACAAGTTTGCTAAAGAATTGCCCAGCACAGCAGCTGCTGTGGATAGCAGCCCGAGGTGTCACCACAAACCAAAGTACCCGAGTCCCAGAAGTCCTTTGACTGGCTGGCTGAGTGGTGAGTATTGCCTAATGCATTATAATTTAGATTATATTTTTCAAAATTCACAACACATATTGAAAAAGAAAAAAAAGTGAAAAGTTTTTTTTCAAGTTATTTATGAATACTGGGTTATGAGTGTGGATATTCCTTTTTAAAGTATGTCACTGAGCTATAAAGGAAGCAATGGCATATGCTATGTTTTGTGCTTTCTAGAAGCTAGAATGATGAGAGTGGGGTGTTTAGGGTGTGAGGGGAGGGAGGCTGATTCCAGATTATATCAATAACATTTGTTTTAGACTTTGGGTCTTTTGTATGGTATTTCCTGCTTACCTTTTGAGATTTAGATGACTGTTCAAAGCATTAAATATTAAAATGAGCTTTTTAAATGCATATAAGACAGAGACAGCAACCTTTATGTTTTATGTAGGATGTGTACAACACATTCAGATTATCTATTATAATATCTACACATGCAATTCGGTTATAAAAATCTGCAATATAGCCAGTTTGGGGATGATCACTCATGGGGAGTCTTATTCTCCTTTCCTATGGGTAAGAGAGAAGGGAGATGGGAGAACAAGCTTTCAGCCCTAGCAGGGAGGGGTCCCCTCTGTGTTCCTGAAGGAGCATGGTCTCTCCCTTGACCTTGATCCAGGCTCTGCTGGAACCCAGCTCTGAAGAAGCTTCTTTTTATTTTCCCTGGTGTGTGACAGCTTCTGGGGGTGGGGCTGGGACAGGATGAAATCAAGGCATTTTTAGGCATAGATGATCTTGCATCATAGATGGTGGCAGAAAAGAAGATGAAGAGATGAAGAAAGGGTTTTCTCCCTCTCTCTTTTTTCATCAGCAAAAGAAGACCAAGTATGGCGAGCTGAGATGGGGGAATGCAGCAAGAGGAGGTATCCATAGGAATAATTCACTGAATGTCTTTAAGATACATATTAGCAATTGTATTTCCAATAACTCTGCAAGAAATCTTCTGTCTTCCCCATTTTACAGATCAAGAAAGTGGAGGCCAAGGTAGGTCCAAATACGCACAGGGTCAGATTTGGGATTTAGGCCTGATTCCCCAGTCCCCAGTCATTCCCCTACCCTGCTTCAAATCCCCCTTAAAATAGAATTCCTTGCTCTCCTTTGGGCAGGAGGATAGAGTTAAATTTTCCAGGGTTCCCAGTCTTTGTGGGTGATGCCTAGGATCTAATTCTAATCTGAAGTTAAGAGGAAACCACGGAAGATGTTAGAGGAGAAGAGTGACGCAACCAAACTCACAGTCCAAGAAGAGAACCCAAGTGGCAATGCTTGGGAAGATGAATGAAGCGCTATCAGAGCTGGGATGCAGGGAGTATGAGTAAATGCGACCAGGCAGCACAGGCCCAAGGCCTGCCTGTGCTCGAAATGTCTGAAAAAGAACATAGCCTGACTGGTATCAGGGTGGGCAAGTGATCAAGCCAAAGTGGCACTTCAAATATTATAGGATTTGAATACAAATATTTCAAGGATTTAGCAAAACTGATACTATGGAGGCATTTTCTGTTGCTTAAGGAATATGGTTACATACACCATGGTTTCAAAAAAATAGGGAGAGAGAGAAAGTCTGCCTAATCTGTGTTTCATTTAAGTGGAGACGTATTTGTATATTTGCTTCCTAAAAAACGGTAGTCATTGGGCTTCCCTGGTAGCGCAGTGGTTGAGAGTCCGTCTGCCGATGCAGGGGACACGGGTTCGTGCCCCGGTCCGGGAAGATCCCACGTGCCGTGGAGCGGCTAGGCCCGTGAGCCATGGCCGCTGAGCCTGCGCGTCCGGAGCCTGTGCTCCGCAACGGGAGAGGCCACAACAGTGAAAGGTCCGCCTACCGCAAAAACAAACAAACAAACAAAAAAAAAAGGTAGTCACATCTATGAGCCAGTACACTGCTAAAGCCTGTCAAGATCTTCTTTTCTTTTGGATTTAATAATTTATAGTATATAATCTAACCCAAGATAAATGTAAAAGTTATCAATGTGTCAGCCAAGGCATGGCCCCAAATCATGGGTTAAAAATGCAAATGTCTTCCTGGACAAAGCAGGTAACCTAAAACCTAACTGGGTGAAATAGTCTGGGTGTGTACTAGGGAGTAGTGGGGACTGCAGCAAAGTGGAGAATGGTGAAGAGGCAAGGATTACTTTGCTTAAGCCAACAGCTGTCCAATGGAAAAGGTGACCTAAAATTGCTAGACCTTCTAAATTTGGAAATTGAGTGAAAAGCTGGAAATTTACACTTTTGTGTGAGGTTTTCTCATCTTAAAATACTGTGTGAAACAAATGAAGTATGTCTGACCTAAAGAAAAAGAAAGCAATGACCTTGTCTTAGAAACAGACCGTGTCCAAGAAACAAAGTATGTAAGGGTATTTTGGTGCAAAGGGTGACATGCTGAGGTTAGCACTATGGAAAGACAACCTAGGAAGTGACAACGGGTTTGTCGCTGGTGTCAGCATGGCGTTGTCAAGGTTGAATTTTAAAGAAAACGGAATCAAGATTGCAGAAGATGTTCATTTGTTCCTGCTGGAATTATATTGATAGGACAATTTTTTATTGACTAGTTGGGATGGCAAGCTCCGAAGACTTCATATTTTGAAGTGAGATCGAATGAGAGAAACAACTCCATGCCAGGAAATGAAAAGCTCCATTTTGGTCTAAGGGTCTTTTGAGAAATAACTGTGCAAACACTGTGTCTATCTGTCATAAAAGGGTTGTGTAATTAACATATGCAAAACACCATCACCATCCTGCTGGAAGCTAACTTCCCTCCCTGGAAATCCAACCTCTATTTATTTACAACAAAATAAAGTGGACCCTTCTGGAAAGAAACACGGCTCTGTGGCGGCCTGAACACTGTCGCAGCGATACTTTAAATCTTTTATATCTCCCATGCCTCCGGGGGCTTGTGCTGGATGGGATTGAGCCAGGCCCATAAATAATTTATGCTAAGTAGCAATTTAGTTGTTTGGCTTGAGGTAAAGAAATCCAAGAAATTCATAAATAAAGTTCCTATTTTTGCTTGTGTTCCAAAGTTAATTTATGTTACTCTGCAATTAACTAACATAAAGGTGAAAAAATATGACAGGCCTAAGGTACAAACTCCTGCTCATAAATCTGCTCTATCTTAACTAGTGGTGTTTTAGTGATAGTCACCCAGTTCCCTCTGTCCTGTGTTATTAAACAGAAACTCCTCCTTGATCTCATTGCCTGTTACCTTGTCGATCTATAAAAAGTATTATAATTGTTTTGAATAGACCTGTGGGTGGGTGGAGGAAGAAAGGGAGATGGGATTTGGGACAGCTACAAATGGAGCTTCTGACATATCTGAAATAATTTAGTTCTTAGGAAAAATTGCTGAAGCGAATATCACAGACGCAAATAGTGTTCATCCCAAGGGGAGAGTGAGACACCCTGCGAACTGGCAGCAGGACAGCCAGCCGTGGCTCCCACAGCAGGAGTGCATGTGGTGGGTGGCAAGAAAGGCAGAGAGCCTGGCAATTCAGAGACCCTGGAGGCTATAAAGAGCAAGAAGCAGTTGTGCAGACATGAGGCTTGTGGCCCTCAATCAGGCACAGAATCTAAGACCCTGGATTCCCACATTAAAACATCAGCCAGCAGCTTGAGCATATGGCCCTACTTTCAGCCAACAACACAGAATACCTTCTTTTTCGGTTTCCACTGGCGACCTCAGCCTGCAATTCTCTGCTGGCTTATTGCTTTCCAAGGTCTGCCTGAGACAGTTGATATTTGAGTTGTTTTCTCTGTGACATATGACCTCTTCAACCTTAAAGATCTTCCAAACCTTATTCATGGAGTAAAATTGGAAAAAGCTACATACTTAGAGCCCATTTATTGTTCATTCGTTCAAATATGTTTATCCAATGCCTACTGTGTGCCAGGAGGAATATGAACCTAAGATGAATAAACATCATCTGTATACTTAGTTTATGGACCAAGGGACCAAGAGACAAGAGTTTCAGTACAGTGCAATAAGGGTTCTAATAAAGTATGCGTAAGGGGCCAGGGAAGCAGAGAGAAGCAGCACACAGACAAACCTGGGAGAAGCAGCAGCAAGGGAAGGTTCCCAGAGGAGGGGAAGCTTGAGAAAGCCTTTAAGAGTGAAGGTTTAAATTTCGCCAGGTGGATGAACTGCAGGAAGGAAGGACGTGTTCTAAAGCCCGGAGGAGGGAGTGAGCATGACTCATTCAGAGAAGAGTCTGATTGCGTACAGGGTACTTCAGCAAAGCGGGAGGAGATGAGGCTGGAGAGGTAGGTGTGAGAATATCCAGGAGCACGTGCTGCTTAGATTTCAAGTACAAGGCAATGGGAGCCACAGAAGGGTTTTAAACCAAAGAACGGTATAAACAGATTTGCGGGATTGAAGGATCATTCTATGAGTAAAATGATGAATGGATTGGATGTAAACAAATTACTCTCAGAGTTCAGGGCTGGAAGTGTTTTACCTCCTAGTGACAAAGTGTTCTTCCTTCCTTTGAGCAATGAAAGATGTGCAGATGGTGATGAGGTTTCTTCTCTCTGCACTGGGTACCAACAGCCGGGAAGCAAGGTGCTTGGTCAATTGCCACAGCTTTTTTCAGTCAGATTAGCTTCAAGTTTTGCTTTTCTTCTTCTTTTTTATTTCTTTGATCTAATCTTTTGACATATTGATCTTATCTTTTCTTCATCTTAAAAAAACTGCCATCATTTTAAGTCTCCTTAAATTTACTAGAAGGTCAGTAAATCATTTTTAAACGAATACACATAGGTACCTCCTGGTTATATATGATGGTTTACACTCCCTTCTGAAACATTACTTACATGACAGAACAGGAATAAACACTAAACTTACAGGTAAAAAAGATAATGGGAAAGAAGACAACAGAGGACTAGATGTCAACAAATTTTGGAAGACGGAAAGCAGATGGGAGAGTGGGAAATGATTTACTGAGTAGGGGAAGCCAAACCTTGAAAAGGAAAACGCCCGTGAGAAGCAGGGAGATGTTTCGCCCCTTATCCCAGAAAAATCTGAGAATTTAGAGGCACCAGATAATGAGGACAAGGTAGGAGAAGGGGAAAGACAGAGCTCTGTATGAAGAACATGTAGATTCAGGGTCCCTGAGCAGCTAAACTCCTCTCCTACACTGCAGGAGACAGGAAGTAAATCATCTAGAGAATTTGCACCTCAGATGGTCTGGACTCAGAAATACTGAGTACAGTGGAAGACAAACATGGAACATCAAACAGTACACTAAAGGAATAGACCAAAGTGTTCATTCCAAAAGTTCAAGACCCCAGCCCCCATCCTTTCCACTCTTCTGTCAGTAGCCAGGTATGTATAACCATCTACCCAGCGATTTAAAACAATTTTCCCTGGAGAAGACAGAATGAGGAACCCGAGAATGAGGACTACAGATACTTACATTTGGGGCTTACACGTGAGAAAATACTACTCATTCTATGTTTAAAAATACAAGCTCGCTTCTACATCTAGAGCCTCTTATCAGTTTTTGGAGCCTCAGTTTTAAATATTTTAGAAAGCCAGGATCACCACACATTTGAGAAAGCCTCCAAACTGAAACAAAAGGGCCTAAACACAGAAACAGAAAAGAGGAATTCAGAAGAACCAGAGACAATACAGAAAGAAGAAACAACACTTTCAAATCAATAATTGATATACATGAACAAAAAGTTTTTAAAAGGCATTTATGAACTAAAAGTAGGATATTGCTTTCATAAGAAGAATCAAAGAATATGAATGTGATCTTGAAAATTAAATATATGGAAGAGCTTAGAAATTCAATTGAATGGATGAAAGATAAGTGTCAAGAAAATCCTGCAGAGATTAGTATAAACACACAAACAATAAAGAACCGTGATATTGAAGAGGGAAGATAAAGAGAAAATTTAGATAATCAGTTCAGGAAGTTCAACACTGGAAATTAGGAATTCCAGAGACAAAAGATAAAATCGAGGGAAAATACAAAGAAGTTTCCCCAAATGGGAAGGCATGGACATCACGATTAAAGGGTCCCACTGAGTCCAGTTCTCTGAATCACAAAGAACCAACAACACGGCACACCATCACACAATTTCAAAAGAATGAGAATTAAAGAGGACATCCTAAAATCTTCTGGGGAGACAGGTTATTTACAAAGGATCAGTCAACTAACTCATATCTGACTTTCAGTATCACCATTGGAGGCTAGAAGACATTGGAACATTGCCCTCCGAATTCTGAATCAAATTATTTTCACTCTAAAATTTCATGCCCAATCAAGCTACTATGCAAGTATGAGGGCAGACAATTTTAAGCATGCAAGCTCTCAGAAATGTTATTCTTTCTCAGGAAGTAACTGAAGTAGGTACCTTATGAAATTTAAGAGTACTCAAAGAAAGGGTGACATAGGAGCCAAGAAAAGGGACATAATACAGGAGACCAATGAAGGGAATTTTCAGAGAACAAAACAGCCCAGCTTGGAGCAAGAAGCTGGAGGACTGAAGAATAGATGCCTACAGTTAAAAATAAATAATCCAATAAACAAGTAAGTAAGGCAGGGGAAAAAATACAGAGATTTAATCGATACATAAGATGCTGGAGCATTTTGGAAGAATTATTGCTAGGCATTTGATGAATCGATTAGAACATTGGGGAAAACAGGAATAGATATGTGGAAAATTAAACAAACTTTTAAAATGAAACACTTATTACCTCTAGAAAAAATGAAACATCCAATAAGAAGGAAAAAACAATCATAGCCCTCCAATGTCCCAAATGTAACATTTGTGTAGTCATTATAATATAAACATTGAGTTTTAACAAAAAATTTCAATAACTATTAGAGGAGAGTAAAAGACCATTATGGTAGGGGTGGGGGAATGAAGACATAAAGAAGGTAAAGTCTTCACTGCAATATTGGAAAATAAGTAGATAATGTCTAAAATCAAGAAAGTAATAGTTTAAATACATGTATATAAATATCAGGAGAAACATCTGAAAAGTTTACAAGTTGTTGGATCTCTGGAGTGAAACCATGAGAAAAAGAGGATATGGCATGACACTGTTTTTTTTTTTAATTAAAAAAAACACAGAAAGGTATAAAGATGGAAGAAAAAATTATTCATATTACCATACACAATAATAGTTACTGTTAATATATAGGCATATTTTCTTCTGGAGTTTTTGGAGGGGCAGTAGCAGTAGGGTAGTGAATTTTAAAATTTCCCTCATTGATGTGTTAAAAAATGACTGTGCTTATTAAAAAGTAAGTAAACAATGCAGAAATGTACGAAGAAGTAAATAAAAAGCCACTTACAAAGTCCAACCTGCCCAAAATTACTGCCATTAACATTAGGTGAACACAATTCCAGATCTTGTTGTATGACTATAAAAGATAAGGAGGGAGATAATAACTAGGCAGGTGCTGATAGATAGATAGATATTGCTTTTTGTTAAAATGGGATTCTATTTAGATACTAGTTTTAGTAACAAAGTATTAAACTTATTTTACTTTAATAGTATAAAGAGAAACTGAAGTAAGAATAAAGGAATTGTTGATTTTCAAATAAATGGTTTTTCACCATAAGATTTAGAACTCTCTAAACTTGAAAGGGTGGGGGAGTAGATATGAAAAATAATGAGTTGGGGTCACTAATGTTTTTATTATATATTTCAATATTAGACAACATCAGTAGACTCTTGCTTAGAAATATGAGAGTATATCCCTTCACCACGCTTTCCAATTATCTTTATACTACTAATTTTACATTGTTCTGATTAATATTCACATTTTGTTCCATAGAAATAATTCTCCCAGTTGTTTAGTCTTTAATTCTATATTTAAACAGATGCAAACACCATCAGTCCTTTTTATCACACCTTCTCAATTTCCAAGTTTTTAATTTTGATTTATCTCTTAATTAGCTAGAACTCATTGTCAAGCAGTTTTTTCATGAAGGATTCAAAAATGCCATATCCCATGGGTTCTTTCATGTTTTTGAATGTCTGCCTCTTGCCTTTCTTTCTACTGATATCTTAACTTTCTTTCATTCCTTCAGAACTTCATAGAAATAACTCCATCGTCATCTGGCATTGAATGTTGCCATGAAGATGTCTGAGATCTGACTCCTTTTTAAACCATAGTAGGTGATTTGCTTTATCTACTTGTATACCTAAAGATTTTTTTTCATCCTTGAAGTTTAATACCTTAACTAGGATATGTATCCGTGTTGAGTATCCCATATCAAAATTCCTGGAATATTCAATCCAAATGTTCATTTTTTTCTAACAAAAGAGAAATTACTTTGTACTATATTCATTATTTCAACAAATATTTATTAAACTTCTATGTGTCCGGCACTAGGCTGTTGGGTATACCTCTAAACAAACCAGACGAAGCTATGGAGTTTGTTGGGGATGGGACCAGGTGAGGGTCAAGGAGTAAGCAGGAAACATAAAAAAGAAGTAAGTTACACAGTAGCATGGTATGACAGAAGTGACAAGTGCTATGGGAATAAAAGGAAAACTAGAGAAATGTAAGGAAGATTGGGGCACGGGAGTGGGAGAGTGGAAAGGTCGAATTTCAGTGTTAAACAAGGCAGTCATGGAAGGCCTCATTTAGAAGGTGATATATGAACAATGAATTGAAGGAATGAGCTCTGCAGATCTCTAGGGGAAGAGTATTAGAGCCAAAGGGAACAGCCAATGCAAAGGCCTAAGGTGAGAACACGTTTGAGAACGTCCGAAGAAAAGTGAAGGTAAGGAAACCAATATAGAGGGAGGGAAACAGAAAGTGGTGTGTGCTAAGACCACAGAGGTGATGGAGAGCTAGATATTCAGTCTGTGATATTCACAGCAGGCCATTGAAAGGCTTTTGCTCTGAGTTTCATGGTTTCAGCCAAGGAGGGTGATCTAACATTTTACAAGGATTACTTTGGCTAGTTTGTTGAGAGCACAGTGTAGGTAGACAAAGGTAAAAGGAAGACCAATTAAAAAGCTATTGGAGGGCTTCCGTGGTGGTGCAGTGGTTGAGAGTCCGCCTGCCGATGCAGGGGACACGGGTTCGTGCCCCGGTCCGGGAAGATCCCACATGCCGCGAAGCGGCTGGGCCCGTGAGCCATGGCCGCTGAGCCTGCGCGTCTGGAGCCTGTGCTCCGCAACGGGAGAGGCCACAACAGTGAGAGGCCCGCGTACCGCAAAAAAAAAAAAAAAAAAGCTATTGGAATAATGCATGTAAAAGATTTCTATGATGTAGTTGTGCTTTTTTCTTAGGTATTAGGGGGAAAATTCTGCAAAAAGTTTAAATCTGTCATCTAAACCCGGAAGTATATTTGATTTTTTAAACTAGGTGCATGTGTTCCTTTGCTAAAAAATTTTTTTTAATAATTTTTTAAAAGATAGATGAATCTTGTTTTATGTTGGAAGCCATCCAGTGAGATAAATTAGACAACTCGAGTCACCCCTACACCAAAATCTCAAAGACAGCACGAAGATAAATTTAATGCCTCAAAGTACATAGTCATTCACTAAGGGCAGAGAATATTGGAAAAGAAATTTTCTTTTTCTTTTATTTTATTATTAATGGGAATCTTCTGTATATGATTTTATCATCTCCAATCAAGTGTCAGCTATCATTTCCTCATATTAAAGTCCTTTTCAATTCTTTCAGACTTCTTGGGTGAATGCCATCGGGGTTAAAGACATTTTCTTACATCCAGCTTGACCATTATGTGCAGAGCTTCCTGTGTATTTATCATTATTTGATCAAATATTCCTAATGTGGTTGGCTTGAAAGACAATTTGACATAAGAATTTCCCAACTGTCTTGGTTACTAAGATCACAGCTACCTTCTCTGTCTTGTGCTCATCAAGGGACTCCATGGCATCAAGCTGGCTTCCCATTTAACTTCATAGGGCAGCAGAAAGAAACCCATGGTTCTCAAAAAGATAAGAAGCCTGCCAAATTCACACCCTTTGACAGCTCAGTGGAACCAACCTAGGATTCATCCACCCCAGGAGCAAGGAGCCAGCAGGGTACATAGAAATCTTAGAGGTTCCCCACTAATCTGCCCGTCAACAAATGCACATCTGTTTTGCCTGAAAAGTTCAATATAACTTACCCTCAAGCTCAAACATGCGGTTTTATTTCCACTGTCCTCTCCCACCTCCACCTCAAAGACACAGCTTAATGCTACTTCTTTTTTTTTTTTTTTTTTTTTTGCGGTACGCTGGCCTCTCACTGTTGTGGCCTCTCCCGTTGCGGACGCGCAGGCTCAGCGGCCATGGCTCACGGGCCCAGCCGCTCCGCGGCGTGTGGGGTCTTCCCGGACCGGGGCACGAACCCGTGTCCCCTGCATCGGCAGGCGGACTCTCAACTACTGCGCCACCAGGGAAGCCCTAATGCTACTTCTTGATGCCTAAAGGAGTGGGAGAAATATTCTGCCACCAGAGGAAAAAAAATGACACATTTGAGGTAAAATGTTTAGAATCAGAGATTTCACTCTTGTTAAATGACTTTAATCAAAAAGTACAAATTAATGGGGGCAATGAAAGTATTTGGGAGTTGGAATAATCACTAGAACAAAGAAAATACTGAGGAAACAAACTCATAAAACAAACTTCACCATTTTCCTTGAGGGGAACACAATTAAATTTCACAAGTTGGGGCCAAATAAGAGCTATAGACGGAAGTACTTCTGTAAAGTAGATTTAGAGATGTAGATGTCTACGTTTTCTTTTAAACCTCAGCTTGAAATCCAATCATTTTAATAATAATAATATGAAGGAGGAGGAGGAATAAGGGGAAAAGAAGGGGGAAGCAAGCAGTAGCAGCTTATGTTATAATCAATTTCCACAGATAAATGTCTTAAACCATAAATAAATAAATAAAATTATCATCAACTTCAAAAAAAGAAAAGGAAAATCTTACCTGGCTCAGGTAAGAACCTGGTAATGCTCCTATATCACTGTATCTTTCAGTAGCATACGAATTGCAACAACTCTGAGTTTTACCAGCCGTTCATTATTTACTATAAAGACATTTCCTGAAGTAGATTACAGGCACGTAGCCTCTCCCACAGCCCATCTACCAGTATTTATGGAAAACTGTGTTTTATTTTCTTCAAGCTGGCTCACGGCCTATGCCTAAGAAAATGCTTATTAGATATTAGCATCATCTAAATAGAGCTCAAGGATAATGGGGACAGAAAACTAAAACAACCAAGGACATGGTTGCTATTCAATAATTTAACTAGTGGCTTAGTGTTTATGAAATTTGAGTTGTAATCTCACTTCTAATCTTACTTCACAGGGTGAGTCTAGCATGGGATGTTTCTAACTTTATTCAATTTCTCGGAAGCACTTTTCCTGATCTGTGAAATGGAGATAAAAATGAGATACCACCACCACTGCATATTTACACATCATGAACTACTAACTACAAAAACCTGTGTAAATATAATTTACAAAACATAAACTTCTAATAGGTTAAAAATATTATAAAGTACCCTTGGGTGTCCAGTTTATTTTATATGGGATAAAAAATAAGATACTTTTCTCTCTCCGTGAATTCAGCAGCCTAATGACACTTTCAGATCCCTTAACTAAATACAGTACTATTCCTAGATTCTGTATAGCACCTCAGCAGCCTGAACTGGCCACTCCAGTGCATCACCTTAAATGTAAATTCCAAAAGATAATATCCTGCACACTTGACCTACTCCTTACAAGTTTCCTTATACCAGTGAGATGGCACCCCCTCATCAATGTCATCGTCCTCTAAAAGCATTTGTGAGGCAGAGGGCCAGAGACGGCACTCCCCCGTGTCTTGTACAAAGTGAGGTAATATCCAATTTCCTGACCTCTGGGGGCCTTCAGACCAAGACCGAGGATGCTAAAGCAGACAGATGTAAAGGAGATTCAGGTAGTTGAATAAAAGCTTTAAAGCATTGCACGAATTAAGTGGATGGATAAATGTATAACATTTTGCATAAGCAAAGGCTACGTAAGGGAAAGAGAGGCCAGTAAGAGCCCTGTGCCTTTTGACCGAGTGAAGATGTCAGATGAGCAGGGTAAGCAAACAAATCATAAAGAACCAGATTTCACTTTTCAGCACTTTTGTTGGCTTTCGTGTTATAGAGCCCCTAGTCATTGCCAAGTGGAAGCGAGGTACAGAGTATATTCTATTCTTTAAAGAGAACATAGAAAAAGTCTTTTGGTTTTCCACTCAATGAATTAATAAACCCTTGTAAACTTAGAAAATTGTGTTGAACATTTGATTTAAACTAGACCACGGTAAAGAAAACCCTTAAAATGAGGCAGAGAAGTATAAGCTACTGAGTTATACTAAGAAGCTGGTGTGAAAGGGACTTATTTAATAAAGCTTGTTTTAGATTGTCCATCTCTTGTAAGGATGTGTGCACTTCTCAGAGTCCTTCTGTGACCGGGTTTTGTTTTTGTGAACTTGGTGAATAGGATTTAAACTTCTTAGCTTTTTCTTTTTTTTTTTTTTCAAAAACTACAAACGCAATCAGTTTGAGTAGAATCCATTCAATTGGCCTCTGCTTTCTGAATGCAAGAAAGAAGCTACTTTTCCTCCCCTTCGTTTCATTCCAGCTGAGCGCAGTGCAGCAAACATCTCATGCTGAAATCAGTGCCTTTTTAAAACTTCAAGGGGCTTGAAAGCTCCCAACCTGTTCAGAGGTGAAGTGGCTCCAACAGATCAGCTCAGACGCACCCTATTTGCACTTCCCTTCTCTGTAAAGGATCTCAGTCCTTTATCCACAGGCCTCATTATGAAAGTTCTCTCACTATGAACGCCGGACCAGGGCGGGTCTCCTCTTTGGTATTGTAGCATCACTGTCTATTTCACTCACTGTAAAGAATCCCGGCCACTGGCTGTAGTCTACTGTGAGATCAAGAGAAGCCTGGTTCTCTACAGTTGAGGAAAAGAGTTAATTGCTCTGCCCGCCCCAAGTGCCCCTCACAATCCTGCCTGCCTTCATATCAGCACTGGCTGTTTTCCCTTCTCTCCAAGGGTTATAGCTACAGTGGAGGAAGGAAGGGTCCTAGCTCTGTAGAACTGCCCAGCTGAGTTCAGAGACTCTGAGGGTATAAACCTCCCAGCCACCTTTTTAACCTCTTGTAAAGCAGAAGCTGCAGAATCCCTGAGACCCTTCTGCAGGAAAACAAAGTCTTTAGTTTTGGCTTCTTCCCTTCTCAACAGGTAGCGTTAGTTCTTAGACCAGCAGCTTTTCAGAACACAAGGATAAAGTAAATACTTCCATGTAGTGTGTTGAAATGCACCTTGCAATTAACTTCAATGTAAATGAAGTGTGGGCTAACTGAGTAACTTCCTGATGAAATTCTTCTGGTGTCTGACAGCTTCTTACACTTCTGCAAATAAACCCTGTACCAGAGGTTTTACTCTTTTCCCATGTAGTCTGTAGGGCAGAGATGAGGCTGTAGCCTGAGAATTCTTAGAGAAAAGTGCCTGCTTTTTATCAGTTTGCTTAGTGAACTTTCTTCTCTGGGTGCCCAAATCACTACCACTAATGGTCATCTACCACTAATGTAGTCGCCTGATAAAGCAATGACTTTTTCCCCCAATACTTAAACCTCCCAATAGTCTCTGGCCCAGGGTAATGTTTGCGTTGGTAGCATCTTCCAGCAGGATTTCTGGTTTGGCTGAGCATTGACGATGATGCTCTCCCTACGGACTCTGCAGACACAAACTAACATTGTTTTAAACAATTTTAGGAATTTTCATTCCCAAACCTAATTGGCTTCTCACTATTATATCTTCATATAGCATCAAACATAACCTAGGTCTATGAGAGCCAAAGCTAATTTCACGGAAACTCTAAACAAGCAGGCCCTTTAAAGAAACATTTATGGGATGCCTCTTATGAATAGCAATATTTAAGGGTGATCAAAGGTTTCAACTATAAGGTTCCTCTCCAAACTCTTTGCTAAATATGGAAATTTTGTTTAATTAATTGTTTTGTTTCATTAAATGTTTTGTTTCAAATACCCAAGACAACGAGTGGACTTTGTCTTTGGGGAAGAAAAGGAGACATTGTGAATGGTCCAGGATTAGACCCAAAATACTCACATAAATCAGCAACACCAGGCTTCCAGAGCGTTTTTATTTGAATGAATATTATCTCTCCACACAATTAAGTGGTTTATCTTTCACTCGATCACATATTTAATATCAAATATTAAATCTTCCCATTGAAACTGGATTTCTATATTTAAGAGGAGGAAAATGCAGTTGATGTGTTATGCAAGTTGATAGTTTATGTAAGTTGAAAAAGAATTTGGGAAACCAGATATTTGTATAAGTCTGGCAAGGATTTATTAGGAAGCTTATTAGTCACAGTGAATAAAACGCCATGAACAGAAGAACCAAGATCTCCAAATTCTGGCATTGGGTTTACAACACTAGTTAGAAGTTAATAAACATCAAGGATGTCCCAAGGGGAATCTTACTTAAGTCCCAATCTTACCCCGACCACAATACCCACAAACACAGAAATGATACCCATGCATCACAGTGACAGGTAGGCATTTCAGGGGAATAGGGAGAGTCATACTTTGTACTTCACTCAAGCCTGTTTCCCTTTTCCTACTGAAGTAAATTGAACATAATTTTCAAGACTGTTTTCAAGACATGAGGGAAATGTTCTGGTTTTATCTTACCGATTTTATGGTGAAAAACTAGTCATGGTGGTATAGCAAGGAGATACGTGATGTTGATAAGCCAGAGCCAGACAACAGGGACACCACCACTCCCTTTGGTGGCTAATGATGTAATACAAGACCTAATTCAAGTCCCTGCAACATCCAAACACCTGCCAAATGCATTCTTGTAACTAACATGTCTCTCCAATGGCTCTCTATGATGAACGACCTTGGGTTTAGTAAAATTTTAAGAAGATACTTCTTTCATTTATTACCCCCAACACTCAAACCTCTTCATTTCCAGCTAAGAGGCCTTGAGTTAGTCTGTTCAGAAAAATACACAACACTTCTCCGTGCATCTCTTGGTTTTGGCATGCAGCCAAGCCTGACTTGTCACCTGGCACCACAGAGGTGTGGGTCCAGAGGACCCAGGAGTTGGGAGAAAAGGAGGCCATCTCTTCAAACATCTGGTACTTGAGCTAAAGGACCCCCTTTCATGTAAATTAGGTAATTGGGACAAGTGCTGGAGGTTGTTCTCCTATAGGCTCCTTCAAATGGACTTTTCTAAAGTAAAGCCAGGAAAATTTGATATGGGGATAACAGACTTAGAAAAATTTGTATTTATTAGCCACCCATTGCTTCAACCAATATTTTTTGAACTCCTACCTACTCAGTTCCAGGCACTGTGCTGAAAGATCATTTTAAACACATCGGACAAGGTTTCTGCCCTCCTGTAGTTTATAATCTAGTAAATAAACAAACAAATACACAAATAAATATACTCTATAATTTCAAACTGTGGCCATGCTATGAAATAAAAGAATAAAGTGCCATGACAGAGATTGAAAGGCGAACCTGATTTAGGCTGAAGAATTGGAGAAGGCTGTGGTGGAGGGGATATCTAATTTGGTTACCACAGGATTCTCTGAGATTCTAGAATTTATGTCTTCCCAAATAGCCACTTTGTAATTTTGCTTCAAGGCTGTATAGTCTCTGTAGCTTTTGAATAACCCAACCTTGCCTACCTCTTCAGCTTTATGTCCTTCTCACTTTGCCTCAATCTCTATGCTCAGAAACGGTGAATCTCTCATTCCTCAGAAGGCTTTGAAAACCTCTATTGCCTGGTGTCTGCCAACACCTCTGACTATGTCTTCTCCAGTTCTTCACTACAATGACTCCTCCTCATGTTCCATGGCTCATCGGGGACAAGACTGACCCTACAAAGTCTCTGATTCTTCCCTTTTCCTCATGCAGGGACTCCATGTGACTCAGTTCCAGGGGGCACATTCTCATTTTTATTTTTATTATGTCATAATGCTTGAATATCAGCAGTTGATACGGTTCATCCCATAAGCTGTGAATGGCAGCTCCGCAGTGCCCTCTATTCATACCAACTGTAATGTGTATGCAGTTTCTGAAGTTGTACAATATGGCAGCTCTGCTCGCCACATGGCTCTTCCCTGTGTTCCCATTACACACTGTACCCAACTCTAAAATTTATATTACCATTTAGAATGAAGTGATCTGCTCATATTTCTTTCAATAGTTTCAGTAGAAACCCCTCTCAATAGTTTCATCTGGTATCCTGAATAGTTAGTCCAGAATTTTTTGTTAAAACGCTAAGAGCAACCATCATTTACTGAGCCTCTGCCAGTATCAGATACTTTAAATACATCATCCTTAATTCTCACAACAATGCTGACAGAAAAATAATATTATCCAATTTTTACAATTGAGAAACTGAAGCTTAAAAGTCAAATAATTTAACTCTGCACCATATTAAAAGATGGCAGAGCTCAAATTGGAGAGACACTCTATCTGATTCTAGAGCCCATATTCTTTCACACAGGTTATGCTAGGTTTCACTCTTTTCATTCATTCATTCATTCATTCAAATAGTATGTATATGTAGATCTAGGCCTATATATTAATGTCACTGGCACACCAGCAATTGACAAAACCTGACTTGACTTCAAGGAGCTTCCAGTCTAGCAGGGAAAGCAAACCCTGAACAATAAGTTCCAAGGGAGATAAACTGGGATAAACGCTTATTGAACTAAGCTGAACATTAGGGGAGATAAAAATACAGAAGTATTATGACAGCTATTCCTGAAAATAGAAATATGTTTAATTTTGTTTAGCTTTCAATTATTAAAAATCATCCCCTTATCTCTAACCTCTTTATCTCTAACCCCTCTACCTACTTTGTTTCAGAATAACTGGGTTATAGTCTAGATATAAGTATCTAGTTATGATTGAGGTCAGCTCCACCACAGCACTTCCCAGTAGCAAGTTGATGATTTCCTTTTAGCCTTTAGTTATATGGGGTTGGTTTACTGCCGCTTGCCACAGAAAACAGATATGAAAGATTCTGAAACTAATTTCTGGAAGTAGGCTAGGTAACAGATCTTAAGGTGTGGATGAGGCTCAGTTGCCAAGAATCCCTCGTCCTCAGATAGGAAATTGGCTGACCGTGTTACATGGTATAAAAGAAGCTGCTCAGCTTTTTTTTTTTTTTTTGCTGCAATGTTTTGAGACTTTGACGTAGATTTTCATTATCGTTTATCAATTCAAATTTTTTATGCTGTTCTTATAACTCAAAAGCCAAATTGTTTAACCCATTACCCTCCCAGAGGGATAGAAAGAGAAAAAAGAAGGGAAAAACATAGCAACAAGGCTCAAAATAAATAACAAGGAAGCAGAGAAGGAACATGGAGGAGAGAATGAGAAGAAGAGCTGTCCAGGGAGAAGTGGAGAAGGAGACCTTCAAGATGGTGGAGGATTAAGAGGTGGAGATCACCTTACTCCCCACAACGACATCAGAAATAATCTACATGTGGAGCAACACCTACAGAACACCTACTGAACGCTGGGAGAAGACCTCCCAAAAGTGTGGCTGGCAGAGTCTTGGTGCTCCAGCCAGGTGTCAAGCCTGTGCCTCTGAGGTGGGAGAGCCGAGTCCAGGACATCGGTCCACCAGAGACCTCCCGGCTCCACGTAATATCAAACCATGAAAGCACTCCCAGAGATCTCCATCTCAACGCTAAGACCCAGCTCCACTCAATGACCAGCAAGCTACAGTGCTGGACACTCTATGCCAAACACCTAGCAAGACAGGAACACAACCCCACCCATTTTCAGACAGGCTGACTAAAATCATAATAAGGTCACACACACCACAAAACACACCAGGTCCTGCCCACCATAAAGACAAGATCCAGCCTCATCCGCTAGAACACAGGCACCAGTCCCCTCCACCAGGGTGTCCACTGAACCCACCTTAGCCACTGGGGGCAGACACCAAAAACAACAGGAACTACGAACCTGCAGCCTGTGAAAAGGAACCCCCAAACACAGTAAGTTAAGCAAAATGAGAAGACAGAGAAACACACAGCAGATGAAGGAGCAAGGTAAAAACCCACCAGACGAAACAAATGAAGAGGAGATAGGCAGTGTACTAGAAAAAGAATTCAGAGTAATGATAGAAATATGATCCAAAATCTTGGAAATAGAATGGAGAAAATACAAGAAACATTTAACAAGGACCTAGAAGAACTAAAGAACAAACAAACAATGATGAACAACACAATAAATGAAATTAAAAATTCTCTAGAAGGAAACAATAGCAGAATAGCTGAGGCAGAAGAACAGAGAAGTGACCTGGAAGATAAAATAATGGAAATAACTACCACAGAGCAGGATAAAGAAAAAAGAATGAAAAGAATTGAGGACAGTCCAAGAGACATCTGGGGCAACATTGAACACACCAACATTCGAATTATAGGGGTCCCAGAAGAAGAAGAGAAAAAGAAAGGGTCTGAGAAAATATTTGAAGAGATTATAGTTGAAAACTTCCCTAATATGGGAAAGGAAATAGTCAATCAAGTCCAGGAAGCACACAGAGTCCCATAAAGGATAAATCCAAGGAGAAACATGCCAAGACATATATAAATCAAACTATCCAAAATTAAATACAAAGAAAAAATATTAAAAGCAGCAAGGGAAAAACAGCACATAACATACAACGGAATCCCCATAAGGTTAACAGCTGACCTTTCAGCAGAAACTCTGCAAGCCAGAAGGGAGTGGCAGGACGTACTGAAAGTGATGAAGGGGAAAGACCCACAACCAAGATTACTCAACCCAGCAAGGATCTCATTCAGATTCGACAGAGAAATTAAAACCTTTACAGATGAGCAAAACCTAAGAGAATTCAGCACCACCAAACCAGCTTTACAACAAATGCTAAAGGAACTTCTCTAGGCAGGAAACACAAGGGAAGGAAAAGACCTCCAATAACAAGCCCAAAACAATTAAGAAAATGGTAATAGGAACATACATATCGATAACAACCTTAAATGTAAATGGATTAAATGCTCCAACCAAAAGACATAGACTGGCTGATGGATACAAAAACAAGATCCATATATACTCTGTCTACAAGAGACCCACTTCAGACCTAGGCACACATATGGACTGAAAGTGAGGGGATGGAAAAAGATATTCCATGCAAATGGAAATCAAAATATATCTGGAGTAGCAATTCTCATATAAGACAAAACAGACTGTAAAATAAAGACTAGTACAAGAGACAAAGAAGAACACTACATAAGGATCAAGGGATCAATCCAAGAAGATACAACAATTGTAAATATTTATGCACCCAACATAGGAGCATCTCAATACATAAGGCAAATGCTAACAGCCATAAAATGGGAAATCGACAGTAACACAATCATAGTAACAGACTTTAACACCTCACTTTCACCAATGAACAGACCATCCAAGATGAAAATAAATAAGGAAACACAAGCTTTAAATGACACATTAAACAAGATGGAGTTAATTGATAATTATAAGATATTCCATCCAAAAACAACAGAATATACTTTCTTCTCAAGTGCTCATGGAACATTCTCCAGGATAGATCATATCTTGGGTCACAAATCAAGCCTTGGTAAATTTAAGAAACTTGAAATCATATCAAGTAACTTTTCTGACCAGAAAGCTATGAAACTAGATATCAATTACAGGAAAAACTGTAAAAAAATACAAACACATGGAGGCTAAACAATACACTACTAAATAACCAAGAGATCACTGAAGAAATTAAAGAGGAAATTTAAAAATACCTAGAAACAAATGATAATGAAAACATGATGACTCAAAACCTGTGGGATGCAGCAAAAGCAGTTCTAAGAGGGAAGTTTATAGCAATACAATCCTACCTCAAGAAACAAGAAACATCTCAAATAAACAACCTAACCTTACACCTAAAGCAATTAGAGAAAGAAGAACAAAAACACCTAAAGTTAGCAGAAGGAAAGAAATCATAAATATCAGATTAGAAACAAATGAAAAAGAAATGAAGGAAACAGTAGCAAAGATCAATAAAACTAAAAGCTGGTTCTTTGAGAAGGTAAACAAAATTGATAACCCATTAGCCAGACTCAAGAAAAAAAGGGAGAAGACTCAAATCAATAGAATTAGAAATGAAAAAGGGGACGTAACAACTGCCACTGCAGAAATCCAAAGGATCATGAGAGACTACTACAAGCAAATATATGTCAATAAAATGGACAACCTGGAAAAAATGGACAAATTCTTAGAAACGCACAACCATCCAAGAATGAACCAGGAAGAAATAGAAAATATAAACAGAAAAATCACAAGCACTGAAATTGAGACTGTGAATAAAAATCTTCCAACAAACAAAAGCCCAGGACCAGATAGCTTCACAGGCGAATTCTATCAAACATTTAGAGAAGAGCTAACACCTACCCTTCTCAAACTCTTCCAAAATATAGCAGAGGGAAGAACATTCCCAAACTCATTGTAGAAAGCCACGATCACCCTGATAACAAAACCAGACAGAGATGTCTCGAAGAAGGAAAACTACAGGTCAATACCACTGATGAACATAGATGCAAAAACCTCAATAAAATATTAGCGAACGGAATCCAACAGCACATTAAAAGAATCATACATGATCAAGTGAGGTTTATCCCAGGAATGCAAGGATTCTTCAATATACACAAATCAATCAATGTGATAAACCATATTAACAAATTGAAGGAGAAAAACCATATGATCATTTCAATAGATGCAGAAAAAGCTTTTGACAAAATTCAACACCCATTTACAATAGAAACCCTTCAGAAAGTAGAAATAGAGGGAACTTACCTCAGCATAATGAAGGCCATGTATGACAAACCCACAGCCAACATCTTTCTCAATGGTGAAAAACTGAAACCATTTCCTCTAAGATCAGGGACAAGACAAGGTTGTCCACTCTCACCACTATTATTCAACATAGTTTTGGAAGTTTTAGCCCCAGCAATAAGAGAAGAAAAAGAAATAAAAGGAATCCAAGTCAGAAAAGAAGAAGTAAAGCTGTCACTGTTTGCAGATGACACGATACTATCCACAGAGAATCCTAAAGATGCTTCCAGAAAACTACTAGAGCTAACCAATGAATTTGGTAAAGTAGCAGGATACAAAATTAATGCACAGAAATCTCTGGCATTCCTATACACTAATGATGAAAAATCTGAAGGAGAAATTAATGAAACACTCCCATTTACCATTGCAACAAAAAGAATAAAATACCTAGGAATAAACCTACCTAAGGAGACAAAAGACCTGTATGCAGAAAACTATAAGACACCGATGAAAGAAATTAAAGATGATACAAACAGACAGAGATATACCATGTTCTTGGATTGGAAGAATCAACATTGTTAAAATGACTATACTACCCAAAGCAATCTACAGATTCAACACAATCCCTATCAAACTACCAATGGCATTTTTCACAGAACTAGAACAAAAAATTTCACAATTTGTATGGAAACACAAAAGACCTCGAATAGCCAAAGCAATCTTGAGAAAGAAAAGCAGAGCTGGAGGAATCAGGCTCCCGGACTTCAGTCTATACTACAGAGCTACAGTAATGAAGACAGTATGGTACTGTCACAAAAACAGAAATATAGATCAATGGAACAGGAAAGCCCAGAAATAAACCCACGCACATATGGTCACCTTATTTTTGATAAAGGAGGCAAGAATATACAATGAAGAAAAGACAGCCTCTTCAGTAAGTGGTGCTGGGAAAACTGCATAGCTACATGTAAAAGAATGAAATTAGAACACCCCCTTACACCATACACAAAAATAAACTCAAAATGGATTAAAGACCTAAATGTAAGGCCAGACACTATAAAACTCTTAGAGGAAAACATAGGCCGAAGACTCTATGATATAAATCACAACAAGATCATTTTTGACTCACTTCCTAGAGAAATGGAAATAAAAACAAAAATAAATGAATGGGACCTAACGAAACTTAAAAGCTTTTGCAAAGGAAACCATAAATAAGACGAAAAGACAACCCTCAGAATGGGAGAAAATATTTGCAAATAAAGCAACTGACAAAGGATTAATCTCCAAAATTTACAAGCAGCTCATGCAGCTCAATATCAAAAAAACAAACAACCCAATCCAAAGTTTGGCAGAAGAGCTAAACAGACGTTTTCCAAAGAACATATACAGATTGCCAACAAACACATGAAAGGATGCTCAACATCACCAATTATTAGAGAAATGCAAATCAAAGCTACAATGAGGTATCACTTCACATCGGTCAGAATGGTCATCATCAAGAAATCTACAAACAATACATGCTGGAGAGGATGCGGAGAAAAGGGAACCCCCTTGCACTGTTGGTGGGAATGTAAATTGATACAGCCACTGTGGAGAACAGTATGGAGGTTCCTTAAAAAACTAAAAATAGAACAACCATTCAACCCAGCAATCCCACTACTGGGAACATACCCTGAGAAAACCATAATTCAAAATGAGTCATGTACCACAATGTTCATTGCAGCTCTTTTTACAATTGCCAGGACATGGAAGCAACCTAAGTGTCCATTGACAGATGAATGGATAAAGAAGATGTGGCACATACATACAATGGAATATTATTCATCCATAAAAAGAAATGAAATTGAGTTATCTGTAGTGAGGTGGATGGACCTAGAGTCTGTCATACAGAGTGAAGTAAGTCAGAAAGAGAAAAACAAATACTGTATGCTAACACATATATATGGAATCTAAAAAAAAAAAAAATGGTTCTGAAGAACTTAAGGGCAGGACAGGAATAAAGATACAGACATAGAGAATGGACTTGAGGACACGGGGAGGGGGAAGTGGAAGCTGGGACAAAGTGAGAGAGTGGCATGGACATATATACACTAACAAATGTAAAATAGATAGCTAGTGGGAAGCAGCCGCATAGCACAGGGAGATCAGCTCGGTGCTTTGTGACCACCTAGAGGGGTGGGATAGGGAGGGTGGGAGGGAGACGCAAGAGGGAGGAGATATGGGGATATGTGTATGTGTATAGCTGATTCACTTTGTTATAAAGCAAAAACTAACACACCATTGTAAAGCAATTATACTACAATAAAGATGTTAAAAAAAAAAAAGCAGCTGCTCAAAACTGGCCTGTTGAAACCTGAGACTCGGGCTGAAGCTTCAGAATTTTGGTAGAGAAGTGTCAAGAGATCATCATTCATGGAGATTTGAAATGGTGATTACAACTGTAGAAATCCTGTATGACCCTAAAACAAATCACAGCTGAAGATGTCCCTGGTTCAGAGACACTGTTTTGCCCATTTCAATTCTACCTCTGCTCCTACTGGTTTTCCTAGAAAGCGTAATGTGTTTTTTGTTTTATTTGTTTTGCTTCAGTAGGCTGTGGAACACTGCTTGGCATCAAGAGAAATACACAGAATTTTAGGAGTGTTTCCTTATAGACCGAAACAACCAGAGAATAAATAGGAATTGCAGGAGCACAGAATCTGGAATCAGAAGAGACCTTAGAAATCCTTTGCCCCAGATTCTCAAACAGTGCAGGAAGTTCTTCTAAGAGATTTCTGTCCCATCCCAGACTTGTGTTAAATACTTCCATCGGCAGAGACCGTATTAGCACACCATAACTCCTACTATGGTAAGTCTTCCCACGACCTCCACAAATAGGATCACTTTCTAGCCTTAGAACAGTATAATCCTCATTCCATATAGCAGCTTTCCAGTTTATGTACCTTGTACAGCATTTTTTCTTTAGGACTTAAGTATCTTCAGTGTAGGTTTTTCCGAAATGGCTGGAGCCATCAGATAGAACGTCACTGAGGATGTGGTTCCTGAGGGAGGGCACAGGATAAGCAGAGAGGAATGGGTCTAAAGACTGCTCCACAAGGAACAAGGATTCAAATATTCATTAGTTGATATGGATGGTATCCCATGGCATAGTTAATATATGACTCTGTTTAACAACAGCAGAGTTAATGCAGTTACCGGGCAGCAAAGCATTTCCAAAAAGGCCAGCCTTTCTTCTCATTGACTATTGATGACTGCAGCCCAGGGGAAAGTAGTACATTCATAAACATCAATCAGAGCAGGAAAGGTGCCTTCCAGTCTCTGTGAAATGAGATAATGTATGTGAAAGCTCTTTGTCAACAGTAAACAGTATACAAATGTAAAGGATTGTTATCATTGTTTTACAAGGAAGTTGGAATAGAATTACTGCTCTTTGTTTTAAAGTTTTCTATGTGGCCAACTCAATAGATACCTAACAGGAGAACTTTGCCTCCTTTTTCATTTTCTCTGAGTAGTTATTTAATGAAGTTGTTTTAAAATAGTGAGTCTCAGACTTTTTTTTTTATGTAGGCTACACTCTCCAAGTTTTTAATTTCTTTAAGCAATTTCCTTTGGTATTTCCTCAACGCACATTTTATTCTAAAATGACAGATTACAAAGACACTTGCCTAGGACTATGAGATGTAATTCATCTGAATTAACATGAGCCCTGGTAAAAGATTAACTGAGGCATATTAAAAATTCTAAGAGTTTATTTCAGCAAAAATCAGTTTGAATTGAGCAGCATCTAATCTACACATAGAAAGGATCTCCGAGGAGCTGTACAAAATGAAAGACTTTTATAGGCAGAAGGGAACAAGGTACAAGAAAGTTATACTAGGCAAAAAAGCAGGTTGGTAATTGCAAGGTTACTTTTCCTAAGGGGATGTTAGGGATCTATCAGGCAGATTACCTAACTAGTACTGATCAGGCAATTCCTGATTCACTGGTTTAAGATTCCATTTCTGGAATAGCCAAAATTAAGTCTCAGTTTGGTGATATGCAGCTTAGCATAAGCAACTCCATTTTGGGCTTGTTGACTTGTTTTTTAGCAAACCCTAATCCGGTTAAAGACAGGGATCTACCATTTGTATAGTAGCTGCTATGGGCTGGAAATTGTTAGGAGTTGTATATATAGTCATCCCTCCACATCCACAGGTTCTACATCCTCAAATTCAACGAACAAACCACAGATCAAAAATATTTGGAAAAAAAATTCCAGAAATTTCCAAAAAGCAAAACTTGAATTTTCAGCACCCCAGCAACTACTTACATAGCATTTACATTGTATTTACAACTATTTACATAGCATTTGCATTGTATTAAATAGTATAAGTAATCTTGAGATGACAAAGTATTCGTGAAGATGTGCATAGGTTATATGCAAATACTACACCATTTTCTGTAAGGGACTGGAGCATCTACTAATCTTGGTTTCTGAGGGAGGGTCCTGGAACAAGTCTTGAGTGGATACAGAAGGACCACTGTATATTATCTCAGTTAATCCTCACGATCACCCTCATCCTGATTTACAGAGGAAGAAAGATTTCAAAACTCTCCTGAGGTTGAAAAGCTAATAATTGGCAGAACTCAGAATTTAAATCCAGTTGTCTCATCCCAAATGTTTTGTTTCTAAATCTCTAAAGAAGCTATTTTGAAATGTGTAGATGAAAGCCAGACTATCATTCCCACAATGATTTTCAAATATTGCCACAAAGGAATGGGTTTTCTAAGTACTTTATGAGTGTCTTTCTAGTTGATAAAACACCATATGCTATTATCTAAACTTTTACACAATTATATCACATTTTTACTATGGAAACTTAGAACTTCAGAAGTCCTTCTTGTTATTTTGTCATTGGTTGTCTTGGTAGTTGCTTTTTTCTCTTCATTAAAGATAAATAATCTGAAACTATCACACTTGGCAAAAGAATTAAGGATTACTTACTTAAAAAATTGAGCAAACTTTTCTTTAACCTTTAAAAATGTATCCATAGCACATTATCTTTAAAACTGAGGTTGGACTACTACCTCCAAAAAGAGGGAGTAGACATACTTTTCTCTATTTCTCCCACTAAGTACAATTAAAAACTCTGGAACTTATATGTAAAGCAAATGTAATAAGACCCATAGCATTATTATTTACAATAGCCAAGATGTAGAAGCAACCTAAGTATCTATCAAAGATGAACGGATAAAGAATTAGCCATAAAACCAAATGAAATTTTGCCATTTACAACACCATGGATGGACCAGGAAGGTATTATGTTCAGTGAAATACGTCAGACAGATAAAGACGAATCTAAAAAATAAAACAAAAGAATGAATATAACAAAACAGAAACAGATATAGAGAATGAGCTAGTTGTTACCAATGGGGAGAGGAAAGGGGGCAGGGACAAGATAGGGACAGGGGATTAAGAGGTACAAACTACTATGCATATGGGCTTCCCTGGTGGCACAGTGGTTGAGAGTCCGCCTGCCAATGCAGGGGACACGGGCTCGTGCCCCGGTCCGGGATGATCCCACATGCCGTGGAGTGGCTAGGCCCGTGAGCCACGGCCACTGAGCCTGTGCGTCCGGAGCCTGTGCTCCTCAACGGGGGAGGCCACAACAGTGAGAGGCCCGCGTACCGCAAAAAGAAAACAAAAAAAAACACTACTATGAATAAAACAAATGAGTACACATATATATTGTACAGCACAGGCAATAGAGCCAATATTTTATAATATCTATAAATAGAATATAATATTTAAAAATTGTGAATCACTATGTTGTAAACCTGGAATTTATATAATATTGTAAATCAACTATACCTCAGTAAAATAAAATAAAGGAGCTATAAAAGGAAAATACTCAAAATTCATCACCAACTAATAAATTTTACTAGGATCTATGCTTTGAGGCTGTTTACATCTATATTGTAGCTATATGATGGAAATACTACATTAATGATGTGCTACTGAATGTCTCTGCCCAATTCCACAATCAGGGACATCACGTAGGTAGCTCGAAATCAGCTCTGGTGGGATAATTTACATCATGAAAATCAGCAAATGCTACAAATTGGGACTTTGATCCCCTGAGAGCTGATTGTTAAACATTTACCAACCCACCACTGGCCCAGAGATGTCAGTGCCTCATCCAGTACCACATTTGCTTCCTTTCATTGCCTCCAGAAATGCCTTCCTACTCCCTCTCAACCCCTATCCTTCTGAAACTTCTGCCTTTTGTATGACCACTGGATGATTGGCTTCCATTCTCAGCTTCCCCAGCAAAGCTGGCTTTGCCCTGGGTGAGCCCCATTGCACACCTCTTGGCATTTATAGTGTGAATGAATGAATGGATCGATGGAGGAGTGAATGAATGAATTAATGTTTCAGGGATTATTTCTAAACTATGATCAAGCCATTGTTTAACTTCCACAACATATAGCCAGGTGACACTATTTATGACTCATAAATACCAGTTTTGCTCCCAGGAATTTAAGTGTAACTTCTCTGTATCCCAAATTGTCTTCTGGTTAAAAGAGGCTCTTAGGGCTTCCCTGGTGGCGCAGTGGTTGAGGGTCTGCCTGCCGATGCAGGGGACACGGGTTTGTGTCCCCGTCCGGGCGGATCCCACATGCCGCGGAGCGGCTAGGCCCGTGAGCCATGGCCGCTGAGCCTGCGCGTCCGGAGCCTGTGCTCCGCAACGGGAGAGGCCACAACAGTGAGAAGCCCGCCTACCCCCCAAAAAAAAAAAAATTAAGATGAGAGGTGGGTGGACAGCAGAGAGATTCCAAGACTGATGATTTATGGCCTTAGAAACTTATGTTTTCTATGTGCTTCATCTATGCTTTAGAAATGAAAAATTCTGAAGTCTGTTACAATCACTCTATACCACATTTTATTTATCTACCTTAAAAATGATTTATTTCTAAAACAACAACAGTAGCTAATATTTATTGAGGATGTATTCCTCACTGTCACCCTTTGGTGCCCCTATGTGTGAAATGGCTTTCCCAGGGTCAGACAGCTGGTGGAGCAGACACTTGAACCTGGAGCCAGCCAGAGGCATGCAATGAACCTCAGTGCCTTTCGGGGGGTGATGCTGTCGCAGTTCACCCTGGTTTCAAACTCTCTGCCTTTGCATGCACCTCTTCCGGCTATAAATGCTTTCTCTTCCTGCCCAGTGACTCAAACCCCGCTACTTCGGGCCCTACTCAAGTTCTCCTATTCCCACAGTATTTTTATCGTCCCGACCTCCTATCTCACACAGTATGAAAAGTCTATGCACACTGTGTCATTCCCACGAAGTAGTCTCTACCTCTTGAGGCAAGAACTTTTTTCTGAGAATTCTCTCTTACCACCCCTACTTCTCCATCCCGCCCACACCACAGCACCTAACACGTAACACATAAATAGAAAGTAACTCTTTGTTGATAGAATGATATTGCTCAAGTTCTTAAAAGAGCTCAGCAGGAGTTGATGTACTTTCAGGATTTAAATACTGGGGCTTCGTAGTTGTGGTTAACAGAAGCATATAAAATCGAAATGTTTTCAATAGGACCCACACTTTAAAAGCTAAAAAGTCACTTATCTGAGAAAGTTCCAGATACTCAAGTGTGTGATCGAAGATGTGGCTCACTCTTCAGAATTTACTTTCCCAATATCCTGCCTTTCCCTGAAGATTAAGCTACTCAAATGTGTTGTCAGTTATGCTGATACATCCTTCTCATCCTGTGTTCCTGAGACAGGGCAGGGTGTGACTGTTCTGTTTCCAGGGACACTGTGTATTAAGGATAGAATTTTAATCAGATCAAGTCCCACAGAATAACCAGTTTTTGATATTTTATATATATATAATTTTTCTTTTGCTCCATTCTCTGTCACACCAGAGAGAGATTCAAGGGACCTGAGGCAGGCTATTGTAAAGTATCCCCTTTTCCAGTTGGTGAGAGAAGAAAAACCTAAATTTAAAGAAAGAAAGCATTTCTCGTACCATGGCACATCCTTCAAGGTTTAAAAAGCAAAGATTAGGCTAAATTTGCTCTTTACAGAAATATTCAAAACACTTTAAAGAATGGCTTCTCTCTCTTTCTCTCAGACACACACACACACACACACACACACACACACACACACACACACACACCAAAAACCCAGCCACTGCTTATTTGATATCTAATTTGGTTTTCTGGTTGCTCTGTATCTAAATCTGAATTTTGCTTACAATGGCCGTGTTAAATTCTTTCCCTTACCCACCTCCTGGGAATTATATTTGCTGTTAGGTTGTACATTTACAGATTCCAGAATTTACTGATCCAAATTTTGGTCTGTGTTGTATTTTTCTCTTCCTTCTCTCTCACATTTATCATCATTTTCTGCTTGTATATATGTCCATTTGTCTTTCTTTCCTTTAATTTCTGTTCCATGGTCCCTAGATAAAAAATGAAATATTAGGTTTGTCAAGCGTATATCACTGTTTAAATGCCTGGAGATGATGGGTTAAACAGACCAATCAATGAAACAAACCTCCAGTGCATTGCAGGGGCTGCAAGGGATGTTCCCTTTGGCTCTTTAAGACCTAACAAGTCAATAACCTATTAATATCATATTCTGCCAGTCACCTCTCCACAATTCACATGTGACTCTTTAGGACAAAAGTTTACAGTTTTGTAGTGAATTAAAGAGAAGAATATTTGTGTCAAAATCCAAACTAAAAATAAACTGTAAATAAATTTAAAAAGTGAGATGGAAATAATAAATAATCATATGATTATAACTCTAAGATACACCACAATTATTTACAGTTATAACATGAATATTACAAACACACAAAATAATTCAGATTTTTAAGCAATGAATCCAATCATGCCATCATTTTTCAGCATATTACCACATGTAATGCCTTATGAATTAAATGCCCAACACGTAAAAGGTAAGATCCTTGCACTTTGAGAGTTTACTTTGAAAAGAGATGATCAGAAAACAAAAAACTTTTTTTTTAGTTTTTCCCATTTTAGATAATTTTATATCATAAAGGATCAAAATTTAATAGTCTGAATATCAAAGAAAACACATCTGAAAGCATCACTCATTATGTATAAAGCAAAGTTGCTTAATGGATATATCTGATAGTCCTTTGTATTTATAAAATCATGTATGCATATATATAAATATAAGCTATTAAGGATGACAGCATCTGAGTTGAAAAACTGACAGCCTACTTTCGATGATTTATATTTTGAACTTCTTTTACCTGTTTGTTCTTGTTTCTGATGTGAAAAAAACATAGGAATATTTTAATATAATTCAAAAACTTCTCCAAATATTAACTCATGACGTCCAAAACTGATTTTCCATCATTAGTTTACATGAAAGGGAAATCGGAGTCAGTTAGTCCATTTCTTAGAAATGAAATTCTTCACTGCAGCATATCTAAAGATTGAATGTGTTCTGTGACATTAGAAAAATTTAGAAGTCTTTAGTATTACCCTTCCCAAAGAGAACTACTCTTAATACCGTGGTTAAGGATCCAGCTTTGGAGTCAGAGAGATTTCATTTTAAATCCTGGCTCCATTACCTAAAAATCATGTGACATGGGTTTTTTTAATCTCCCAATGTAAAATGGAGACTTCAACTTGTTCCTTAATGGGTTTGGTGGCAATTAAATGAAACGTCATATCATAATGAATGCAGAGTGTTTTGCCCTGTACTGAGCATGGAGTAAATCATTTAATACATGGAGAAGAATGGAGTTCATCCAACTAATCACAGTCATTCAAGGACATGGGCGTACTGTGTTCAAATATCCTTTCCCCCAAATTCCCTATATATCCTGAGCTCATCTACCTATCTTACTATAGGGCTGTCTTTTGAACTGAACATTATACAGCTATTAAAGCAACTCAAGATCTACTCTTCTTTTGTGTTGGTATTAGCCATATCAACTTGTAGTAGTGAAAATAAAGGATCACTCCCATTCCAGATGAAAGCAATGAGGCAAGTAGTAGGAGTGGGATTCAGCTTTGGGGAAAGTACTGTGTCCTGAAAGAAAGAAAATTATGAGTACGATCACCCAGATTCCAAGCTAGTTAGGTTAACTTTTCTTGCCTATATATGATATACTACCAGCTTCTCTCCTGAGGACGCCCAGTCATTTTCATTCATTCAACAAAAATTTATTGAACACCTCCTGTGTTCAAATCCCTGAAATAGGCTTGAAATATACTTGTGAAAATTGCCAACATTCCCTGCCCTCCCAGAGCTCTTGCCCTCCCTTTCCCAAGCACCCTACACATCCACCATATGCTAATCAAGTGAATATCTATCCAAGGGCTTCAACAATAGTTTAAGTTAGATTTTGATTAAAAAAAAGAAAGTTTACTATCTTGTCTCTACTTTTCTTTTATTATTTTTTTTTACCCAACTTCTCATTTCACCCTACCCTTTGACACAGCCACGCAGAGTTTGTAGTTCCACTCTGTTTCACTGTCTAAAACATAGTGCTCAACTTTAGTTTCACTTTAGAATCACCTGGGTAGATGGTGTTAATCTTTATGCCCAGGTTTCAACCCAGACAAATTATGTCAGAATCCCAAGGAGTGGGCCCAAAACATCAGCTGTGTTTAACTCCCCAGGTAATTCCAACTTGCAGTCAAGGTTGAGACTCTGCTCCAAAGTCTTTCTCTGCACATACCACCCTTACTTCACAACTCACTTCTTTGTTGCCTCACTCCTTACTCATCCAGCAAGACACAGCTCAGCTATTCTTTCTTCCTGTGAAGTATTTCCTGAACTCAGCCGACCTAGACTGGCATAGGGTCATGCATTGATTTTCTACTGCTGCATAACAAATAGCATAGATTTAGCCTAAAAACCACTCATTTATTGGCTCAGAGTTCTGTAGGTCAGAAATCCAAGCACGCATGGTAGTGTTCTCTACTCACAGTGTCCACAAGGCTGAAATCAAGGTGTCAATCAGCCGTGTCTTCATGTGGAGTGCCAATTAAGGTGAGATACACTTCCAAGCTCCCCTAGCTTGTTTGCAGAAATCATTTCCTTACAGTTGTGGAACTGGGATCTCTGTTGTCTTATTAACTGGCAGCCAGGGACGGCTCTCAGCTTCTAGAAGCTACTCTTGAGTCCTTGCCATATGGCCTCCTCCAGCCATCTCACACTTCCAATATGGCTGACTTCAGAAAGGGGCCAGTTCCTGCAAAGTGTTCTCCTGATTAGTTCAGGCCCACCTGGATAGCCTCCCCTTTGATTAATTCAAAGTCAACATATTAGTAAGCTAATTATAAGCGTACTATCCCATCATATTCATAGGTTCTTCACAGGCTCAAAAGGAGGGACTTGTACCAGAAGGTGGGAATCTTGGAAGCCATCTTTGAGTTCTGCCTACCAAGTACCCCCCCTATGGCTCCCAGAAGTCTGTCACCACTATTTCTCTAGACATTGACTCCTAGGAGGGCAGGGACCATGTTATAGTCCTATTTTTCTGCTCAGCATGTGTAACTCAAAGCCTGGAATAGGTACTTGTTCACCAAGAGTTTACTAAGTATTCATGTGGTACATATGCATAAGTCAGACCTTTTGCATATTAGAAAATAGAGCGAGCACAAATTTGGATAAAAGCCTGATCCAGGGTCTTAGGGAAGATGCAACAAATTCAATACTTTCAAAAGTTAAGAATGGGTGACTTCAAAAGCAGGCTAATAAACATATAAGAGTACTTTTATTTTCCTTTGAAGATTTTTAATTAATTTCATTGTTTCTAAAATCATTGTTGTCTCAAAATATGTATGAACTTTTTTCATATTTATTGCCTTTGAACCCAATGACTACTTTTCCATTTTGCATCCTTATTTTGATGGCTTAAAGAATAATTTTCCCCTCTATTGGCCAACGTGCCAAATACATCATTCATAGGATGTACAATATACATGCAAATTAATAGTAATTAATTGATCTTTACATTATGATCATAAAGTTAATTGTGTAATGCAGTTCTTCTGCCTTGATGGTGCTTGGCACAGTGAAGAATGGAGACTTAGGCATTTGCATGGCATTTCCAACACCCCTAGCCTCTAGCCTTGGATAAGTCACCTCTACCGCCTCAGTGTTTTTTTCCCTAAAATGGAGATGGCAATACCTTTTTGAATGTATGCATGGAAGAATTCGAGATAAGTTGTGAGGAACTGGCACAGAAAAATAGTGATAATTGTTGATTAAATGCCAACAATTTTCCCTATCTCCATCCTACCCAATCTTGAGACATTTACAGGGAGAAGGGAAAGTAAATTACTTACTTCCCCCTCTGTTTATAGGAACACGTTAGGAGAAGAAGATCCACCTACCTAAAAATTTAATCTGATCTAAAATGAAGATAAAACTGTAAATTCAAAGCTTATTGTAAGGCACGTTGTTGACCAAAGTCTGAAAGCAGGAGACTGAGAAAAGGGTAACTCAAACTACTTCGTATAAAATTAAACAGGAGAAATTGTTTCCAACTATACCACTGTTTGGAAAATCTTTCTCTTCTGTCATATAGCTCTAGAGCAGGGCTGTCTAACAGAAATACAATGCAAGCCACATATGTAATAGAAGCTACGTTGAAAAGTTTTAAAAAAAGTGTAATTAATTTTAATAATATATTTTACTTAATATATATAAAATATTGCTTCAACATATAATCAAAATGAAAAATTATTAATGAGCTATTTTACATTTTTTTAAATGCCAACTCTTCAAAATTTCACACACATTTTTTTTCATTTGTGGCACATTTCACTTGAAACTATCCACAATCCATGGACTCAGTAACCACATGACATGTCTGTAAGTGTGTGTTTCTGGGTGTATATTTGTGTCTATGTATATGTTTTAACCTAAAGACTCTTAAACCACAAGAAAAATGAAGGATATATTTTCCCTTTACACATGTGAAAACGAACCTGACTCAGCTCACCAAAGTTCACCTTGGACCCTATGCTAGACTTGAGTGCTCTTATGACATCTCTCTCCCTCTCGCTTTCTCTCTTTCTCCTCTGTTCCCCTCTCTCTTTCCTCCCATCTCTCTCTCCCTCTTTCTGTCTCTCAAAATGTGCTTTCAGGTAGGGAAACAAGACTAGGAATCCGAGCACCCATAAGGACTATATCCCTGTGAAGCGTTTGATACTTTTCACTCTATGAAAAGTCACATTAAAATCTGGGTTTTTTTAATTGTTTTTCTCATCTCCCCTGTAATAACCTCTAGTTTCCTCCCAAACTCCTACTAAGGACACTGGCTTTGTTCTAGTGTAGTGGGGAATTTTAAAGAAAGGGAAATAAAGTATGACCTTCCCTTGTCACCTCTCTGCTGAGACCAGGGTATCATTTTGAGGAAGGAAATGGTCCTGAAGTTCCAGAAATGACCAGCTGCCCACAGCAGGCCTAGGAAGGATGGGAAGAGAGAGCAAGAGAAGAGAAGCAGCTGCACTGGGGAGTCTATCCTTTTTCTCTGGTGCGTTATAAGAATACCCTTAAAGAAGAGGCAAACACTTGGGCTACTTCTTTGTTTTTATTGATATTAAAAGGTAATTTATACACTTTTCTCAATGGAAGGAAGGGGATTGGTCAAATGGATGGACTAAGAATCTGTGATGCTGCCCAGTGATAGGCCAAAATTCTTACCTTAACTCTTCTTAGGCTATGACAAGACAGCTTTCTGCACAAAATCTGATTTGATAGAGCAACAAAGTCTCCATGAAGAATATGGAGACACCAGGTGCTCTAGAAATAGTCTGAGAGGCACAGAATGTAAAATGCTTGTCCAAGTACCCTGACTAGCAATTTTTGAAACCTTTCTCGGTGCAGGATCCTGCCCCACACACATACACACGTGGACATGGAACACGCACGCCCAGTAAGAAGAGAAACAGAGAAATATTACTGTGCATGTCTTGACTTTTTTAGGGTACTAGGTTTCCATTTCCTCAACTAGAGCAATGTTAATAACCCCCTAGTGATCCAATCAAAAAGAAAAGAATGTATCATGCAAAAACCAAACCAAAAAAAAAACAAGCTTCTCTAGCCATCATGATCTGACCCTGTGGGAAAAACACTCCACCAAATATATATGCAGTATGCAGTTTCAATCAATACCCTAACGTTGAAATAATCCAAAGTGCTATTTGATAAATAGCATGCATGTGTGGGTATATGGACACACACACACACACACACACACACACCCCAACACACACTAACACATAAACATGCTCTTCATATGTAGAGATGAACCTACTCACACAGATTGCTCCTGGTGGATACAAAAGTCAGGTGAGAGGACCACTGAGAGGCCAAGTGTCCTGTCCACATGCAAAGGCCATCCTTTTATCTGCAGCTACAGCTGCTACTCTCAATGCCTAAAAGAGTCAGGACTACCCACAGACAAAGCTGTTACCAAACCTCCACCCAAGGACTTAGAATCCCAAGAAAAAAAGGCTTTGACCTTGTCAAAAAGATACTTGGGAAGATGCTGGATCGGAGGGAAGACCTTTCCGCATAGCTTTTGGAGAAAACCACAATTTTAAAGTATTAGTCATAATTAATGCAAGAAGATCCTCTCCTTGCAAACAGGTAAAATCAGGCTAAAGTCATTTCACTAGTGATCACATAGCTGAAGTCTAGCTAATGAATTATGTTGCTGCAGTAACCGGAAAAAAAGAAGATGAAAGCCTGTGATCCACTGTGAAAACATTTAGGGATAAATTTGAGGTTCCAATTCACAGAACATATCTGTAAAGTTTATTATAACTCCGAAGTTGCCGGTTTAAATTGGCTTCTTCCTGAAGATTGGGGTGTTTAAATTGCATAGAGATGGAGACAGACGCATTGTTTCTCACCAAAAATGGAGCTCAATTTCAAAGAAGCTAGTTCATAACTTGAATTATTCTATCTAATACAAGTTACCTCCCACAAAAGGATAGTGTAAAGTGTGACAATTGCAGGTCGTGTTTACCCTCTGTCAAAATATTTCTCAGATTCTTTCAGTTAAATATATATTCTTGATCTCATCTGTGTCCCTGCTCTGTCTAAAAACTGTATTTCTTGTGCTTTACAATATGAAAGTTAAAAACACCAAGAATATTTCCATGTCAGTGCATTTAACTGATTTTTAAAGTTCTACCTTATTTTTTTCCATACAAGGAATAACCAAAAGTGTTAACCTATTTGTATAATGCACATTTAATGAATATAGTCTGTCCATTTTATGAGTCCAAGTAAATATCTTTAATATAATAACTAACTATATAGTAAATATATATACATGTAAATATATATTTACTATATATGATATTATCATTAATATGCAAATACATATTTATTCATATATACCATTCATATGTAAATGAATGTGAATATTCACATATGAATGATGGTCTTTATAAGAACAGTTTTGAAAACAAAAGAAGATATTCTAGAAATATTTTAAGGGCTACTACCAAGAAATTAAAGCACCTAATTTTAAGAATTATCACAGTTTCATAAAAGAATAACCAGGGAAATTTTGAAAAGTAAGAGGCTGGTCTAATCTATTCTACCAGCTATTAAAACATATTAAAAATTCTACCATAATGAAAACAGCTTGGTATTCTAATTGTTTGTTTCTTCCCTTGAATACGTTTAACCCTTAGGTGGGATCTTCAGTCTCTATTCTCCATGTCTGGTGCCTATCTCATGGTTTTCATTTATTTGCTGCATCTTTCTCTCTTTGAAAGAAACCCTTTGGGGAGTTTAAGAAAAATAATGTAGGCTACTTCTGAAGTTGTCTAGCCTCAGTAAATTCCCTTTCCCTATCACTACTGAGAAATAAACACTTTGCAATTCATAGAGTGGAAGCAAAGTACCTGATGTTCCAAACACTGCACACAAGTCAGCATGGAATATCAAAAGTGTTAGAGGAGGGACTTCCCTGGAGGTCCAGTGGTTGGGACTCCACGCTTCCACTGGAGAGGGCACGGGTTCAATCCCTGGGCCGGGAGCTAAGGTCCTACATGCCCGAGGCACGGCCAAAAATAAAATAAAAGTAAAAAATAAAATAAAATAGATTAAAAATAAATATATATATTTAAAAGTGTTAGAGTAGCAATGCATCAACTCTATGAGTGTCAACCAGAAAACACAGTGCCTGCATGATTCAGCGGCAGGCCAATCAGAGGTCACCTACCAGAGCAGGCTGGTCAAAAGTTTCAGTTCCCAAAAGCTGGTTAACCTGCCCTCAATCATGTAATTAAACCTGTTGGTTTATCCCAGTTACCACCGAACTTTCTTATAATGTAGTACAATGGATCGATTTGGTAAGTACCAACAAGGAGTGGATTGTCATCATCAATGACTTTATTCTACACCAAGCTCTCCATCTCCAGGCCTTTGCACATGCTGTGTCCTCTGTCTGGAACATACCTGTTGCACCCCTGCCCTCTCTATCACCCTTTCCTTAATATTGTCGACTCACTGTTTAGGTTTCTTTCAAATAATATATAATTTTTTACTGCATGTGAATTTAATTTCACAATTCTTCAATCTCAGTGCAGATGACTCACTTCAAAGCCTTTCCTAGCTCCCAAACATTATGTTAATTGGTTATGTAAATTGTCACTCCTCTCTTCATAGACAGCACCTTGTGCTTCTGTTTATCACAGCTCTTATCACCAGAAAATGCGTGGGCCTCTTTGTTTCGTTCTCTCCCCCACTGGACTGTAAACTTCAAAGGACAAGTACTAGGCAAGTCTTAGCTAATGATAACTTCTCAGCACCTAAAACCAAAACAAACAAGCAATTCCTATTTTAACTTCTTTGGGAATGTAATGACATTAAAAACTACCCTTGACACTGAGGTACCTACAAAAAAAAAAAAAAAAAGGATATGCCACAAACTTTATCTTAAAACCCATCCACTTTTTCTATTTTTAAAACCATAACCAAGCCACCATCCCCTTGCACCTGGATTCTGAGGACCCTCCTTTCCTTACTATCACCCCACTTTCCATGCTGCTCACCTTTAGTTTTAAAATGCACATTGGATCATCATGTCACTCACCTACTTAAACCTTCCATTGGCTGTGCACTGAACTTAAGATATCAAGTCCTAAACATGACTTACAAGGTTGGGCATATCTGGCCCCTGCCCACCTCTGCAGCTCCAGCTCTTTCTACTGAACCTACAGTTCACCAAGTGTCTTCCCAGCTCAAGTGTTGTTCCTGCTCTACCAGGGCTATTCTCTGTCCCTCCCACCCCCTCAACACAACCTAGTCCCACCTGAATGACCCATTCTCACCGTTGAGGTCTCAGAGGCCACCCTGTTCCTCAATATGAAAGCAGCGTCACCTGTTACATTCTTTCAAGGAACATGCATTTTTTTTCCTTCAGAGCATCTTTTCCAATTCATCATTGTATTCCCCTAGTAAACTTTAAGTTCTGTGAGGGCAGGGATCACACCTATTCTCTTCACCAGTATATCCACAGTGCTCATCTTGGGACCTATCTTCTAGTAAGTTCTTGATATGTGCTTTGAATGAATGAGTGGGTAATAAAGATGAAAAATGCAGGAAGAGTGCAGAATACAGAGTGGAGACTGAGAGTCAGCCCTCTCCTGCCAGAGGAGCTAGCCCGTGAGTTGCTCTGTAAAAGATGTGGTTGGGTTAGAAGAGTGATTTCCAGATTTCATGAAACAATTTTTTTTTTAATGGAGACTTACAGAATGTTGCCAGCTCAATTTTTCCATGTAACGTCATTAAAACCAAAAATGATTCCAACTAGAATAACTATTATTTTGTTTAGAAAGATATATTTTAACACTAAAAACAGGGGGAAAAAACTTCAAAGTAAAGGACAGTTCTTTAAACTGGATGAATCTAGCCTTATGCGAAATATATCATCCTGGGGTGTGTGTGTGTATGTGTGTTTTCTGGTTTCCCTTCAGAAAATTCCAGCAAGGACTGGCTCAAATCCATGGACCAGTGCTTGCTAAACACTGACCTGGATGAGAGGAGGGGATGTAGAAGGCAGACAAATTCCCCAGGAATGCTCCAGGCACATTCAGGAAACCATAAATAGATGGCCAAGATGCAGGTTTCATGAAAGAGGAAATGATGACTAGATAAAGAGTGGAGGCAAAATGCCTGGACCATTAAACAAAAAATGCTCCCTTTCATCATGCTTGGCTCACACACAGAAATACCAGTGTTTCCAATAGGAGGAGAGGCTGAAAGGAAAGGGGGAGGAAAGGCCACTCAGCTGTTGAGATTGAACGTCTACTATGTGCCCGTACTGGATTCGGGCAGAGAGAAAGTAGGAGAAATACCTGCTGTGCTCGCTTCAACGGGGGGTACAGTGGGACAGGATGAAGGGCAGTGAAATAGCAGTGCACAGATTCAACACCAGCAGAGAGGCTGGAAGTAGACACAGAGTGTTCAAGTGTATAATTACAGAGAAGAATATGAAAGCTACAAAATAGCAAGTGGGAGTGACCCCATTTTCTGCTCTCCTAGCACATGGGTTCTGGCCCCCATCCAGGCCCTAGGTACCCAGTGATTTGGAGAAGGAAAGCAGAGCTCCCTGGTGGTGGGGGGGGAACAATGAAGAACACCAGAGGAGATCTTTGACCCTTGTTTCCTCCTTACTGCATCCCAAGCCCTGCAGAGTTACAGAATGTAGAATCACCCAAGCCATCTTCACCTTCTTTTGGACAGTTCATCTCAGCCCCATCCCCAAATATAGGACAGATTATCACATTTCTTCATCATTACACAGAAAGGGGGGGATTATAGTAGTTACCAGCCACTCCCATTTATTGAGAATTAGAAAACAGACAAATAAGGGGAAAGTCAATCTGAAATAAGATTATCAACTCGACCCAAAGTCAAGATTGAAATTCTAATTGACCAGCATACTGTCCACTATTAATTTTACTATTCATTGTTCTTTGCCACATTTGAAGCTTTCCCTTTTCAGAGAAATCTTCCATCCTTGAAGGTCCATAATAGAATAAAGATGTACCTCACTTTGACTTAAATCTCTTTTTTTCCCTAAATCAATTATATTTTAAATGCACTTCCAGTGTTTTCTTTTTACAGGAACTAATGGCTATGCCAAGGGAGTGATAAGTCAGTGTTACAGTTTGTTTATTTTGAATGTGCATAGTTGCGGATGCTGAGATATGGGGTGGGTCAGTCTGGAGTCCCTCCTGAAGCCATGGATGCCAACATCATGAAGCCCTGCTCCTGGGCCATTCACTGTGCATCGATTGCTCCTGGAACTTATGTCCTTTTGTAAAGCAGAATGCTTTGTGAATATGGATTACCACTCCTCTGTTCATTCTTTGCCTCTGTTCAGAATTTAGAACATTGAGGGTTTCCCTGGTGGCGCAGTGGTTGAGAGTCCACCTGCCGATGCAGGGGAGGCGGGTTCGTGCCCCGGTCCGGGAAGATCCCACGTGCCACGGAGCGGCTGGGCCCGTGAGCCATGGCCGCTGAGCCTGCGCGTCCGGAGCCTGTGCTCCACAGCGGGAGAGGCCACAGCAGTGAAAGAGGACCGCGTACCGCAAAAAAAAAAAAGAATTTAGAATATTGAGTGTTCTTCAACCAGCACACAGGCTCTCCTTTGAGTATTAGAAGACTTTGTTTCCAATTCTCCACTCCTCCACTCTCTTTGATATACAAGTGGCCTCATTTCCAACTCATGGCAACTAGGATGATTGCAAAGTCCTCAGCCTTTCTTGGAAGAAGGCACCATAGAAATACAAGTTCATGCTTACCTGTTAGTTTTTGTTCAGTGTTTTCCTGAGTCTCTGAAAATCCTGTTTCCAATAATGCAAATATATTTTAGATTTGCACCTCTTTTTACATAGGTTCTTGTAAATCTCTTTATGTAGGAAATTTAAAACCAAATTCCTACTCCAAATGCACCTGGAGGAACAACTATTGAGGCTTGCTTGATTTCAAACTATATTTCACATGAATTGACTTAAAGTCTTCTAATATGAAAGAGTAACAAATAGTATTAAATATTTCAAGAGGTTTCCCATAACACTTGGGGGGAAAAAATGGTATGAAACAAGTACCCATCAACTGAGGAATGGTTGGGTAGATTCCATGCTGTGGAATATTGCTATGCAGCTGTTATAAAAAGAGTGATTTGAGTGTGTACTTAACCAAAGGGGATATTCGTGATATGTTACTATTAGGTTAAAATGAAAACAAGTTTCAGAGAAATTTGTACACGATGGCATCATTTTTGTAGAAAGCAAAAATATATATGCATAGATGTGTTTGTACATGCTGGTATGAACACAAAGAAAGGTTTGGAAAAAAGCACAACAAACCTTTATAAGACTGGCCCCAAAGAAATGGCAATGGGGGTAGAGGATGATAGCTTTTTCATTATCTATCTTGGTACTGTTTGACATGTTACAACCAGTACATGTTACTCATAATTATCAAGTAACATAATAAATACAGTTTAAAAGGAAAACAGTTGTCTTATATTGTGTGTCTATAATAAAATCCCAAAGCAGGAGAGTTTGATTAGGAATTTGGGAATTCTGGTTGCTCTATAGGTAACAGCTCAAAGATCGTCCGCATTTAGACAGGAACAACCTTAAATTGTATGCCAGTTTTGGCCTGGAACATTCTTGGGGATGATTGAATGCTGCAGCTTTCAATACAAAGAAAGGAATTTTGATACCAGCTAAGCATTTCCCAGCTCCTGCCCTCTGATACTTTTCCCCATGACAGGAAAAATCAGAAGCTTGTAAATCATAACCAGGATATTCAGAGAAAATTTCTGTTCTTGGTTTTCTCTGCCACTTATCTGTCCACTGACAAAGAATTAAAAAATTGTATAAGTGATGTGACATCTTAAGGAGTAAGAAGAATAACAGACACACCTGTAGTAGGCTGCCAGGTGCACGGCACCTTAGCACCTTTACAGTCTTGTCAGGAAGTGAAGTTATGACACTAAGTTTTCCTACAAGAGTCTTCTTTCTCTGTGGACTGCTGATTCCTACAAATGACTCTGTGGTGCTTCCCGCTGTTCCATGCCATGATCTATCCCCCGCCGATGGCCCTTCCCCTCACACAGAGATACAAAATCTAGTTATTTCACTTCCTTCCTAGATGAACTGCAAACACTTATGATTTTGAAAAAATGAAGGAAGTGCTTTCTAAAATTCTCAGCAATGGCATGAGACATTCTGTAGTTTCAAAATTATACTCTCCTAGAGTTCTGAGACTTAATAACAATGATACTCCAGGAAAGAGAAGCCAGCTACCAGGTCTTTCAGGAGGATTAAAACGACTTTCAGACAGGTGTTGCATCACAGAAATTCAAGTTTACTGGATAATTAATCATAATCAAGTTAAATGGAATCTTTATCCAATTCTTACCTTATTCATATATTAACGTCACCTTGCCCTATTCCAGAAAACCTCTTTAGACTTTTCCCTTTTCTGACTAAGACAATTGTATGCAGCTCAACAGTTTACAAAGTCAGGTTGCCACATGATCCATCCTTTATTCTAATACTTTTCTCTCCTACCATCACTCATCCAGTGTTCTCTCTTGCTCCTACCTCCCTTTCTTTTATCCCTTTGATTTTCCCCTCTGTGACTTGTATTACACTCCCTCACAAAGGTCTCTGTTTCCGCCATCCCTTCTTTCTGAGGCAGCACCATCTTTGTCTCAGATTCAATGATGTCCTCCAACAGGCCAGCCTGGATTGGGGTTCTGGGTTGACAATAAAGATTTGATACTGAGGTAGAGGAAACTCTCGCACAGAGAGAGGGCTGTGGCCGTGGAAAAGGCACTATGACCAAGTTGGGGAATTGAAATTTCATTTCCTTGGAGGGGGATGGAAAAGAGGTTGTAATATGGAGTCAGGTTTCCCTTACCAAAAGCCCCTACTTCAACTCTTGTAGATGTTACCACAAATATGCCTACCTTTGCCTACAGATTTTTTAAAACCTTCAAACATCTTATATAAATTCATGTGAAAGGCAATAAATGAACAAACAATAAAATAATAATAGTTATTCAAGAGATCCTACGAGGTGTTGAAAAAGAGAAGAGAAGACATAGCTGAGTTGGTAAGAGGTTACTGTGCAGAATGGGGGAGAGGCTGGAAATAGGGGCGTTCTGTCCTAGCCTCTGCTCCTCTGCTGCATCCCATCCCATAACCCACTTCACCCCGAGAGTGTCCTTAGAAATACTTGACATTGCAGGCAGGATCCTGAGACAGGGAACTGGAGAAAACCTCAGCCCTTGACCTTGGGGTGTTTCTAATATGACTGGTAGATGGATCAAAGGATCCCCTCCATCATGACCCTTTGGTCAATTATTAAACTTATAAAAATAGCATCTTCTCAGAATTTGAAAAAGAATAGATCCATGTATATGTATAACTGAATCACTTTGCTGTACACCTGAAACTAACACAACATTGTTAATCAGCTATACTCCAATATAAAATTTAAAAAATTTTTAATAAAAATTTTAAAAATTAAAAAAATAGCGTCTTCTCATATCTTGGTTTTCTAGCAATGAAAACAAAAGTGCTATTTTTTCCCGAGGTATCTAAGCTCCAAGAATCAAGTGATCTATATTTCGAATACAGAGGTTCTCTATTATCAAACAGTTGTTTTTAATTCAGGAATTATTCATTTCATTTTTATTTGGGGGTTATATGTATAAAACCAGAATTATATATTTAAAATCTTAATGGAGTAATTATTCATGCAAGTCACTGAGATATTTGGTGAAAATATACTATACTCTGAGCAGGATAATCTTCCTTAACTGCAGATGGAGGAAAGTTGTAAAATCTTAAAAAAAAAAAAAAAAATGTATTTGGTGAACAGCTCCTGGGTATGTGGGCCAATCTCAGCCAATTAGAGGCTATTCATTAAGGCCCCAAAAGTGTTGCCTGGGTAGCAGATTAAGGCACAGACCTCTTTCAGGTTTCATGACAGGGCCTATTCTTTGCCAAATGTATCACATTTGAGAGTCTGTAGCCTGTTAAGAGTATTCATTAGGAAAAATAATTATAATTTCCCAAGTTTTAGGGATTTTTTTTTTGAAATTCCCCACATTTCCACTAAACTCCAATTTCTTGATAACTTTACAAGAAAATAGTGTAAATTCACTAACTAGTAACCCTTAGAAAACATTTTGTATTTATTGTATTAGGAAGTAATTTGGTAACTTTGAAATGCTGCTCACAATTAAAACCATAAGTCATATTTTTCCACTTTCTGAGCTTCCCTCTTCTCTTGCCTTCTGTTTTCCCTTTGGCTAAAATAAGAGAACAGTTTGAGGTAATTTGAGGGGGGAAGCTGAAATTAAATTTGATTCTCTGTTCTAAATTTTCCTTTCTTTTTGTTCTCTCTCCGTCCTCTTTTTTCTCCCCTCCCTGGCTTCCTCCCTTCTCCCTGTCTCTCCACTCCACTGTTGTCCTCACGACAGTCAAATGTTTCCTGTCACTGTCCCATGTAAGCTGCAGTAGCAGAGTCCTAGGCACCAGGAGCTGGGCACCAAAAGCATAGCACACCTTCTCTGCCCTCCAGGAGCTGGCAGCTCAATCAAGAAGACCAAATATATACACATATCTTCTTGCCCTCATTCCTTCACCCTACAAACATTTATTGAGCACCTACTTTGTGTCAGGCTCTGTGTTAGGTGATAAAAAAAGACTCCACCCTAACAACAACAGCCAAAATAAAGTAGCTAACACAGCAAAATACAATAATCACCAAATGTCCCATAGACCAAAAATGTTGTGGAAGACCAGAAGAAAAGAGATTTCAAATAGAAGGGATCATAAAACCTAAACAGAACAGATATGGTGGGAAACTGTAGTCCTAACTCTATGAATATTGGAATCTCCTCTATATAAATAAAAATGAATTTGAAATGTGAGCTCTATATGCCTTCTCTACCATACATCAGATAGCAGACATATTTTTGTGGTTGATTTGGAGATGGAGATAAAGAACCTGAATCCAAAGACGTGAATTTAAGTTCTATCTCTGTTCATTTAGCTAGCATTAAGTATGATTCAAAATTTTAAATTGCATCGTAGAGGGTAAATATTATTTGTCCCTAAAATGCTAAGTGATTTTGCTAAATTTCATTTATTTGTCCTTAAAAAAAGGCATTTATTAGTCTTTGAAAAAGAAAATTATTGAGAGAGGAGGTAATAGCATCATTTTTAGGAGTCTATAGTACAGCAAAACTAAAGGGTTTGTATTTACAATAATTAGCAGACCCAGAAAAGGAATTCCAGCTGTGAATGTACTTATGACATTTTTCTTTCTCACTCATAGGTGGGAGACTAAGTGAAATGACACATTCTTAAATATCACCATGCGCACACGCACACACACACACACGTGTGTGTGGTGATATATATATATATATAAAATCACCAGATACTGTGCTCTTGACGTAAAGATAAGTTGTTTTAATTCTGACTCAGCCTCCTTCCAATATTTTTTCAAAGAGTCCTTGTATAGTTTTGGAGCTAATTATTTACCAAGTAGAAATTGGAGAGGATTCAGTCTGGAAGAAGTCCATTTTAATGTAATTGTTCTGGTGTTTAGCACATCCTAGTATTTGTCATCTGTTGCTCTTGCTTTGCATTCAAAGGGTTTGGGATATGATGACCTTTAAAAAAAAAAAAAACCCGTGGTATTGTGTAACACAGCCCCACTTCATTGTAATGCAGAATGCATAGCTTCAAGTGTTTGCAACACTGCAGCCAGTTCCTTTCACACTGAAAATAGACACAGGGCCAATGTGAGTGCACACTTTTTTTTCCAGCTCCACTAATCTTGCAGCTGACATCTTAGCGAACAATTAAGCATTCAAGAAAGTTTACGAAATTTAAAGCCAAATTGCCGGCCACTCCCTACTGATAATCTCAATCACATATTTTGCCAAAACTTGCACCAAGAAAAGATGGTCACTTTGAAGGGACAAACTCAATCATAATTCAGCAGCAGAAACACCTGGACCCACCCAGTCTGGTTATTTCATTTATTAAAATTCTTTTTTGTTGTTGTTATTGTTGTCATTAGAAAAAACAAAGACATTTGGGGAAAACCCCATGAGGGCTTTACCTGAAATTTTTGTCACTTATAAAACATTAGATATTTATTTTAAAGAGATCTATAAAGGCCACAATGAATCTCCCACACAGCTTCCTTTAGCAGATTATAGGTAAGAATGTTAAATATAAGAGGTTACTAGAATTTTCCATTCCCAAGGGGTTGTAAAGAGATTATCTTCAAATTCCAATTTAGGAGAAGGGAAGGAAGATCCTTTCTCTGCTGTTTCTTCATAGTCACAATGTATCATAAGAGAGTTACAGAGAAGTGTTTCCTGGACCACAACTTCGTCAGTCCCTACCACCCAAGGTTGTAGCCTCACACGCAGGACTATGTGGTCCTGAAGGTCATTGATGGGGGTCTTTGGAGGAATAGCTCTTCCTGGCATTCCTCTCACATGTTGAGATAATTGACAATTCTCACCTTCCCACCTCCAAGACTACACTATAATACATGTCCCAACTCTGCCCTCAGTCACTTGACCATTTTCTACGATCATTTCAAAGTCAGCCAAAGCCAGCCCATCATTGCCGACAACCCTCAGTGGCTCCACTGTCCCTGGCATAAAAGCGAAATCATTACTCGGGAATTCTGGCTCCAGCCCATCTGCATCAGACACGCAGGTTTACGGAGCATGGAAACAGCAATCGGAGAACGAAGCACTTTCTGGATGCCCCTGGGTCCCTGGTGCGTCTGTGAATAAAGCTCTTATAACATTTTCACCACCTTTGCCATTTCCAGACTTTCCACTGCTCCTCTCCTCAGGCAGACCCTCCTTCTCTTCCTTCAGATCTCAGGACATTCTCTAGAAGGTTCTTTATCATCTACTCAAGTCCTTGACGCCACCTCAGAATTTCAACAGCATGTATCTTAAATGTTAATTACCATTTTATGTAGAAATTTTTTTTCCCCCAACTAAATTATAAGACAAGATAAGGATCCATAGGCAGTGTGTGTTCCAATGCCTGGGAAAAGGCATTCTTGGTATTTCACAGAGCTTTATTAATGATATTTTTTAAAAGGTACATCCTGAATGGGAGAACAAGTACATGGCTTCAAAACTGATGGTCTTGTAGTGACCTTAAAACTTTCAATAGAAAATGATGTTAAAATGTGTGGATTGGGGCTTCCCTGGTGGCGCAGTGGTTGCGAGTCCGCCTGCCGATGCAGGGGACACGGGTTCGTGCCCCGGTCCGGGAAGATCCCACATGCCGCGGAGCGGCTGGGCCCGTGAGCCATGGCCGCTGAGCTCGTGCGTCTGGAGCCTGTGCTCTGCAATGGGAGAGACCACAACAGTGAGAGGCCCGCGTACCGCAAAAAAAAAAAAAAATGTGTGGATTGTGGACTGCTCACTGTCTCCTCACGTACGGAATGGACTACATGAAATGAAATCAGGACCAAGGTCAAGTATCATCATTCTTCAATCCTGACTCTGTCTGTGGTCTTGGGAAAGTTAGTTTATCTTTACCTTTTTACAGTTTGCCCTTTTGGGGAAGAGGAGATTAAAAATTACCCTTCCCAGAAATACAGTGACACTTTATAGTTTAGGAGAAGTATTTAACTAATGGGAATCAGGCTCATGAAACAAAGCAAGATTGACTGATTCTGATTGAGTTGATTTCACTCTATGACTAACTTTCTCCCCAAATTGGAAGTTCTCAGTGTCTCCATGTGAGCCCCAATCCCTGTCAGTTGCTTAGTTCTTCACAGTATCACTGAGAGAGAGCCTGTTCCAGGCGCTCTAGCTACCGCCAAGGCATCAAAAGATTTTATCTTTTTAAATCTTTCTGTACATTCTGCATGTAACAATTTATTTGTTTTTTTCACAAAATACTTACAGAGCCCTAATGGCATTAGATACCCGACATTCAATAAGTTGATGGCACTTGGTGGCACTGGCCTCCGAGTATTCAATGAGAATGTTGTTTGGTTCTTTTTCATTTTAATTGCTGGAATGGCTGTGGATATAAGTTGCTTTGCACAAAAGGGTGACAAATAATGATGAAAGACACCAGAGTGCTCTCATGTGTGGCTTCGTCAGGAAGGAGAAAAGAGATTATTGCAGCTGAACTGATCACATGGAATTTGCTGGGCCTTCCTTCTCCCTCCCCCCCCCCCCGCCCCCATCGCCATCACATCCCTTGACTGAAATGCATTTCTTACGGGTTAGGAGGGATCCAGCTGAATAACACACAAAAATTGATCCTATTAACAATGATCTTTAGAATGTTCAAGGACATAACGCCGCTTTTGTGAGGTTCCAACATAAGCATCTCCAATCCTTAAAGGAGCAAATTGTTTCTGGTTCTGTCATTTTCTTCCTAGGGAACTGTTGCCTCAAAACAGCTGCTTTGGGAAGGGAGGCGGGAGGGAGAAAGGAGGGCACAGCCTCCAGTTTAAAACAATGCTCAGGCCGGCCTTCCTTCCCAGCAACGGGGACGCCACTTGTATCTTTAATTAACGTTTTAATCCTTTAAAATCATTTAATATTAGGCAACTATGTTAATGCTGCAAAATCAAGGCTAAGAAAACTGTCAGCAGAGATAATAGGTAAAATTATTTTATGATCTACCAGGTTTTCAATTGTTCTTTTGTTAAAAAAAAAAAAAAAAACCTCTTCATCACTCTAACAGAGTCTGAGCGATCATTAAGGAAAGAATGAGTCTGTGTCCCATATCACTGAACATCTATGTGCCTGATGAAGTAGATATTTCAACCCCCTTTCCTGGTGGCAAAGTGGCTTTTCTGTTCGGTAGCACTGAGGGAGCCTGGGTTCCTTCCTCCCCTCAGGAGTTACTCCTTTTTTCTCTCCCCTTCCTTCTGCTTTAGGGAATTGCCTCTGCTACCTGAGAGGCTGTTTTTCAAATGCCTGCATCTGTGCCCTCCCCGGGCCCTGCTTACCCTGCTCAGTGTACCTACTCTTGGCAGCCAGCCTTCAGGCCTTCGCGTCTGTGACCCTTGCCACCAGCCCTCGCCTCAAAGTTTCTTTGGTAGTTTTCTTATTTCAGCCCTTAGAAGCATCCTATGAAAGCCTGTGACTCCTAACAGGATGGATAACTGTGTGCATATTGCACAAACACCTCAGCAGTGGGATGCGGGCTATTTCGTACCCTGGTTTTAGACCTTTCAAAATAGAAACATTCTCTCTCTCTCTCTCTCTCTCTCTCTCTCTTTCTCTTCTTCATTCTTAATCAAGCTGTTACTTGCAGGCATTTTCATTATGACACAGGGAGCCCTATACACAAAAACGTGGGCTTTCTAGTCATAATATGCTTCCAGAATCCAGAGGAAATTCACTGATAAGTACGGACTAAGGTTGTGGTTTTGAACTCCTCTCAACAGGCACTTTATGAATAACACCAATAGTGACAATTTTCTGTTAAAAGAGAGCGCCTGTAATTACGCCTTGGACACACATGCTAATAAGTGAGTTTCAGCTATGTCTTCCCACAATAGAGGACCCATCATTTCCATCGGGGAATCAGAGGCAGAAAAATGTTGTCCTTCATTAAATTCTACTCTTTCTGTGGTGGCTTTTGAAGTTCTGCAAAATCTGGACAGCAGAAGGTTTGTTTGGAAGAAGGACAGTCTCTCTACACCCCTCCCAAGCCAAATTCTGAGAATAGGAAATATGATGGGCCTTAATCATTTTCTCTAACCCAGGGTCCTTATGTGTGACAAAAAGCTTTCTATTGAAGGGTCCAACAGTGGGGGAGGATACAGGTCTGTGTACAGATGAAGTGAAGCCCCCAGGGGCAGGCAAGATGAGATTTAGTATCTTAGCGCTGCAAGAATTTTTTTAAAAAGTGGAAATTAGGTAACTAAGAAGAATCTGATTGGAATTGAGAGGATAGCGCTCAGATTTAAGAAAACACCTTCCCATCACACCCAAGTCCTCTTCGCTGTGGTGTGAGATGGTATAAAAGCTTTCAGATGGAAACCCCTTTTTATCCTGAGTGACCAGAGTTCATTTCCGGGATGACCAGTTTCAGGGTCTCCAATTATCTACCACAAAGAATATTTTATGTTTAAAAAGCACATATATACAGTTGTTGATAATGATTTAAGTGGCTTGTTTGTACCTTGTTCATTTTTATGGTTTATTGAGAGAGAAAAATTTAGAATGAAGGATTTGCTGTTGGTAGTTTTCTTATTTCAGCCCTTAGAAGCATCCTATGAAAGCCTGTGACTCCTAACAGGATGGATAACTGTGTGCATATTGCACAAACACCTCAGCAGTGGGATGCGGGCTACTTTGTACCCTGGTTTTAGATCTTTCAAAATAGAAACATTCTCTCTCTCTTTCTCTCTCTCTCTCTTCTTCATTCTTAATCAAGCTGTTACTTGCAGGCATTTTCATTATGACACAGGGAGACTTATACACAAAAATGTGGACTTTCTAGTCATAATATGTTGCTGGCGCTTCCAGAATCCAGAGAACTGGATGGACTTTCCCAATTTCCATATTCTAAAGTAGGAAGCATGAAAAGAGTTTGTCAACTGTAATAAACACTACGACAATGAAAGATGTCACCAGCGTCCACTCTCATATTGCTTGGGTCAGACACTTTTCTTTTTGAAACAGAAAACCTGGTTCATTGTTGAGGCTGATGTTATAGTTTTTAACAGGATCTTTCAACACCTGATGGACTCAACGGAACCAGAATGTTTCTAGTAAGTGTTTCCATGAGATTTCCTTATAAGTGTAACTTTCAATTCTTTTCTACCAAAAAAACCCAAAAAACGAAAAACTGTTGCTCTGAATAGTTTAAAATCGTTTTTATTGAAAGTGGAGGGACAGCCCTTCATGTCAGGGGCGGGTCTTTTTGGAAGCTTCTGACGAGTCCACCATTTTATTACGCCCACGTACAGTGGGAGGGAGATGGAGAAGTTTGAATGGGCTCCGAAAGAACTGTTCTTTGTGCATCGCACTCTCTCCTGATGCGGTATATGTTCCAGGAAAGAGGACAGGCACGGAGACTAAACACAAAAATCAAAATGGATTTTACTCCGCCTTCAGTACACAGCACGACACAAAAGTCCATTGTGCTATGAGATAACTGCGAAGATGAATGGAGCTGGCTGTCACGGAGGAGCTGTGGGGCCCGTCTCTATTGGATCACAATCCAGGGCTGAATTCCTTTCTGGTTCATCAGGGTCTGTTGGTACCACAGGAAGTGTCATGATCCTTTTTTTCACTAGGGCCAGATGGTGTCCTTTTTGAGGCCTTACTAATGCCCAGTTTTCCACATGTAAAACTCCTGGGAAAATGACCTAACTCACAGCTGCTTAGTGAGGCTTGAGCAGATCTTTAGAAAGACTTCTGTCAAGGGCAAGAAGATTGTACCACTAGCAGGATAAAGGGGGAGGCTGTGGCCAGAAATGTATCAATTACAAACTATTTTTAAACTACTATCATAATTTGCACTGTGATTTGCACAGTGTATGTCTTCATAGACGGTGGCTGAAAGCTGGTTCACAAAAGCTGCTAATTGCTAGAGATGCTGATTGTTTTCCTAGCAGAAGTTTTACCTTCCTTGAGAGCAGATGGCCTGAATAAGAAGAGAAAATGTGGTCCAGAAGGGTCGGGAAAGGACAAAAAGTGAAAGATTCCCTAGATAGCTGCAAGGAGCCTGGGGAGAGGGGAGGGACCTTGGTGTTATAAAGAGCTAGAGAAAGTGGAAACTTTTGATGTATGTGGCTTGTGTTTACCAATGAATTGAAGGATTCCCAAGGGCGGACGACTGCAGGTGTGATATTCAGAAAGCAAGATGCCTTTCTATTAACTGAGTTATAGTGAGAAGACATCCAAGTTGTTACAGGGGTCAGAGAGATTCACTGAAAGCTACTGTAGGATTTTCTCCCACCCCAGAGAGCACGGATAATAATTACCTTTGGGATAAAGCTACTCTTAAGAAAGTCTTTGAATCCTTGCTTATTTTTGTGTGTTGTATAGTAATTGATTCTTGCTTCTTTGTGTATTTTTCCCTTTGTGGAAATTTTTTAAAAATCTACATTGTTGTTTTTGACTTGTTTAAAGGGGCCTTTTCTAGCCTTTAGAGTTTTCATTACCATTTTAATTAATGTGTGACAAATGACAGATTCTTCCTGTCATGTTTGAATAGTATGTTGAAGTTTTTTCAAAAATCTAAAGCCAGGTACAAAATAGGTTTGTATTTTTTTATTCCAACCTGTACAAAAAAAATTTAGTACCATCTCTCTGCAAACGAGTGAAATATCAAATAACTACCATGTGGATCTATTTCTAAAAAGTTTTTTTTTCAGGTGTATAATATTTATACAAATTTGCTTAATTTTTAGGTCACAAAAATCTAACAATGTAGTTCTGGGGAGGAGAAGAAAAACTGATGTGAAACATCTGACGTGTTTTCAATCAAGCGCCTAACAGTAAGTCTACTAAAAGAAATGTCTCATTTGCGTGTTTTAAACCTAACAATAGCTGCGTAGCAAATGGCAGATCAGTAACATGAGAAGGAAGCTATACCTTCTGCAATTTTTATTCTCTCTGAGGTTTTGGATAAAAGCATACAAGACGGTGATTAGCTATCTTTACTGCTCAGAACCTGAAAAGCATCCATATCCATAATGTGCAGATTACTGACTTAATTGTTCATGAATATTTCACAGAACCTTGCCTCCCTTATGTAACTTATTATGGCTTGTGCCTGGATGTGAATTGTCATAAAGTAAAGCAGCATCCATAGAAAACATTTTAGGGAGAGGCTGCCAGCCTCAGAGGATGATTGATATTTTGCTCAAGTGGTACCGGTTTTGTTCACACTTAAAATGCCCAGCTCCACGGGGAGCTGGTATGTTTAGGACACGAATCTGACAAGGTAGCATAGAAGGAAGGACATTCTCCTCTGGTTAGCAACCAGCAGCATTAGAACAAAGACCCCCAAACTTTAATTAAAGGCATAATTTGCTTGCTTGTTTTTAACTTTCTCTTTAAGCAATAATACAGCTCACTAGAAATAGTTTCAACTATAATTCTGCTAATTAGTATTGGTTTCTCTTTTGTTTTAAAAAGGAGAACAGACTCAGGTATCCTGTGTACACGTAGGATCCATGTTGAGCAGCTAACGAGCCCTAGACATGGAACCAGGATTCCTCCGCTGGGTCAGTTACATGCAACCAGGCTTTTAGCAGAAACTAGCCTTCTGTCTCCTTCCTTTCATGGGCAGGGTTACGTTTTGTTGTGACACAAAGAAATCATTCCCTCCCTTGTTCACAAAGCCCCACAGGACTAGCTCTCCTTTATTACTGCTCTTTTCTTTCTCTGAACGCTATATATTTTTAATTTACATGAAAATTCTTGTAGATGTTTTATTTACATATGTATTCAACTCATTTTGGATGAGTGAAAAGAAGTGAGGAAGCCCTAAACCCAAAAGCACACTTTTACAAAGACTAAAATCCATCTCTGTGGCTGTCAGTGTCCCAGAAAGTAACTCTAATCTTGCTTTCGTCTTAATTGTTGAGTCTTACTCTTCATATCTTGGGTAGAAATTCGGAAGGTATTCAGGGTCTTTCCAAGCTTCAAGTTTGATGCTATGTAGTCTTGTTCTGTGGAGATGAGGAAGCCAAGGGTGTCATGTGAAAAAAGGCCCTCTGACTTGGAAGATACTGTTCAGTTATTACAATGGATCATCAGAGAAAGAAATAATGAAGTTGAGCTCCAGATGAGTGACCATAATACTTTTATCTATGAAAGTTTAAGATGTGACTGGAGAAAAGCAAAGGATATTCTTTTAAAATAATCAAAAATTCATCTTTAACATTATTTACGATTCAAATAAATTCTGATCTTTGTTTCAAGAATATCCATTCAATCTACAGAGTTTGTAAGTTCAAATGGTCAGTAAAACGTTAACTGACAGCAGAAACTAGAGCCTCCATATTTTTTTTTCACTATTATAACTTCTGGGGGTCAGGGAGAGACTCCCTTACTGAAAGTTTTAAAGTCATTTCTCAAACAAAACACCTAGTAAATCTTGAAAAAAATCCCTTCAGTTAGTTTTCATGTCCCACATTGTGGGAATGTGCAAAATATACTTTTTCCCATTTTTAAAAGGTGTACTAAATAAAAAAAATCATCCTTTTTGCCCCCTCAGGCATCGCCTGTGTTGAAAAGAATCGCTTCTTAGAATTTACCCTATGAGTTATCGGAATCTTCCAGAGGAAATTTTACTCACTTTTTTTTTTGTTGTATCAAAAAATATTAATTGGAGCTCCTACTGTTTCCAGGTAATTATGTTAGACATGAGCAGTGTAAAAAAGAATCAGACATAGACCCCCTTCTCTGATGTTTGTGGGATCCTGTGATGACAAGCCAATTAGGGACAGACAGTATAAAGATTGGAGGAAGTGGAAGGACATCCTAGATATTAGTATCCCATCACATCCTTTTCCTCTCCTTTAAGCTCTTGAAGATTCTATTTAAGGCTCAATGTACAATAGGAGTTCAACAAACACTAACAGTTGTTGATTAAGTTCTAGCACTTGATTAAGTTGAGCGGCACTCAATGTGCCACTAAAAAATGTCACTTGATTCCTTCTTTATAATATTCCTGGACGAGGCTGCATCATTGCTGGTGCTACTATTTAATCTGTTTTCTGGATTACTCCAAAATCTTTATACTAATTCAGATTGTAAAACTACTTTCAGTTCATTAAAATTGCAGATTTATTATTCCACTCTGGGCTGTGAAAGCATCTGGAACCTAGGTCACCTGCTCGGTCTTCAGATCATGCATCTGTTACTAACACATTCACCTGCAAGTTAGCTAAGAAAGACCAGATGACTATGCAGGTACCCCCATGACAAGAGCATCATTAAGAAGGAAGGGATTATAAATCCATAGATTTTGAAGTTGGAAGGGAATTTCAAGATCAACCAACAATTTCATTCTACATAGGAGAGAAATCAAAGGAAAGAAAGTACTTTATCTTATGTAAGAAACGGCACCAAAAACGGAGGAGAGCTTAAACAAGCTTTATTTGGGTACGCTCCCGGGCGAGGTTCACTGGTCCGAGAGAAAGTGGCCAGAGAAGTCGCGCCCGGGCGAGGGTTTGGGCAGAATTTATAAGGGGAAGAAGGGAAAGGGGTGTGGTGAATCCCGGAGGGCGCAGGATATTCCTTATTTGGTGGTCTTTTCGGGTATAGTTGAGGACCGTTAGTTCCGCCCCTCGAAAGGCGGGAAGGCTGGGCCGGGTGGAAAGTCCCCAGGTCAGTTCCTGGAACTGGGTGGTCCGGAAAGTCTCCAGGTCAGTTTCAACCTGTGAGTCTGATTGCGTTCCCCTGCCTCGGACCAGTTGGCCTTACATCTTACTCATCAACAGTGCCTGAAACAGTAAAGTAATAATAAATAGCATAAAGTTTGTGTCTGGCATAGGGTTAACAACTCTGTATACATTATGTCATTCTTATCATGAAATCGGAGATGGTGCTAATTTCTATATTTTTGCAGATGTGAAAGCTGAGATTCCTAGAGGTTAACGAACGTACTCAAGTTCCTTAGTCGGTAAAGAGTGGAGCCACGTGGCAAATCTGACTCCAAAGCCTAAATCCCTTTTCCCACCCATTATTACTATCACATATGATTTTACACTAGATGCAAATAAATGGGTTGAATTTATAGTATTTGGATTTCCTGGTTGATGTACTCAATGAATGTAGAAAGAAAGAGGGACAGAGGGACAGAGTGAGGGAGGGTAGAAGAAAGAAACCTTATTCAAAATATCCCTGAGTGCCATTACTTCCAAGATTTCTAATCTGGGTCCTTTGCTTTCAGTCCAATGTTATTATTCTAAAAACCAGGTTCTACCAGATGATTATTCCGTGACTCTTAATTAGTAAACTCAGAAGATTAAGTAAACTGTATCAGCTCAGTAGGATAAAAGTTATTACATAACATAAAAAGCTTCCTAATGTTGATCTAAAAGTATTAACATTGTTACCTCACCAGGCACTGGAAAAATCACGTGAAAACCTCTGCAGTTATATAAACATTACAAACTTTAAAATTCAATAATCTAAATATACTTTACAGATCAAATAGATTATCTTCTTTGCAATGGATAAACATTTTACATACATTCATTAGCTAAAGGTAATTAAGGAAAAGCCCACTGGCATAAATATTTCAGAATTTATTTCTATCTATGAATGAATCCATTTTTTATTTTTGTTTTTCATATATTTGTAAACTAATATTTTGTTTTTATGCTTATTCTAGTGTACATGCATAAAATATGTATAATATATTAATCTTTAAAAATAAAATCAACAGATTCTTCTTGTAATTTTTCATGATACAAGCTATGTAGCATATTATATACTATACATTAAGATTTCACTCCAGGGACTTCCCTGGTGGTGCAGTGGTTAAGAAACCGCCTGCCAATGCAAGGGACACGGGTTTGAGCCCTGGTCCGGGAAGATCCCACATGCCACGGAGCAACTAAGCCCGTGTGCCACAACTACTGAGCACGTGTGCCACAACTACTGAAGCCCGCACACCTAAAGCCCGTGCTGTGCAACAAGAGAAGCCACAGCAATGAGAAGTCCATGTACCGCAACGAAGAGTACCCCCGCTTGCAGCAACTAGAGAAAGCCCACGCACAGCAACAAAGACCCAACGCAGCCAAAAATAAATAAATAAATTTATTAAAAAAAAAAAGATTTCACTACAATGTAAAGCATTGATGAGCACTTTTTCATAAATAATTGGTTTTTCTCCCCCTCAGGTATGACTTATAAAGCATTTTGAAATTGCCAAATAGATTTCAAATTCACTATTATTGTTATTATGTTTAAACTACGACTTTAAAACGCATTACTGTTGTCATTATTTAATAATTAACTCTATACCCTGCGTTAAGTACCTACTATGTGCCTGACCTCAACCAGGAGCTACAACATAGTCTAATACAGGAAGGAACGTTAGGCTTCTTTTTTTTCTTTTGGGGTTTTATTTGCTGGTTCTTTAAGAATTCAACATTTGAAGTTTCTAGTGACTTAAGGAGAAAAGCACAAAACCAGCAGCCACTGTTTTATCAACTGTTTCAGTTCAGACTTTATCTCAAACCAGATTTTGGACAAAGTTTTCTTACCTAGTACACTTAACTTATTTGGTTTTATAGACTTAGGTTAGAATGCTTCCCTGTGAAAGAGGAAAATGTTGCTTAAACTAAGATAATTTGGGAACATCTGATCCATGAGACTGTGCATTTAGAAAGCATTTTATGAAGTCAGACCAATAGTCCTGGGTAATTTCTAACTCCATCCATATTTCTGTCAGATATTCTCCACACAAATTTTTGCATTCTTGTGAAAGCAAAACAAATATTTTTCCTTTAAATAACTTCTTAGGTGACACTCTAACAGGATTAGAAAAACCTTTGCTCTAATTGTGGCAGTTAGAGGACGGGCAAGCTTACATCAATTATACTCTGTGCAGAGGACTATGTAATGTGATGGAAACAATCATGTCTAAATGTCAATGGAATTGAGATTTCTTCACCTAAAAAAAAAAACGAGAATACTGGGGAAGAAGGCTAATGATTAATTATCTTCAGGAGTATGTGCAGTGTTAAGGAAGAATCCAGATGCATTCTTCTTTTCAAGTAAAGATAAAGAGCATGGGGCTTCCCTGGTGGCACAGTAGTTGAGAGTCCGCCTGCCGATGCAGGGGACACGGGTTCGTGCCCCGGTCCGGGAGGATCTCACATGCCGCGGAGCGGCTAGGTCCGTGAGCCATGGCCGCTGAGCCTGCATGTCTGGAGCCTGTGCTCTGCAATGGGAGAGAGGCCACAGCAGCGACAGGCCCGCGTACTGCAAAAAATAAAAATAAAAAAAATAAAGAGCAAACAGACTGAAATTTCAAGGAAATTTAATTAGAGATAAGATATAATGTCTTGACTATAGGATAATGAAATACTGTAACAGATTCAATAAAAAGGTGTTTTGAAAACTCTACATTGATTAAAGGCTTTGATCCATCTAGGAGCAGAGAAGTAAACCAGGCAAACTTAATTCAACAGAATAATTATGTAAAATACAGATCGTCTGCCAATAAGTTTCTCTCCTAATAGAATCTCAGGGAAATTTTTTTAATTTTATATTAATGATATCTACAGGCCTTTTTTTCCCCTCTCATATTACATGTATTACTATTACCGGCAATCTGGTCAAACTATTATTGATGAGTGGCTAAGAACAAAAAATGTGACCATAAAAGTTTACTTTCCTGCTGACCATGTAAGTGGAAGCTCTTTTGATGTAGCTCTGATTTTTATGTAGCTTATTAGGAATTGTAGACTCCTCCCTGAAATCCCCATGTTGGAAGGTCTTTGTGACTAAAAAGAGCCACAGATTCTTCCATTACTTTTGGGTCACATGATTCCAAAGATGGTGTAAACTGGCAGTGATGTTGTAGAGCAACGGTTCTCAAACTTTTCCACCCATAAACTCTTATATCAGTCAACGTCTAGTCAATAAAGCAGAAACGACTCCAGGTATTTTAAATATCAGCATTTTAATACAAGGCGTGGATTACAGACTAATTGGAGGAACTAGAAGAATAAGAATATGAGAAGGAACTAGAGGGGTACAAAGCATTAGAAGGTTTTTACATAAAGATTAGGAAGTTGCTACCATCTCTTGGATGATGGCCATGAGCCCACACTCACTGCTGGGTTCCCAGGAGGCATGGCCTCTGCAGCCGCCACTGCTGTTGAAATCACACTGCTGCTGCAGGGCAAGACATCAAGAAGTCTGAAGTCTTATGGAGGCTTCTGAAATCAGTGTTGTTGCTGCTGAAGCCGATAGCCGTTTGCAATAATTCCCAGTCACCTACAACTGCTGCTGATGAAAACTGATGGAAAGGAAAAATAGCTTTTTCCTTTTCCCTTACCTTCCAGTGAGGCCAGTACATCCCATTAGCCAGAACCTAATAGCTAGCTAGGTCAAAGAACTGAGAATATATAGTTTGCAGACTCCCAACCCTGGCAATACAAAGGACTATATAAATGGTGAGGGTGGATCCCAGAGTATGCTGATACCTAGCACAGTGCCTGTCACCTAGCTTGTGTCCCAGGGATACGTATCAAATGAATGATTGATGGGGGGGAAGGAATGTTCAGACATTAATAAAACACATTGCATGTTTAAAAAATCTCTTAGTCGTTGTCTTTCTATTTCCTCCAGATGATTTGAGGTTGTTTATTATAAAAGATATCTGTACAGTCAGACAATGAAAATGAAGGTAAAATAATAAGATCCACTTAATAAGGGTGTCAAGAGGACAGTTTTAGAAGAAAGCTGGGTTACAATTAATCAAGGCTTAAAATTTTTTATTGATGCCAAGGTAGGCTTGCCAGATAAAATACAGGATACCCAGTTAAATCTGAATATTATATGAGACATTTTTTACATTAAAAACGTAAAAAATTTTTTAATTTAATTTTTAAATTAAAAAACGTCTGTTGTTTATCTAAATTTAAAATTTCCTTATGCCAAAGGACACCAGTTTCTCTTCTGTATCCTATTTCTTGTTATTTAGCATCACATCATGAGACAAGGTGCAGAATATATGGCAGAATTTGTTTATTACCAAACTTCCATATTATTAAATAGAATGTCCTTATAAGACCTTAATGTTGGGATCTCTCCAAAGGGAGAAAAACTAACATGATGATTCACATTTAATAACATTTTATGTATTACAAATAATTTCACATATATTCTCATTTAAAAAGTATTATAATTTTATGATATCAGCCTAACTATTCTTATATTTCAAATTTTTAAAAGATAAGGCTCAGAAGGTATAAGTAAAATTTGCCCAGTCACAAGATTAGCATATGTGCTGCCACTTGAATGTCCTTTCCCTTATCTCCATGAACTTTCTGCAGTCAATATAGTTTAAAACACTAAAGCTGAAACTTGGTTGATATAAACATGAAGGATGAGCCTAGCAGAAAAAAAAAAAAAATCCTAAGAGGCCAAACCGAACATTAAAGGAAAGAGAAGGAATTCTACCTGCTTTTCCTTAGGAAACATCAGCTGTAGGTTTTATTAGTTGATCACTTGCATACCTTCAAGCCTAGGTCTTTTTCAGCGTCAACAGGCATAGTTCTACATGTTGAGAACATAAAGATAAAGAGAACATTGTCTGTGAAATTGTGAATTTACAGTCTAAGGGGAAGGGAACGCTTGTTGAGAGAAATTTGATTTACCCAGCCTTTCTACTACATGTGGCTAAAGAGGCATAAACTGGACATTGTTGGCTAGGACTCTGTTTAAGCTTCCTCAGGGATCTCATCTGCATGATTCCATTCACTATCTCAGTATTCTTGTGAGTATAAAGACATTGTTTATGATGAAATATAGATAAATATAAATTATGAATATACACATATTCATATATATGAACTCCTTTATTGCTCAGGTGTTTCAGATTAATACTGACTTTACACACCAACTGTGTAATGATGGGGTTTGGTGTATGTAATTAGTACAGTTTGGACAGTGAAATTTCACCCAGGGTGTGTCAGGGCAGTTGTATGATGAATGTTAACAATATTTAAGATACTGCTATTCTGAATCATGCTCTCATGGGGAACTCCAGAGGTCATCTCTACTCTACTGGCCTCAGGCAAAGCTACTTCCAATAATCCAAGACAGAGTCCTCTTCTCCGTTCTTAAGAATTACCACGTGTGGCAATTTGGTCTAACCTCCTCCACAGTCATTCTCATTCCAATGCAGATCTTTTTGGAAATCCAGATTTCATTTAAAAAGATGAAAGCTTTCACCACCTTCCAATAATTTAAAAGAAAGTGCATTTGTAGGCTTGGACTACCATCTCAAACTCATGCTTAACCAAAATCTATTCTAAAAACAAATGATGGTGGCCAAGTGTATTTGATGAGGTTTCTCTATTGCAGTTCAGTAAGGATTATTCGTTTTGGGTTAGCTTTCTTTGGATGACCCATCTGTGATGAAACAAACTGTTGCTTCTCTTTGATAAACTTCCCTTTGTATAATCGTCCTGTGTTCACCCAAGTTTATCAGGATAAATGATTGATTAAAAATTTTGTAAGGTATTGACATGTCGGTCACATCTTCCTATTGAGCTAAATCAGTATCTTTCTTTTTTTTTTTTTTTTTTGGCTCATTTCCTAGGTAGATTGCATCTGGTCTGTGGGTAAACACAGAGGAGTTGCCCCCTCTTCCCAGGCTTCATAATGAGAATATTCTGTCTGATCAGGTGCATGCACCCTGCTGTCATTTGCAGCCTGACCTGTAGGTCAAGGGTGATGTGAGCTGGCTCAGGGATGCATACAAATCACATCCTCTTGTCTGTCTGTTTTGTTGACTGGTTCTCCTCAGGGTCGTGGCTATCTTGAGTAGCAGCCTGAAGGATAAAGTGTGCCCTGTCTGAGCTGTAAAACTTTGACTGTGGACCAATTGTATCTGACATACAGCAGCATGAGGTTTGGCTTAGCCTTTGGATTTGGAACAGATCACTGGCTATCAATGGCTGATAGTGACATGCAGTTTACTGAATCTCTCCTTCTTTCTGACAGCTCTACATGGGGAAGAAATGGATTGTTTTTAAGGTAGGGAGTTTGTGTTTCAAAATATAAAACATACTCTGCATGAAAATTTTTCCATGAAAACAAAACTACTAAATTACAATTTCTTTAAGAAAAGGAAGTATTTCATTTCAAGACCCTGGTTTCAACATGCAACATACAGGCTACACGAGGGCACGTTTACGATAGAATTCAATAGGGAGCTGGGAACATAGGAGGCTGTTAAGTGTTTTCAATGAGATTTCTCTGTACTGACTTATGTATATAAAAGTTATAACTTTTGCTTCTTTCAGTGAAATGACTCTTGAATCACTGAATGTATGTGAGAGACAAGTTTAATGCTTTTCCAGTGTCACTCCACCTGACACCAAAATTTGTTAGTACCAGATCGAATTAGAGTTTATCTCTAGTCTGCTCTAATAGTTGTGCAATGTTTGCATAATTCAAGTTTTAAAAATTTAAGTCCTCCTCCCCCCCATAGGTAAAGACATCATACCAGTTGCTATGAGGAGGGACATAGAAAAATAAGTAAATGGTGTGATCAGAGCCCTCAAAGAGCTTAGAATCTTCCAAGAGAGATAAAGCATAAAACAAAGCAGACTGTCATAAGTACTATGAAAAAATACAAACACTTATGGAAGCTTAGAAGAAAGAGTGTTTACTTCCAGCCAGATTTTGAGGAAATGGCAAGATTTCCAAAGATGGAAATGAGGGATGAGCAAGGAAGGACATGCCAGGAGGGAACAAGGTAAACACTTAGGAGTGTAGCTTAGAGCAGAGAGTAGATGAAGAGGTCAAGATAGGGTGAGGACACTGTGCTCCAGGAAAAATAAAGTGCCAATAATTGGGAAGGGTGTGTTGCAGGTAGGTGAAATTGGAGGTTAGGAGACTAAGTAAGGAACAACTGCAACAAGGCCGAATAGAGGTGAGAAGTTCTCAACTTGCATCCTTGCAGCCTTAATAGAGACAAGAGAATGATTTCCAAGAATCATTTTACACATGAAGTGAATGTAATCCTTGTTTAGAGAAAGGGGAGTAGGCTTTCCTTGGAGTACACTCCCTCACAGACTTGTACACGTAAGATCTTTTAGTGTCTTTCCAGGACTTCAGTAGCTCACTGAGCAAAGATCTATTATGAGATTTAGAATACTGTTAACTTTTCCATCATGCCTTCTAGATGAGACCCACTCAGCCTCATTTGTCTCATTTGACTTTATCTCCAGGATGGCAATTGTTGATAAATGATCATTGATTAAATGAATGGATGAATACATCATTTCAGTGTTTTGTTTGTGGGTCACTGGAGAATTATGGCATCTTTCATAAAGATTAAAAAACACGCAGGAAGGGTAGCAGTTTCATCAAGGGCTACAGATTTAGTTATAGACCCCTCTTCTCACATCAGGGACACAGAAACAGAGTGAGTCATCATGAGACTTTAAGGTAGTTTTTTGAGTCAAGTTTTTGGATTATTTACAATGTCTAATATGTATTAATGATATTGCAGTAATCCATAACTCTGAGATGTCCAGCTCAGTCTCTATGTCCTTTGGCATTGTAACTTCTCTGTTGATATTTACAGCGAAATTACATTATAATATCAATTACATGTAAAGAGTGAGTTGAGATTAAAACATGAGCCTATGCTTCTAAAAACTTAGGCCTCAAAAGCAGAAGTTCAGTCTCAAAAGTTCTAGACTAAGCTCCTATGAATGTGGACCAGATTAAAACAAGTTGGTTCCCAACCTTCCATGTCATCTAGTTTTCTGATGTTTATATTTTCAGCAAACTACTCCCAAACTGGTTTTTGTGTGTGTGTGTGACACATGGCAGGATAGTTTTTTTTAAGAATATGACGAATGCTTATAAGAGGAAATACCTGATACTCTGTATTCAGGACAGGTTTATTAAGTACATTGTTTAAGTCCAATTCATATCTTTACAGTTTTATCAGCTTGGTAACAGAATTCTATTAAATGAATTTACAAAGTTATGTGAGTAATGCTAAGATGTGCCATATTTTTCATGGTCTAAGTAGTATTACTGTAGCTGAGTTTACTCTAGAGCCATATGGCAATTCTGGAAAAGGAATGAAAGGGAGAGAGAGAGAGAGAGAGATCTATGTTGTGCTGGAAGTTTACCCGTAAGAATGAACTCATAGGTTACCTTGTTTTCTGCCTTCCCCTTGGGAAGCACAGGCAAAAATAGAAAGGAGGATTGAGATTAACTCTCTATGGGGTCACTGTGGGTGCCTGTCAGCACCTGGCCCTTTTGTCTCCTGGTTCTAGTAAATGTTCCCTTCTTTTGCCCCTTCAGGCTTAGGGGTGATAATAATGCCTTGTATCTCTAGCCCTAAGGTATGACAATACCCCTTGCAAACACTCTTTGTAAATTGTCTTCTCATTAAACTCCTCTTAAATTACCCTATTTGACTATCTTATCTCATTGCTACTGAGACACTAATCGATAGTCATAAGAGACTGAATGTACTTGTTTCAAGAGCTTCTACAATTTTATTCATATGTAAATTTTACTCATATTGAAAGTATTTTTGGCTTTAACCCGTGAGTGAACTTATCAACAAAATGACCCTTTTCAGTTCTTCTGGTGGAAAAAAAGGAAATTATTAGAAGAGGCCCAAAAGAATTTGTGCCAACTGGGACCCCACATTTATCTGTTAATCAGCAAATCATTTGAAAAGAAAATAAGCGTGAATACTGAAAAATAGCAAAAGTGATAAGACAATTACATTATATGATCTTCTTAAATATACTTCAGTATCATACAGGATATGATTTATTTCCTTGTATTTGTGGATAAATCTCAACTTTGGAATGCTCCAAACCACAGGACTCAATTCTCTTCTCTATTTCATTCATTCCTTTTGATATGTCAGCCAGTCTCATAACTTTAAATATTGTCTGAACTCTCACTTCTGCATGGTATGGAGTGGGTAGCAGAACACCAGCATTCTACCAAGAACAACTGTGATAGTCAAAAAAAAAAAAAAAAAAAAATCAGAAATCATCTGTGTGAAGCCAGCAGAGAACTGCAGAGGCAACAAGAACTGAAAATGCTAAAACTTGGGAAAGGTAAGAGCTTCCTAGAAGTCAGCTGACTTTCTTAGCCATTTATTTTGGCCCACTTGTCAGTTCTGAGCAAATAAGAGGCTTAGAATTAAGCCTTTGTATCTATAGGGGGCCATTTCTAGGGGAAAGAGAAACTAGCAGAGATTGGGCAGAGACTTGGAGGAACTTCATGCACATGGATACTTATCTCTTCAGGACAGTTTTTAAACCCCAGTGATGAATGGGGCAAGAGACCCCAAGCATAAGCAGAAAGGCTCTGAAAGCAGAGGAGAGATTTCAGCAGCCTCACAAGACCAAGATTAGAATTGGGGGCCTGACAGGAGAGAGAATCACGGGTCAGCTAGAGATAAACTGAGCCTATGAGGGCCACAAGCCAGCCTGACCATGGTATTGGCTTAGGCAAGGATGGGTGAATTGTCTCTGGAGGAACATAGCATCATTTGCAGCTTCTGCCATGTATGGGGTTTTTTTACATTCATCATATCTAGCATTCAACCAAACATTTCTAAAAATTCCAAAAGAAAATACCACATCATTTTAAAAGAGAGAGGAATAAAAGAGAGCCGATAGAAACACATCCTTAGAGTATCTAGATATTGGAATTAGGTGAAAAAATATTTTTAAATAAATGAATGCATCTATAGAGATTATTCTTTAAAAGGTATCGCCAGCCTAGAAATCTGCCCCAGACTCCAGACTTACATATGGACACATCTACTTCACATCTTCAGTTACATGGCTAACACATACTTCAGACCTAACGTGTACAAAATAAGACCCCTGATCCTCAAAAGTCATTTGTTCCATAGTCATTCCCGTTTCAGTAAGTTACAACTCTGTCTTTCCAACTGTACAAGTCAAAAACTTGGAAATTATTTTTAAATCTCCTCTTTCTCTCATATCCCACATCAAATACATCAGAATATACTATTTGATTTTTTTCAGAATATACCTACAATTCCACCATGTTTTGCTATCCTCATTGCTATTTCCTTGGTCTGAACTACGGTTATCTCTTGCTTGTATAAGTGCAATAGTCCACTTCTCATCTCCTGTATCTGTCCTTGACCTCTATGAACTATTATCAGTGCAGGAGCTAGGATTACCCACTTGATACAGAAGTCAGATTATGTAACACCTCTGCTCAAAAAAACTCCAAAGATTGCCTGTATGAGGAGTTCCATTGTGATGTAGTAACAAACAACCCCAAAATCTCAGTGCCTTAAAATATCAAAGGCTCATTTCTTATTGCCATTATCTGCCTATTATAGGTGAGAGGAACACTATACTTTATATCTTTTCATCTTGGACACCCCAGGACCCAGATTATTATAGGAGCCACCAACTGTAAAGTTGTCAGTAGCAGTTCAGAAGAAAGTAAAGGAAGGTGAGGCCCACGTGAGTTCTCCAGAGTAACAATGTCACTGCTGCTCACATTCCATTGGCCAAAGCCAGTCACATGGCAAACCAAAGACTGTAAGGTCTACAGCCCTCTACATTATCTTCTTCCTGTGTTATCTTAGCTCTATCATCTCATCTTATTACTCTTCCCCTCACTTATGCTGCCCCAGTCACGTTAGTCTTTTTGATGTTCCTCAAACATACCACACATGCTCCTGACTTAGAACTTGCTGTACCTTCTGCTTGGAACAGTTTCCTTCCAGAAATCCCTTCCCTGGTTCTTTTAGATCTTTGTTCAAAGACATCTTCTCACAAGGCCTTCTCTTACCATTCTATTTTAAATTTTACCTCTTAATATTTGCTCTATCACTCCCTATTCTTTATTTTATTTATAAGACTTACCATCATGAAATACTATATTTTTCTTCTTTATTGCCTGTCTACCTCACTAGAATATAAGCTTCATGAAAGCAGGAGTTTCTTTTTCAGCTAGCTTATCCCCAGTACCTACAGGAATGCCTGACACATAATGGATGCTAAATAAATATTTGTTCCATAAATATCATGTCCCATCTTATTTTTATAGGACTTTAAAATGTACAAACCATTCTGATATACCTCATCTCATTTAATATTTATAACCACCTAGAGAAGTACTAGCATGTGAATATATCAAAAAAAAAAACTGCCTTAATAAGATGCTAAATGTTTAACTTGGGCAACTGTAGTCTGAAATACTCACTGATAATCACCAAGTTTAATATAATGAAGAGTGTGCGAGAGATGGCTCAAATCATCTACTGAAATGTAAACATTTTACTGCCTGCACATCTCTAATAAGAATTGATGTGGTGTGTCATCTGTAATTTAATCACCAGCATTACATCTTGATAGTAAACAAGGATCACTAGACTATTGCCTATAAAGTTAGATTACCACACATACAAAATATACACTGAATTTGGGTAGTATTTCAGGTGTGACACATGATGATAAATGGAAAGAATTCAAACTTAAAATAGCACTCTTATAGCTGATCCTATCAAGCCTCTAAATTTTAGTGCTTACTGCAGTGTATCACCAGTCAGTTCCAACCTTGTTCTGAATATCTGGACAGAGGAACAAATTAAGTCCTGAGTTTTATTTCTGGATTTAAAATCATTTTATTTATTTGGTGTGCTGTTTTCATTGACTTGAGGAATTTCATCAGAATTTATGACATAATGACAGTGGAAATAATTGATCTAAACAACTTTACTATCAAGAGAGTTGACACCTCTTTATAATTATAGATTGGAATACTTCAGTCTTTAAAATATTTTAAAGAAAATTTAGTTTTTTTAACTAAAGCAAATTTTGGGTGTACATTGTGTGTAAAGGCTTTTTGTTGATTTCACTGACACCCTGTAACAACAGAATAACAGAATCCATCTGAACACAGAAGCTAGACAAAAAATGAGAAACACACGCACATGCACGCACACGCACACGCACACACACACACCACCAGAGATTTACCAAGTTACCGTTGACTTCTGAGGAGCTAATGATTTGTTTCATTGTTTTACTGTTACACACAGTTTATTTTTCAGCTATTTAAAACTAGACTGCTATATATATGACATTAAGCACTTGGTATAAGAGAAGTCAGTGGCTTATAGTCTATATAGGCCACAATTTTATATGCAAATTAATAAATAAGAAATTAAGCAAAATATTGACCCTTGAACTGAGTGAGAAATTAAACTATTATAAGAATATACTGCACATTGAAGGCTCCCCTTATGATTCTTTTATATCTGGGATTTTGCTGCTCTGATGCTGTGTGAGCATCAGGACCATGGACAGCATCTTGGGTTTCCATAGGAATACATGTTTCTATAATAGAAATTAATAGTGGATTCTTTTTTTTTATGCAACATGCCTTATTCCCCCAATATTATCTTTTTAACATCTTTATGGGAGTATAATTGCTTTACAATGTTGCGTTAGTTTCTGCTGTATAACAAAGTGAATCAGCTATATGTATACATATATCCCCATATCTCCTCCCTCTTGCGTCTCCCTCCCACCCTCCCAGCCTCCCTATCCCACCCCTCTAGGTGGTCACAAAGCACCGAGCTGATCTCCCTGTGCTATGTAGCTGAATAGTGGCTTCTTAAAAATGCATTATAAGCAATGTCATTTGATATTTTTTCCATTACTATAAATTAAAAATCAGTTATTATTAAAAGCCTTCACAAAGGACATTTGAGTGCCAACACAGCAATTTCTTTCTTGAAGGGATGTCAAACCACATTTAACATGTTCCCATATACAGCAATGATCAAATAACCACTTTTAGAGGAAGATTATTTGATTTTCAAAAAAAGGAAAATCTGGATCATCAACTGTTTGCTAATTTGCTTTGAGGGAAGAAGAGTAGAGAGAAGGGGGTCACACGACATTTCTTCTGCTTTCCTCACTTTCTTTTCATTGTAGTAGCATAAACATGTTTTACACATAAAATGATCTCAGATCACTTCTCAAATTGTACATCTATTACACTTTTTCTTATATTGATCTTATGAAGCACTCTTCTGGTCTTGGTTCAAACAAGAAAAGTGAACTTGTTCTGAACTTACAGAATCAGGCATTCAAATCACAAGTCCCAGGTAGGGAAGCTGATGTTTGATAGTCTTCACTGCAGAGCTGGTGGTGTTTGCTTGAGAGCATGTTAGCATTAATGTATTTGTCCTCACATTTAATTCAAAGCATCTTACACAGACACCATTAATGGTATTTTGCTAGCACTTTCAAATGACTTCTAATGTAATTTAAATCAATTCAATTTAGCAGCCATTTATTGTGCAAAGATCTGTACTTTGTGTGTTTTAGGTGATACAAAAGCATGGTCCCTATCCTAAAGGATATTTCTATCTATTGAGGAAAATGGATATAGGCATCACTCACATTACATAAGGGAGATTATAAAAAGTGCTATAATGGAGGCTCAACATAGTCCTTAACATATAGACTCAACATAGAGGATCAGAGAGGAGATGGATTCTGACAGGGATTTTTTAAAAAGGAAAAGTTTCAATGAACTGATCAAAGATTTAAAGGAAAAATAAGATTTCAACAGCCACATATATTGAGGTTGGAAGAATGAGTTAGGATAAACAGATTCCAAGTTTGACATATGGAATGAAGGTGAGAAAGAGTGGTGTACAGAATGTAAGGGAAACAGCAAGTCATTCTGTATAGGGCACAAGATGTATCTTGTACTCTGGAAAATATACCTGGAGAGGTAAATTGGGCCAGACAAGGGTAAGTGTCAAACACTCAAATGGAGTTGTAGTTCTGGTCCTTAGACAATGCAGTTATTAGTGGTTTTGAAGAAGGACATTATGATAAAAAAATAAAAAGCCTAGCATTGCATGATGGATGAATTGGGGAGTCAGGAGAGAATTTTGATGTGGAAGCTGTCTGTGATTTTTAACTCTAAGAGATTGAGAGGGCAACACTGCAATTTTCAGATGTAAAGAATGCTAGAGGAATGAGTATAGACAGGCAGATGGTGACTTCAGCTTCAGACACTGTGAGTTTCAAATTGTAGCCTAACCTAATGTCTCTGTAAAAACAACTAGTGGGCATTAAAAAATAATTATCTCCAGGGGGAAATAATTTATCACAAATGTTTTTAGATAAATGTTGTTTGTTTCTCAAGAAAAGAAACAAGTTTATACCATTTCTAGAACTTGCCAATAGAATTTACCAATAAAAAATAATTATTTATAGTAAATATTTTGGTAGAAACTTTTTTAAAAGCTACTTTTTTCTTTTCAGAAAAGTGATACAGGTTCCACTGTAAAATTTTGGAAAATTCATATTAAAAGGTAAACAAAAAATTGCACTTTATTCCATATCTCAGAGACAATGACTATTGCTCTTTTGGGTAAGGTGTTCAAGTCTTTGCCCATGAGTGTGTGTGTGGGCGGGGCATGGGGGGAATGCACCTGTACATGTGTTTAAAATAAAATAGGAACATAGAATTTTGTGATCCGATTTATTCACTTAATGTATTATTAGCATTTTTCATGACATTAAATAACCTTCTATAGCCTCATGTTTAAAAATTAATAGACTTGAGACTTCCCTGGTAGCACAGTGGTTAAGAATCTGCCTGCCAATGCAGGGGACAAGGGTTCAAGCCCTGATCCAGGAGGATCCCACATGCCGCGGAGCAACTAAGCCCGTGCGCCACAACTACTGAGCCTGCGCTCTAGAGCCTGCAAGCCACAACTACTGAGCCCACATGCTACAACTGCTGAAGCTCGCATGCCTACAGCCCATGCTCCAAAACAAGAGAAGCCACTGCAATGAGAAGCCTGAGCACTGCAATGAAGAGTAGCCCACGCTCAACACAACTAGAGAAAGCCTGCACGCAGCAATGAAGACCTAGTGAAGCTAAAAATAAATAAATAAATAGATTTAAAAAAAATTAATAGACTTGCCAGTGGGAGTTTTAGATTTACAGAAAAATTGAACAGAAAATACAGAGGGTTCCCTTATACATGCATCTCCCCCACATACACAATTTCATGTTATTATCTTGCTTTAATATGGTATATTTGTTATATTCAATGGATAAATATTGATATATTATCATTAACTAAAGTCTAGAGTTTACATTTAGTGTCCAGCCCTTATGCTGTGTTCTGTGGATTTTTACAAATTCACAGTGTCATATATTCAGCAGTACAGTATCATACAGAATACTTTCACTGTCCTTAAAATCCCCTGTGCTCCACCTATTCATCCTTCTCTACTCTTCCGTCAATATTTTTTACTGTATCAATAATTTTGCCTTTTCCAGAATGTGCTATAGTTGGAATTATGTATCCTTTTCAGACTGGCACTTAGCAATAGGTATTTAAGTTTCCTCTATCTCTTCTCATGGCTGGATAGCTCGGTTCTCTTTATCACTGAGTAATACTCCATTGTGTAGATGCACCACTGCTTGTTTGTACATTCACCTATTTAAAGATATCTTGGTTAATTCAAACTTTTGGCAATTATGAATAAAGCTACTATGAACTTTTGCATACAAGTTTTTATGTGGACATAAGTTTTCAATGCATTTGGATAAATTCCTAGAAGCATGATTGCTGAATCATATGGTAAGACTATATTTAGCTTTGTAAGAAACGGCTAACCTGTCTTCCAAAGTGACTGTACCATTTTACAGTCCCATCAGAAGTGAATGAGAGTTCCTGTTGCTCCACATCCTACTCAGCACTTGGAGTTGTCAGTGTTTTTGGATTTTAGCCCTGCTAATAGATGTGTAGTTGCATTGCATGTTGCTTTAATTTGTATTTTCCTAATGCCATCTTTTCATATGCTTATATGCCATCTATATATCTTCTTTGATGAGTTGTATATTCAGATTTTTGTCCAGTGTTTGAAGGGTTTTTGTTTTCTTATTGTTGAGTTTTAATTGCTCTTTGTAAATTTTGGATACAAGTCATTTGTCAGATATGTGTTTTGCAAATATTTTCTCCCACTGTGTCTCACATTTTCATTCTCTTAACATTGCCTTTCGCATAGCAGAAATTTTTAATTTTAATGAGGTCCGACTTATCAATTTTTCTTTCATGGATTGAGCTTTTCATCTTGTATCTAAAAACTCATTGTCAAACTCCAGGTTACTTAGATTTTCTCCTAGAGAAATTTTCTCCTAGAGCCTCATTTTTAATGATTTAAAAATATTCCAAAACTAACTTCAAAGCTTTATTTTTGGTCATTTAAATTTTTTCCACTAGTATAAACAACACTGTGATGAATATCCTTTCAGCTACATTTTTGGGCACATCCACAATTATTTCTTTTAAATTAATTCCTAGAAGTAGAATTTCTGAGAAATTGAGGGTTGGCTTATCAATATTTTGTCCAACTTCCTCCCTGAATGTCTTCTTATACTGCAAAAGCTGAAAAGCTATAATTTGCTTCTCCAGAACCCAATTCAGCTAGAATTCTGGATGTCATTCAGATTCTGCTATGAGATGTACTTTTGTGAATCTTGAATTCAGAACTGGGAAGAGAAAACAAGCTTGAGTCACCCACTAGTGAAATCACAGGTGACATAGCAAAAGTGATAAGATTCTGGAGCCAACACCAAGAGCAGCCTTTTCTCACTTTGACATATCATGTCAGTGGCTTGCCTTTGGTGACCAGTTCTACATGAGAGCAAGCTGGGCTTGAGCAATGTTTCCCTTGCTGTTATTAAGGATGTTAGTCAGGGATTTTCTGTTTTATTCGTGTCAGCATTGATATGTCTGCATGCAATACCTGGAACAGTGCCAATGTCTTGGAACCATGAGAGCAGCCAGCCTAGTATATCAAGCCCACGTGCTGAGAAAAAAAGAGCAGGGAGATGGAAAGAACATGGGTCTTTAGTGCTGTTGTTGAGTTGCTGGATTAATCCACTTTGAAACAAGTCTACCTCAAAACCTCTTGGTATATGATATAAAAAGTATCCTTATTGTTAAGGCCACTTTTACTTCACTTTTCTGTTGCCCAGAGTCAAAAGTAACTGAAACAAATGGTTATATAATTTATAGTGTTACCATTATAAAAACTATGCTTCCATTAAAACCTATATTTCAAAAGTTATTTAACAATAGATCTTCACGATCTATTGTTAAAAACTTTTACGCTCTTATTGCAATGTGTTAAGTGATCTTTACACGTCCTTGATACTATTATCATCCCCTTTTTATAGATGAGTAAAATGAGACTGAGACAGGTCAAAGGATTTGCTTGAGTTTAGACTGCTAGTAAATGGTAGAGTACGGATTTGAACTCTAGCAGTGTGACCCTGACTCCCCACTCAAACCTCGGGGCATCACCACCTCAAGCTATACTGTATGTCTCTAGTAGGTGTAGTATGATCCTGATTGTCTTTGTTTTATGGATAAGACACATATAGATAGATGCACCCATATGCATGGAGTACAGGACTGGAAGTAAACACAGTGAAACTTGAAAATAGTCATCTATAGGTATTGGGATTGTGGGTGATGCTCATTCAATTCTTTGAACTTTTCTTTATTTTCCAGATGTTCTATTAAAATAAACAAATATAACTTTTATATTGAATAAGTCAGATAAAATGTTACCTGAAAATAATGTAGATGTCAGATGGATTTCATATTTAAAAGAAAAAGAAATTTTGAATAAAGTTAACATTTTATAATGCTGAAAAATGATAGATTTAAAAATTATTACATAAAGCATAAGTAAACTCAAAACTTGTTAAAAATTTGTTTACAAACTGAGAATAATTGTGATACCTAGAAATTCAAAAGATGGACAAAATTCATTATAAATTTACCAAATAGATATAGCAAATACATATTTTTATTGAGATAAAATTGACATATAACATGGTATAAGTTTAAGGTGCACAAAGTGTTAATTTGGTATGTATATATTGCAGTATGATTACCACCATTAGCTAACACCTCTACCATGTCCCATAATTATCATTTCTTTTTTGTGGTAAGACTATTTAAGATCTAGATTCTGAGCAACTTTGAAGTATATAATACAGTATTGTTGACTATAAATACAAGCAGTTCACTAGATCTCCAGAATTTATTCATATTCTAACTGCAACTTTGTACTCTTTGACCAACATCTCCCTAATTCCCTTACCCTCAGCCCCTGGTAACCATCATTCTATCTCCGCTTCTAAAGTTCAGCTTTTTTTACATTCCATATACATGTGATATAGTATTTGTCTTTCTCTGTCCAAGTTTTTTCACTTAGCATAATGCCCTCAGGGTCCATCCATGTTGTCACAAATGACAAGATTTCTTTTTTTCTCATGGCTGAATAATATTCCATTGTACATATATACTACATCTTCTTTATCCATTCATTCACTGGACTGACACTTAGGCTGTTTCCATGTCTAGGCTATTGTCAATAATGCTGCAATAAACATGAGAATGCAGATATCTTTTCAAGACAGTGATTTCATTTCCATGGAATATATACCCAGAAGTGTAATTGCTGGATCATACAGTAGTTCTATTTTTAATTCTTGGAGGAACCTCTCATTGTTTTTCCATAATGGCTGAACCAATTTACATTCCCATAAGCAGTGCACAAGGGTTCCCTTTTCTTCACATTCTCACCAACACTTCTCTTGCTTTTTTGACAGTAGCCATTCTAACAGGGGTGAGGTGGTACCTCATGTGGTTTTGGCTATGACACCAAAAGCACAAGTAACAAAAGAAAAAACCAACAAGTAGGACTACATCAAAACAAATACAAATTTTTATCATAGTTTTATAGGCTTGTTTCTTCTTTGTGAAGAATCTTTGAAAAACTTTGATGTGCTTATCTCTAAAAAGTAAACTTAATTTGGGAAATTATTTGGGAATAATATTCATTACGTGAATTACAGTGATGCCTATTTTTTCATGACAAAATATCTGCTTAAAAATTTTGGGCCGCTGCCATGTCAGCCACGCTTTGTGCCAACAGACTCCCGCCACTCACCTTGCAGAGCTGTTGGTCCCACCACGCTCGCCACCACCACTGCTGGCACGACAGAGAGTAAAGGAACATGAGGGCCTGAAATGTGTTCGTGTTCCCATCAGTGTTTCCCCATTAACTATAAAGACCCAAGGTCTGAGGCATCCAATGTCCCAGAAAAAGACTAATTAAAGTAACTTCTTGGGTGGACCTTGAAGATGGCAGAGAACACGTGAAAATCACCTTCCTCCCCACAAATACATCAAAAATACATCTACATGTGGAACAACTCCTACAGAACACCTACTGAATGCTGGAAGAAGACCTCAGACTACCCAAAAGATGCCTGAGGGCAACCTACACATAGAGGTGGGGGCAAGACCAAAGCTGAACCCCAGGAGCTGTGCGAACAAAGAAGAGAAAGGAAAATTTCTCTGTGCAGCCTCAGGAGCAGTGGATTAAATCTCCATAATCAACTTGATGTACCCTGCATCTGTGGAATACCTGAATAGACAACAAATCAACACAAAACTGAGGCGGTGGAATTTGGGAGCAACTGTAGACTCGAGGTTTGCTGTCTGCAACTGACTTGTTCCTGATTTTTATGTTTATCTTAGTAGAGATATTAGTGCTTGTTACCATTGGTGGATTTGTTTGTTGGTTTGGTTGCTCTCTTTATTTTTTATTACTTTTTTATTTTAATATTTTATTCAATTTTAATTATTTTGTTTTATTTTATTTTTTCTTTCTTTTTTTCTCCCTTTTCTTTTTAGCCATGTGGCTGGCAGGGTCTTGGTGCTCCAGCCTGGCATCAGGCCTGAGCCTCTGAGGTGGGAGAGCCGAGTTCAGGACCTCCCAGCCCCACATATTATCAATCCGCGAGAGCACTCCCAGAGATCTCCATCTCAACACTAAGACCCAGCTCTACCCAATGGCCAGCAAACTCCAATGTTGCACACCCCATGCCAAACAATTAGGAAGACAGGAACACAACCCCACCAATTAGCAGAGAGGCTGCATAAAATCATGCTAAGTTCACAGACACCGCAAAACACACCATTGGATCCAGCCCCACTCACCAGAACGCAGGCACCAGTCCCCTCCACCAGGAAGCCTACACAAGCCACTGAACCAATCTTAGCCACTGGGGCAAGGCACCAAAAGCAACGAGAAATACAAACCTGCAGCCTGAAAAAAGGAGACCCCAAACACAGTAACTGAAACAAAATGGGAAGACAGAGAAATATGCAGCAGATGAAGGAGCAAGGTAAAAAACCCACCAGACCAAACAAATGAAGAGGAAATAAGCAGTCTACCTGAAAAAGAATTCAGAGTAATGATAGTCAAGATGATCCAAAATCTTGGAAATAGAATGGAGAAAATACAAGAAACGTTTAACAAGGACCTAGAAGAACTAAAGAGCAAACAAACAATGTTAACAACACAATAAATGAAATTAAAAATTCTCTAGATGGGATTAATAGCAGAATAACTGAGGGAGAAGAACAGATAAGTGACCTGGAAGATAAATTAATGGAAATAATTACTGCAGAGAAGAATAAAGAAAAAACAATGGAAAGAACTGAGGACAGTCTTAGAGACCTATGGGACAACATTAAACACACCAACATTCGAATTACAGGGGTCCCAGAAGAAGAAGAGACAAATAAAGGGACAGAAAATATTTGAAGATATTATAGTTGAAAACTTCCTTAACATGGGAAAGGAAATAGTCAATCAAGTCCAGGAAGTGCAGAGAGTCCCATACAGGATAAATCCAAGGAGAAACACACCAAGGCACATACTAATCAAGCTATCAAAAATTAAATACAAAGAAAGAATATTAAAAGCAGCAAGGGAAAAGCAACAAATAACATACAAGGGAATCCCCATAAGGTTAACAGTTGATCTTTCAGCAGAAACTCTGCAAGCCAGAAGGGAATGGCAAGACATATTTAAAGTGATGAAAAGGGAAAACCTACAACCAAGATTACTCTACCCAGTAAGTATCTCTTTCAGATTCGATGGAAATATTAAAACCTTTACAGACAAGCAAAACCTAAGAGAATTCAGCACCACCAAACCAGCTTTACAACAAATGCTAAAGGAACTTCTCTAGGCAGGAAACACAAGAGAAGGAAAAGTCCTACAATAACAAACCCAAAACAATTAAGAAAATGGTAATAGGAACATACATATCGATAACTACCTTAAATGTAATAAATGGATTAAATGCTCCTACCAAAAGACATAGACTGGCTGAATAGATACAAAAACAAGACCCATATATATGCTCTCTATAAGAGACCCACTTCAGACCTAGGCACACATACAGACTGAAAGTGAGCGAATGGAAAAAGATATTCCATGCAAATGGAAATCAAAAGAAAGCTGGAGTAGCAATTCTCATATCAGACAAAATAGACTTTAAAGTAAAGACTATTACAACAGACAAAGAAGGACACTACATAATGATCAAGGGATCAATCCAAGAAGATATAACAATTGAAAATATTTATGCACCCAACATAGGAGCAGCTCAATACATAAGGCAAATGCTAACAGCCATAAAAGGGGAAATCAACAGTAACACAATCATAGTAACGGACTTTAACACCCCAATTTCACCAATGGACAGATCATCCAAAATGAAAATAAATAAGGAAACACAAGCCTTAAATAATACATTAAACAAGATGGACATAATTGATAATTATAGGACATTCCATCCAAAAGAATACACTGTCTTCTCAAGTGCTCATGGAACATTCTCCAGGATAGATCATATCTTGGGTCACAAATCAAGCCTTGGTAAATTTAAGAAACTTGAAATCATATCAAGTAACTTTTCTGACCAGAAAGCTATGAAACTACATATCAATTACAGGAAAAACTCTGTAAAAAAATACAAACACATGAAGGCTAAACAATACACTACTAAATAACAAAGAGATCACTGAAGAAAATAAAGAGGAAATTTAAAAATACTTAGAAACAAACGATAATGAAAACACGATGACTCAAAACCTATGGGATGCAGCAAAAGCAGTTCTAAGAGGGAAGTTTATAGCAATACAATCCTACCTCAAGAAACAAGAAACATCTCAAATAAACAACCTAACCTTAAACCTAAAGCAATTAGAAAAAGAAGAACAAAAAAATCCCAATGTGAGCAGAAGGAAAGAAATCATAAAGATCAGATCAGAAATAAATGAAAAAGGAATGAAGGAAACAATAGCAAAGATCAATAAAACTAAAAGCTGGTTCTTTGAGAAGATAAACAAAATTGATAAACCATTAGCCAGACTCATCAAGAAAAAAAGGGAGAAGACTCAAATCAATAGAATTAGAAATGAAAATGGGGAAGTAACAATTGACACTGCAAAAATACAAAGAATCATGAGGGATTACTACAAGCAACTCTATGCCAATAAAGTGGACAACCTGCAAAAAATGGACAAATTCTTAGAAAAGCACAACCTTCTAAGACTGAACCAGGAAGAAAAGGAAACTATAAGCAGACCGATCACAAGCACTGAAATTGAAACTGTGATTAAAAACCTTCCAACAACAAAAGCTCAGGACCAGATGGCTTCACAGGCAAGTTCTATCTAATATTTAGAGAAGAGCTAACACCTATCCTTCTCAAACTCTTCGGAAATATAGCAGAGAGAGGAACACTCACAAACTCATTCTACAAGGCCACCATCACCCTGATACCAAAACCAGACAAAGAGGTCACAAAAAAAGAAAACTACAGACCAATATCACTGATGAACATAGATGCAAAAATCCTCAACAAAATACTAGCAAACAGAATCCAACAGCACATTAAAAGATCATATACCATGATCAAGTGTGGTTTATCCCAGGAATGCAAGGATTCTTCAATATACACACATGAATCAATGTGATACACCATATTAAAAAACTGAAAGATAAAAACAAAATGATAATCTCAATAGACTCAGAAAAAGTTTTTGACAAAATTCAATACCCTTTATGATCACTACTCTGCAGAATGTGGGCATAGAGGGAAGGTACCACAACATAATAAAAGCCATATACGACAAATCCACAGCAAACATCATTCTCAATGGTGAAAAGCTAAAAGCATTTCCTCTAAGATCAGGAACAAATAAGGTTGTCCACTCTCACCACTATTATTCAACATAGTTTTGGAAGTCCTAGCCATGGCCATCAGAGAAGAAAAAGAAATAAAAGGAATACAGATTGGAAAAGAAGAAGTAAAACTGTCACTGTTTGCAGATGACATGTCACTATACATAGGTAATCCTAAAGCTGCCACCAGAAAACCACTAGAGCTAATCAATGAATTTGGTAAAGTTGCAGGTTACAAAATTAATGCACAGAAATCTCTTGCACTCCTATACACTAATGATGAAAAACCTGAAACAGAAAGTAAAGAAACACTCCTCTTCACCACGGAAACAAAAAGAATAAAATACCTAGGAATAAACCTACTTAAGGAGACAAAATACGTGTGTGCGGAAAACTGTAAGACACTGATGAAGGAAATTAAAGATGATGCAAACAGATGGAAAGATATACCATGTTCTTGGATTGGAAGAATCAACATTGTGAAAATGACTATACTACCCAAAGCAATCTACAGATTCAATGCAATCCCTATCAGACTACCAATGGCATTTTCCACAGAACTAGAACAAAAAAGTTCAAAATTTGTATGGAAACACAAAAGACCCCGAATAGCAAAAGCAATATTGAGAAAGAAAACTGGAGCTGGAGAATTCAGGCTCCCAGACTTCAGACTATACTACAAAGCTACAGTAATCAAGACAGTATGGTACTGGCACAAAAACAGAAATATAGATCAAGGGAACAGGATGGAAATCCCAGAGATAAATCCACACACATATGGTCACCTTATCTTTGTTAAAGGAGGCAAGAATATACAAGGAAGAAAAGACAGCCTCTTCAGTAAGTGGTGCTGGGAAAACTGCATAGCTACATGTAAAAGAATGAAATTAGAACACTTCCCCACACCATACACAAAAATAAATTCAAAATGGATTAGAGACCTAAATCTAAGGCCAGACACTATAAAACTCTTAGAGGAAAACATAGGTAGAACACTCTATGACATAAATCACAGCAAGATCCTTTCTGACCCACCTCCTAGAGAAATGGAAATAAAAACAAAAATAAACAAACGGGACTCTAATGAAACTTAAAAGCTTTTGCACAGCAAAGGAACCCATAAACAAGACAAAAAGACAACCCTCAGAATGGGAGAAAATATTTGCAAATGAAGCAACTGACAAAAGATTAATCTCCAAAATTTACAAGCAGCTCATGCAACTCAATATCAAAAATATAAACAACCGAATCCAAAAATGGGCAGAAGACCTAAATAGACATTTCTCCAAAGAAGATATACAGATTGCCAACAAACACATGAAAGGATGCTCAACATCACTAATCATTAGAGAAATGCAAATCAAAACTCCAATGAGGTATCACCTCACACTTGTCAGAATAGTCATCATCAAAAAATCTACAAACAGTAAATGCTGGATAGGGTATGGAGAAAAGGGAACCCTCTTGCACTCTTTGTGGGAATATAAATTGATACAGCCACTATGGAGAACAGTTTGGAGGTTCCTTAAAAACCTAAAAATAGAACTACCATATGACCCAGCAATCCCACTACTGGGCATATACCATGAGAAAACCATAATTGAAAAAGAGTCATGTATCACAATGTTCATTGCAGCTCTGTTTACAATATCCAGGACATGGAAGCAACCTTAGTGTCCATTGACAGATGAATGGATAAAGAAGATGTGGCACATATATACAGTGGAATATTACTCAGCCATAAAAAGAAATGAAATTGATTTATTTGTAGTGAGGTGGATGGATCTAGAGTCTATCATACAGAGTGAAGTAAGTCAGAAAGAGAAAAACAAATACTGTATTCTAACACATATATATGGAATCTAAAAGAAGAAAAGGTTCTGAAAAACCTAGGGGCAGGACAGGAATAAAGATGCAGACCTAAAGAATGGACTTAAGGACATGGGGAAGGGGAAGGGGAAGCTGGGACGAAGTGAGAGAGTAGCATTGGCATATATACACTACCAAATGTAAAATAGATAGCTAGTGGAAAGCAGATGCATAGCACAGGGAGGTCAGCTCGGTGCTTTGTGACCACCTAGAGGGGTGGGATAGGGAGGGTGGGAGGGAGATGCAAGAGGGGGGGATATGGGGATATATGTATATGTATAGCTGATTCACTGTGTTATAAAGAAGAAACTAATACACCATTGTAAAGCTATTATACTCCAATGAAACTGTTAAAAAAAAAATCCGGTCTTAAAATAGGAAGGCTATTGTGACAGTGTCAATAAGTAAATATGTTAATTTATAAATGGAGAAAGGTAAATCTGAAAGCTGAATATACTAGGAAAATTTGCTTTCTAGTTCTGTCTCTGCTCTATGGATGTTCAAACTATGTGAGGGGTGCAGAGTGGGGATCGAATCATCACTGTCTTCTGCCAACAGGGGAACCTTCTAAAATGCATCTTCTAATAGAACTTTCTGCGATAATGGAAATGTTCTCTATCTGCTCTGCACTGTCCTGTAGGGGTAGCCACAAGCCACCTGTGGCTGTTGAGCTCTTGAAGTGTGGCTTTTGTGACTGAGGAACTGGATTTTCCATTTTATTTGATTTTCATTCATTTTCATTTAAATAGCCACGTTTAGCTAGTGGTTACTGCACTGGGCAGTGCAGCTCTACAAGATGTATTCAGTATCATTTGAGCAAGAAATTGCACTGTTGCTTTCATGCTGGGAAGTCGACGGCCCTGGAACATGCCCAGCCTGTGAGAAGAGCACAGCTCTAGAATTTTTCATTAGAAAATGGCCTCAGACTTGCCTGTATCAAATGATAAATGTCAATTTTCTACTCTTCAGGTGGGAAATGGTAAAAAACAGACTAGTTAATAATTAGAATTTTTCCAAAAGTTACTAATGACTCTATAGGTTTCTGTAGAAGAAAATAAAACTTTTTATATAAAACACATTAAGAAGACAAGAATATGAAAAGTTTATAATCATTTACACTTGGGAAAACCTTTTCTTCAAAACCATGACTATACTGAACATTTCTGCCATAACGATATAGAAATGTTGAACTAAAAAGATTTAATGTAACATTACAGATAACTCTCAGCGAGGGCCTGAGGCATTTATGGCAAGTCAATGGCAAAGGTGTTGCTTCCTACTTGGGGACGGTGAGGTCATCAGAGGAGTGTTTGCCCCATGTCTTCATGTTCAAAGTATTGTTTTAGGTGGCATAGGGAAAGAAAAAAACACAACTCTTGAAGGCAGAAGGCCAAAAAGATGCGAATCTGTGGCTTCACTTTGAAATGCTTCCCTAAAAGCCTGTTCTAATGAGCCAAGCAACAATAGCTGGCCTCCGCGCCTCCTGCATGCATAGCAGACATTGCTAATGAAATGTACCTTCTTTTCCCCTGGTGATGGTCTCAGCACAGGGCCGCACTAACAGTCTGTGGGGATTGGCGCTTGACCTGAAACCTATTTTCCAACACCTGTGCTTCTGTGCATACCTTGGTCTTTCTGAAGTGTGTCATAAAAGTAGCAAGGTCTCATTATGTGTTAAATTGTGGGTGAAAATGTCTCTGGAGAATCTGGGTACACTTTATCAAAACACTTCAGAAGCAAAGTTTTGTTGTTGTTTTCCACAAATTGTTTCTAAGCAGGCATCCCACCTAAGCTCCAGAAACAGCAGGCATTGTGAGTTGAATCAAGGAATTTCTAACCAATGGTGGGGGGGTGGGCGGAATCTATGAAGTGAGGTTTTCAGAATCGGTAAAACAGAAATGTTTTTGCTCTTAAATCTCTGGTGCCTGTAAGCTTGGGGAACTTCAAGGTAATATTACTATAACAATTTTTTTTACAGAAGAAGTGGTAATTGAAATTTGCTACATACAAGAATAACTAAAACTCCATCATTTCACACTTTCCCATCCATGCCTGAGGATACTTGGGGGTAAATAGATTTCTTGGAAGCAGCCACTGACTATGGCTAAATTACATGTTACCAAGTAAACTCATTGGCTTTTTAATTACTCTGCTAATGTCTACATGCTGTAGCCACTATCTCACACTGAAATGATATTGATTTGATTTTTAACTCTGATGCACTAAGGAAAAAAAGGCAGAGAGTATATTTTCTTATTTTTTGGTCTGTACTTCCTTACTTAGGAGCCAATTTTTAAAAGTACAGGTATTTGTTTATTTTTCAAAAATCTGTCTCTACTGTAAGTTGTCAACGTCTGATATTTGCTTTAGATGGTTCTGTTTGTGTACAAGCAGTGGAGTGAGAGTCACGTGACCACCGTCCTCTATAGAATCTTCACAAAAACAAGAGGCACATCTCCAGACAGCAGAACCCAAATGTTTAAGAAAAGAAAACATTCACAGGTATAAGTACCCATGCAGAAAATTATATTAGGATATAAAACCAAGGGAAAAGGATGCTGTCCTCATTCGGTATGGAGTCCTTTAAAATTCTGTAGCAATTTAAGCACAATTTAAATAGTTGATTTTCTTTAAAATAAGAAGTAATTTTATCTCAGGTTGACAGCATTAGAAATATAGTACTGTTTGCTCTTGGAAGTCACCCTATAACTGCCGTTCACATGCTTGTCAGGTGCCCTTTGAGGTAGTTTCTGATCATCTTTGCTGAGAACTTCATTTCCTTTTTGGTGGCCTATTTAGTCATGATGTAGTGTGCTGGCAAAGCAAAATGGGGAATTAGAGGCAACTAATTGCATAATTAAAGTCAAAAACCTCAGGTAATTTGGGTCAACTAGGGTTCTGGGTGTCAATTATCCAGACAGTTATCTCAACCCTTCATTCCAATAGAGCGACCCTATTTGTTGATTATCCTTAATTAATAATAGTGTCAGATCTATTAGTTATAACTTTTTAATTTGCTTCTATATGCTATATATCATTCTAACTCTTCAGGTTTCAGTTTCAAAAAAGCCAAATTCTTGGATATTGACCATCATGATGTCACATAATTGAATAATAAATAATTTTATGTCAGCTAATTGCCTGTTTATTACCCGAGTCTTATGCATAATGAAGCAGAGAGTCCTAGAAAGATCCACAACCCTCTCAATACTCAGGTCAAGTTTTTGTTGCACAGCCGTTAACAAGTTGAGTTCAAAACTGAGGTTTTTCTCCCTCATTATAGCATAAAAGTCCCTTCACAATCTGGCCCCAATTTACCTCACATGCTCCATATCCCACCAATCCCCTGCCCTCAAGAATCTGAAGCCCAGTTATTCATGAGAAGCTTTGCACTATTTTCTAAACAATTCATGCTCATGTCTGACTCTGTGCTTTAGCAGCTTGGACCACTCTCCCCCGCAGTAAACTTGTATTGATGCCTTGACACCAAAGCTTCTGTGAATCTCCCTTTTTCTGCTCCCTTCGCACTTTGTCCATATCTCTGTTATCTGGCTTAACACACTTACCGTTCAAGTAGTCAAGTCCCTCTCCTCTACTTCACTGTGAACATGTCAAAGGACACAAAGCAGTGGCTAACTCTGGGGAAACATCTGATAAGGACGCCTAGGACGAAAAGATGATCTAAGGATGGTGGAACACGAGTCCTTGGGGAATAGCAAGGAACTGGGTTATTTGGCACTCTAGGGTTCTTGGATTTGCTTCATGCCGAACATGAGCTATCTACTGAACCCCTGGGCTATGCAGTGCAGGTATTTCTCCAACATTCTAGTTGGAGCTTAATCACAAGGCTCTCTGTAAATTAGACTATTCATACACAGGCACAAAGAACTGAAAAGTGACATGAAGGAATCCATACCTGTTTAGAATGAGCATTATTTAAGCAAAGGGGAGGAAAAGCATGAGTTGAACTCTAAAAAATGAAACCTTGACCCCAAACTAATTCATCTAATGTAGACCTACGGCTTTGTACCAGAGGTGAAAACAAGCTAGATCCTGTGAAATAGAGTTTCTCTCCTTCCTTGGTTCCTGGGGTACCAGCAAGCAGCTAGAGCACTTGTTACTAAGACACTTCTCCACTTGAGTTCTACTGTGAGACTTTATACAACTTACTGTTTTCCTACATTTTTGATAGAATTTATTTAACAGAGTGGTAACAGGGGAAAAATATAATCCACTAATCACATTTTTGTGATTTCTTTTGCAGTATGAATTATATATCTTCATGATTCAGATGGCTCTATCTCCTATGGCATCAATCTGTGTGGACTACATCACAAGGTACTTTGAATGCAGGTAAATTTCCCTGTAACATAAATTAAAGAAATTAAAGAATATGTAGCATGAGCTAATTCAAAAGAAGTTACAGATGATTTATTTGTCTGCTACATGGAAATAAGGAATGTATGTCATTACACAGGATACTTCCAGAATTGAATTATGACTCACTTAAACAGCCTCTCATTAAAAGTGAATTGCAAAATATAAGGATGACGTGGAAAGTTTGGGTGCTCTTCCTGTCTGTATTTGGGGTCCAATATTCAGCCATTATTTTCCCTTCCTCTCAGTAAGACAAGTTCTAAAAAGTAAGTGCTGTATGAGCCGTTACATAATTGTCCCTTTACAACTGGCAGAGACACCACCCCCCAGTACATTCCTCTGTGAAGTAACTCGGGTTACCTTGGCTATGAAAAGCAGCTCAATCCAAGCACATTCCACTCTGCAACCAAAAGGCCAACAAAGAAATACAGAGTCCTGGGAGGGTCCCTAGAGCAAATTAAAATTCAAGGATTCTTTATGAAGTGCTGAAGGTTTCCAGTCAGCTAGATGATATTGGCAAAGATCAGCACAAATTGTTTAGAAAAATAATGCAGAATGTTCTTTAGGCTATTACAGAGTTAGGATGTTTCTGATGTGACAGATTTTAGGATTTCATTGGTGTTTCAGGTATTCACCTAACCCCAACACTTAACAGCTTAAAATGAGAACCATTTGTCATTTCTCATCATTTTGTGGGTTGATTGGTTGGCTCTTCGCTGATCTTGGCTGGGCTCTCTGTGCAGTTACAGCTGGTCTGGGTTGGAAATTCCAAAGTGGCCTCACTCATATGTCTGGTAGTTAGTGATGACCGTTGGTTGGCGTAACCAGAACTCTTTAATTTCAGGGTTCTACCCAACCTGGTGGCCTCAGGGTTCCCAGGAGGTGAAGGCAGACTCTTCAAAATATCTTGAGACCTAGGCTCTGGAACTCATACAATTGTCACTTTTGCTACATTCTATCGGTCAAAGCAATTTACAAGGCCAGCCCAGATTCAACAGGGTGGAGAAATAGACTCTGCCTCACAGTAGTACTAGCAGCAGCATTCCATTACAAAGGGGCAGGGACACAGGTCGGCATGATTCATTAGAGGCCATTATTATAACGATCTACTGCAATAGGAAATTTCATAAAGGGAGTTGATCTTTATTGTGTTAGGTAAGAACAGTTTCTACCCACCCCTCCAAAAGGAATGTTAGTTCTGATTTCAGAAAGAACTAATACGAAATAAGAGACTAAATTTTATGTATGTGCTTTGTCTGCAATTTTCTGAAATTCACATTTAAACCATGTTACTTAAAACTTGCTCCCAATGTACTAGAATGGTTCCACCTACACTGAGGAGAACATAAGATGCTGTGGAATGATATTTTATACCATGAGTTACAGAAACCTATTTCCCTGGACGAGAATATTCAGATGGCATCAGCCTTAGATGATGACAGGGTATGTGATGTGGAGACACTTTACCATAAAGAATAAACTGAAGGTAGAGGAGACAAACTTCCAAAATTCAAAGTTTTAATGATATTTCCTATATAATATTTATTTATAATGTTTAACTTTAAGAGGATGGATTTTTAATAAATTATCCAAAAAGTCTAGTAAAGAGTCTTAAAATGATAGAGAAGAGGTGCAGTTTTTGTGCCCACATTTTGTGGTATCAACAGTTACATGTATCATGACAAGAAAATAATCCTTAAAACAATTAACTGACCAAACTTCTGCAATGCAGAAATGATCAGGCTTTCTTTAAGTAAAAAGTAACTGATAGACTACTGTACAGAGCACACAGTAACACATTTTAGAGATGGTCACTTAAGTAAGATGAAACCATGTCTACCGAGTTTCTAAATTATGTGGCTTTACTAATATAATATATAACACTCAAACAATATTGCATTTTACACAGACCAATTATAAATCCTTTTAAAATAGACTAATACATTAATCTCCTCATTTTAAAGCATCAAATATAGTTTTATATATACTTTTCAACTTTAAAACAATAGAAAAACAACTAATTCTAGTTAATCATGGGAATGTCCTTCTTTAACTCTTGGTGACATGAAAGGAAACAGGTTGCTGGTAGTTAACACTTAAATTTGTATTTGATTTGCCTTATTTTCAATTTTCTTCATGTCAAATGTCAAATAATTATACATTCCAAATCATCAACTAGAATAATAATCCCACTTTTCAATTGTTCAGTTATTCAGGAAACCAATTTTTATTGGGTACCACTCTTAAAAAACATTGTGTTCAGACCATAGGACAATGCAAGATAAACATCACCATGCCAGAGTTGGCACAGCTACATTGTGTTTAAAACTGCTCACTAACATTTTTTCATCTTTAACACCAAAGTTTAATTGAGAAATTCAACTGAGTTGAGTTGTGAAACTGAATTCAGTTGCTACTTTCCTATTATAATCCCGTACTCTCAAAGATATATTTCCTATGCTCCTTTCCCTCCATTTTCTTTCCTAAAAGTCAAATCTTGAAGGACAGTTCAAACCTGAAATCTGGTAATAATCAATCAGATTAGAGACCTGCTGTGCCATTTTTTAAGAAATAACCGATGCAGAACTCATGGAGCAACTTTGTGGGTTGCAAATTATTTTCTGTGAAAATAATTAGTTCCCCCCAAAAAGTGGTTTTATACATACACGCCCGATGTTACTGGTCACCACTTTCTTCCACCAGGCCTGAGACATCACCACAATACCAGCTTTAAGTAGTGGCCACAATTCCTTTACAAGGTCCTCTTAGGGTTTTACATAAAGCTAGGAATAAAATCTGTGTGCACAGGACTACATTTTTATCTCTGCAAGTTTAAATGGCCTATAAAGGAAAACTCAGACTCAATATTGTGATTTAAATAACTGAATTAGTCAGGCAACACACACACACACACACACACACACACACACACACCAATTGTATCATTTAATAAGGGCTTGGTATTGTTTTAATTAAGCAAAGCAGAGTTTATGAAGCCTGACCGCTATACAGAGACTAAATGGGGGGGGAGGGTGACACAATTTTAGGGATACTAAAACACTTATTTAACCAAAGAATATTAAAATGTTCACCAAAAAAGGGGAGATATCGTCCCCAAAGTCACTAGGCACAGGATGCTATCCTTCGTTCATGTAACCTACATAGTTAGCAGAACCCCAGAGGTTCTAACTTTCAGGATGTGAGACTAAGGAAAGTGAAACTACAACTAATTCAAAATAAGGCAAAGCAAAGGGAAGCCTTGTGCAGTTGAAGCCAGAGCAAGATACCCAAACTATGGGAGAAACGCAGAGGGTGATAAAGCAGAGATGCCAAAGATGAATGTCCATATACACTAATTCATTTACAGCCAGCCCCTTGTGCCAAAAGATGTGTCTTTCCCTCTGCAAACCTCACATCTTCTCCAACACTCGCAAGGTTGGGCTCCACCTCCCTGATGCCAACCTGCTCCCAACCTGCTTGGCCACATAGGCGCATTAGCTCCAGATCAGCAGCAACAGGTGTCAGAGCCTGTCACTCAGTCCATGACTCTTCTAACTAGTTGCACATGTCAGGGCACTCCATCCCTTCGTCTTCTGTGCATTTTTGATTGTTCAGCTCCAGCCCAGTTGGTCTCCCCCGCGCCCATGACCACACCGTGTTCATTCCCTTTCCCAGCCCCTGCTACAGTTTTATCTCCCTTGATCCAAATCCAGCCTTTCCTTTAAAGTCCAGATCAAGGACCATCAGTCCCATAAGCCTTCCCCAGCCATCTGAGACTCTGATGCTTTCCCTCCCTATTCTGAGCTCTGTCAGTTCTTTCAGTCAGAGTCAGACCATTAACACTTGAGTTGCTTCATGACTACTAGACTAGCTTGAACTTCTGTGATTGTAACTTCTGAGGCATGGGGCTGTGACCTCCACCACACCTGACACAGGCCCACCTCCAAAGAAACTATTTGTTAAACATTTATTGATAAATGTTTAAAGTGACTCTTGATAAAATGACTCTTAGCCTGTATTTCAGTTTCTATGTCAACTCCAATTTCCCCTTCATGATCAGAGCAATGAGGTTTAGAATCAGACTTTTTATTTTCTACCCAGGTGTATATAAATAGCTAATCACAAACTTAAATAATAACAGTGTTGCCATGAAAGCTGTCATTATTACCAATTAAATAAATGTTTACAATGCATATACATACCTATATGCTCTAAAAGGTTAATGTTCATTGAGGGGTTTTTATAGTTTATTAATTGATATATTGCATACTTTTATCTAAATTGTTAGTCCTGCTTAGTCAATTGAAAAATACTGCTTTAACGTTAAGGCTGCAATTCAGACCTCAATTTCTAGCGTATATTCTATTCAAAAATGTAAGTCCATGCCACTCTCTCACTTTGTCACAGCTTACCCTTCCCCCTCCCCATATCCTCAAGTCCATGCTCTAGTAGGTCTGTGTCTTTATTCCCGTCTTACCCCTAGGTTCTTCATGACCATTTTTTTTCCTTAGATTCCATATATATGTGTTAGCATTGTAAAGCAATTATACTCCAATAAAGATGTTAAAAAAAAATGTAAGTCCTTCTGCACAGAGCAGAGAGAATTGCCTTTGAGATATTTGCAACTCACTATGTCACATGCTCAAAAACAGGGATCACAAATCCAGTCCAATGACTAACATAAATAACAAACGTTGCAATAAAATACACTAGTCAGAAGGGTATACAGTTGGGAATTGAAGCTATATGACTTCCTTAGCAATAGCTCTGACTTTCATTTTAGATTGAGTGTCACATCCACATTCTCAAATATTTTTATTTTTAAGAAAGAAGAAACTACTGGGGAAAATGGGAAAGAAGGGGGAGTTAATTAGAATAGCCAGATGATTGTCAATAGAAGGTAAGTCATATTTCAGTAAGCTAAGTTTTTAGTCTGAAAAAGAAGCCATGGCATTTTATATTAAGACTTAATCATGGGGCTTCCCTGGTGGTGCAGTGGTTGAGAGTCCACCTGCCGATGCAGGGGACACGGGTTCGTGCCCTGGTCCGGGAAGATCCCACATGCCGCGGAGCGGCTGGGCCCGTGAGCCATGGCCGCTGAGCTTGTGCGTCTGGAGCCTGTGCTCTGCAATGGGAGAGACCACAACAGTGAGAGGCCCGCGTACCGCAAAAAAAAAAAAAAAAAACTTAATCATGAGCTAATGAGCATTGCAGTGAGAGTAATGGTTCAGAGGGGGTAAGATTTTGTTCTTCCAATTATATAATAGAAATAAAAAGTGGATTCATTTAACTTAACTTACAGTATGTGCATTGTCTCCTAACCTTTAGAAATACTACTCATTCAAATACTCTCACCTTCTCTTACTACCCACAGTTTGGGTCTGCAAAGAAAACTCATATGAGGGTGGCTCAGCTAATTTTATCAGTTTCTAGTTAATTTATCATTATATTATCTGGTGAGACTTCCAAAGACATCATTAATTAGGTATCATGCAACTAAACTAGTATAATCATTAAGCAGATCAGAAAATAAACGTGTTGTAGAATCACTGATATTATCATATTAATACATAGAAAATCTCAGTTTCCTTACAAACCCAAATTCTCTAATAACCATCTACAAGAGGTCAAAGCTTAAAAATATATACATACATGTCATTGCTCATCAGGCATGCTGCTTAATATTTTTAATCTACCCTAATTTCTTTTAAATCCTGGGAAATAACTCAGATTTAGCAAGTAAGTGAACAGACCCATAAACACTAAGAAGGAGTTCCAAAGAATGCTTAGGACACAGAAGGTGAGATTTGAATAGAATTTGAAAAGAAGCAAAAGGCCAGAGAAAAAGTCAAAGGACATGAGACAGTGAGTTCTTCCAAAATGGAGAGAGTAACTTGTCTGGAGCACTTTGGTCTCCCCTGAAGAGAATACTGAAAGTAGTGGCCAAGGAAGAGTAGGGGTGGGGGGAGGGGGAGGGGGACTGCAACAGCAGGAAGTAATGACTAAGGGCCAAATACAGATCTCAGTGGCAGGAGAGTAAGGTAAAGATAAATTCTAGCATCATTTCTAAAGCAAATGCTTCTTTCTTCCTTTATGCATGCTTATTCGTAAGCATAAGACCAGAAATGGTGTCAAGATATTTGACCTTGGATGTGGTGTTCTCAGGAAACATCCTCAGGGAGTTCCGACCACCCACGCCTTCCCTCATAAATGTACACAGACCTCGAGGAACACAAGCACACTGGGCACAGATCGGAGCCCCATGGGTTCAGGAAAAAGGTTTGTTTCTCTCACTGACATCTTTCCTGATTTGAGATTCCTCCTCCTAAATTCTACCAATGTTTCTGAAACAAGGCTATCACATTTCTTTGCCCGTGTTTTACCTTTTTTTCCAGGGGCATTGATAATAAAAGTCATAGGGGAAAAAATGTATGGTTTGTAAAGAAATATTTTAAAGTAGTGTGGATGGCTCCATGTATATGGTTAGTGGATATGGGTTAAAAAATAAACAAAACACTATGCTATTTCATAAAGATACATCCAGGAGCCCGGTCCTGATATAACCTATGCCACTCTGAAATAAGTCAATAAATAAAAAGGCAGCGACATTTTTAACCACATATGCTAACTAGGTCATCTAATAATGATGACATGATTCCAGTCATTCAAGAGTATCACCTACTCATTATGATTCAAGTTATGGTCGATGACATTGATATAACTTAGAAGAGTATAAGATAGAGGGAATATTTCATAATAAATAGACCAAGAATGATTCCCCTTGGAATAGTAAAGATACAAATTGCTTTAGTTTTCATTTCCATGGTGCCAAATTTGTATTCCATGTGAGGGTCTATAATTGATGATTGCTTACTTGTCTGGGTGAAAAGGGATTTAAAAAAATAGATTATTATTGTCAAGGTTGTTTGTTTTAGTAGCTAAAATGGTAAGCAGCACCCCAAAGTCTTTGTAAACAGCACAGAGATACTTTTCTTTTTAAGGAAAACAGAAAAGCATTAGGCAAAAAGTTGCAAGCCAAA